>NC_051861.1:96424516-96763109 GCF_015732765.1 Culex quinquefasciatus
TAATTTTAATTTTAATTTTAATTTTAATTTTAATTTTAATTTTAATTTTAATTTTAATTTTAATTTTAATTTTAATTTTAATTTTAATTTTAATTTTAATTTTAATTTTAATTTTAATTTTAATTTTAATTTTAATTTTAATTTTAATTTTAATTTTAATTTTAATTTTAATTTTAATTTTAATTTTAATTTTAATTTTAATTTTAATTTTAATTTTAATTTTAATTTTAATTTTAATTTTAATTTTAATTTTAATTTTAATTTTAATTTTAATTTTAATTTTAATTTTAATTTTAATTTTAATTTTAATTTTAATTTTAATTTTAATTTTAATTTTAATTTTAATTTTAATTTTAATTTTAATTTTAATTTTAATTTTAATTTTAATTTTAATTTTAATTTTAATTTTAATTTTAATTTTAATTTTTAATTTTAATTTTAATTTTAATTTTAATTTTAATTTTAATTTTAATTTTAATTTTAATTTAATTTTAATTTTAATTTTAATTTTAATTTTAATTTTAATTTTAATTTTAATTTTAATTTTAATTTTAATTTTAATTTTAATTTTAATTTTAATTTTAATTTTAATTTTAATTTTAATTTTAATTTTAATTTTAATTTTATTTTAATTTTAATTTTAATTTTAATTTTAATTTTAATTTTAATTTTAATTTTAATTTTAATTTTAATTTTAATTTTAATTTTAATTTTAATTTTAATTTTAATTTTAATTTTAATTTTAATTTTAATTTTAATTTTAATTTTAATTTTAATTTTAATTTTAATTTTAATTTTAATTTTAATTTTAATTTTAATTTTAATTTTAATTTTAATTTTAATTTTAATTTTAATTTTAATTTTAATTTTAATTTTAATTTTAATTTTAATTTTAATTTTAATTTTAATTTTAATTTTAATTTTAATTTTAATTTTAATTTTAATTTTAATTTTAATTTTAATTTTAATTTTAATTTTAATTTTAATTTTAATTTTAATTTTAATTTTAATTTTAATTTTAATTTTAATTTTAATTTTAATTTTAATTTTAATTTTAATTTTAATTTTAATTTTAATTTTAATTTTAATTTTAATTTTAATTTTAATTTTAATTTTAATTTTAATTTTTAATTTTAATTTTAATTTTAATTTTAATTTTAATTTTAATTTTAATTTTAATTTTAATTTTAATTTTTAATTTTAATTTTAATTTTAATTTTTAATTTTAATTTTAATTTTAATTTTAATTTTAATTTTAATTTTAATTTTAATTTTAATTTTTAATTTTAATTTTAATTTTAATTTTAATTTTAATTTTAATTTTAATTTTAATTTTAATTTTAATTTTAATTTTTAATTTTAATTTTAATTTTAATTTTAATTTTAATTTTAATTTTAATTTTAATTTTAATTTTAATTTTAATTTTAATTTTAATTTTAATTTTAATTTTAATTTTAATTTTAATTTTAATTTTAATTTTAATTTTAATTTTAATTTTAATTTTAATTTTAATTTTAATTTTAATTTTAATTTTAATTTTAATTTTAATTTTAATTTTAATTTTAATTTTAATTTTAATTTTAATTTTAATTTAATTTTAATTTTAATTTTAATTTTAATTTTAATTTTAATAATTTTAATTTTTAATTTTAATTTTAATTTTAATTTTAATTTTAATTTTAATTTTAATTTTAATTTTAATTTTAATTTTAATTTTAATTTTAATTTTAATTTTAATTTTAATTTTAATTTTAATTTTAATTTTAATTTTAATTTTAATTTTAATTTTAATTTTAATTTTAATTTTAATTTTAATTTTAATTTTAATTTTAATTTTAATTTTAATTTTAATTTTAATTTTAATTTTAATTTTAATTTTAATTTTAATTTTAATTTTAATTTTTAATTTTAATTTTAATTTTAATTTTAATTTTAATTTTAATTTTAATTTTAATTTTAATTTTAATTTTAATTTTAATTTTAATTTTAATTTTAATTTTAATTTTAATTTTAATTTTAATTTTTAATTTTAATTTTAATTTTAATTTTAATTTTAATTTTAATTTTAATTTTAATTTTAATTTTAATTTTAATTTTAATTTTAATTTTAATTTTAATTTTAATTTTAATTTTAATTTTAATTTTAATTTTAATTTTAATTTTAATTTTAATTTTAATTTTAATTTTAATTTTAATTTTAATTTTAATTTTAATTTTAATTTTAATTTTAATTTTAATTTTAATTTTAATTTTAATTTTAATTTTAATTTTAATTTTAATTTTAATTTTAATTTTAATTTTAATTTTAATTTTAATTTTAATTTTAATTTTAATTTTAATTTTTAATTTTAATTTTAATTTTAATTTTAATTTTTAATTTTAATTTTAATTTTAATTTTAATTTTAATTTTAATTTTAATTTTAATTTTAATTTTTAATTTTAATTTTAATTTTAATTTTAATTTTAATTTTAATTTTAATTTTAATTTTAATTTTAATTTTAATTTTAATTTTAATTTTAATTTTAATTTTAATTTTAATTTTAATTTTAATTTTAATTTTAATTTTAATTTTAATTTTAATTTTAATTTTAATTTTAATTTTAATTTTAATTTTAATTTTAATTTTAATTTTAATTTTAATTTTAATTTTAATTTTAATTTTAATTTTAATTTTAATTTTAATTTTAATTTTAATTTTAATTTTAATTTTAATTTTAATTTTAATTTTAATTTTAATTTTAATTTTAATTTTAATTTTAATTTTAATTTTAATTTTAATTTTAATTTTAATTTTAATTTTAATTTTAATTTTAATTTTAATTTTAATTTTAATTTTAATTTTAATTTTAATTTTAATTTTAATTTTAATTTTAATTTTAATTTTAATTTTAATTTTAATTTTAATTTTAATTTTAATTTTAATTTTAATTTTAATTTTAATTTTAATTTTAATTTTAATTTTAATTTTAATTTTAATTTTAATTTTAATTTTAATTTTAATTTTAATTTTAATTTTAATTTTAATTTTAATTTTAATTTTAATTTTAATTTTAATTTTAATTTTAATTTTAATTTTAATTTTAATTTTAATTTTAATTTTAATTTTAATTTTAATTTTAATTTTAATTTTAATTTTAATTTTAATTTTAATTTTAATTTTAATTTTAATTTTAATTTTAATTTTAATTTTAATTTTAATTTTAATTTTAATTTTAATTTTAATTTTAATTTTAATTTTAATTTTAATTTTAATTTTAATTTTAATTTTAATTTTAATTTTAATTTTAATTTTAATTTTAATTTTAATTTTAATTTTAATTTTAATTTTAATTTTAATTTTAATTTTAATTTTAATTTTAATTTTAATTTTAATTTTAATTTTAATTTTAATTTTAATTTTAATTTTAATTTTAATTTTAATTTTAATTTTAATTTTAATTTTAATTTTAATTTTAATTTTAATTTTAATTTTAATTTTAATTTTAATTTTAATTTTAATTTTAATTTTAATTTTAATTTTAATTTTAATTTTAATTTTAATTTTAATTTTAATTTTAATTTTAATTTTAATTTTAATTTTAATTTTAATTTTAATTTTAATTTTAATTTTAATTTTAATTTTAATTTTAATTTTAATTTTAATTTTAATTTTAATTTTAATTTTAATTTTAATTTTAATTTTAATTTTAATTTTAATTTTAATTTTAATTTTAATTTTAATTTTAATTTTAATTTTAATTTTAATTTTAATTTTAATTTTAATTTTAATTTTAATTTTAATTTTAATTTTGATGGATTTCTTATGTTGATTTTATGCTATTTTTCTGCTGATCAACTTTCTGCTAGTTAATTTTATGCGATTTATTTTTCAGCGTTTTAATTTTTATGAGGATTGTTCTGCCCTTGAATTTGTCTGCCTTTAAATATCTGCAAGGTCAATCGGCAGAAATGGTCAATTTTGCCGATTGATCTTGTCTGTTGTTTTTAATTCTGCTTATTTACCATTCCTGCCATTTAGTTTTGTGCCGATCTAAATTGCTACCATTTGACGTTCTGCCATTCTGTCATTCTGCCGATTGACCCAACCCCAAAAGTATGATAGATTTGCTTACCAAATTTTGAACACGTTTTGGACTGGACAGAGTTCTGTTCTGGTAATAAATGTGTCCACAATATCCTTCATCATAGTGAGATACAAGGCTGTTGCGTTGCTTTCGGGGACGTGTGCTCTCAGCGCATCGATAACGCATTGTTTCGACATACGCAGAGCAGGCTGGAACTTCATCTTGTCCCCGTCATTCAGGTCCGCTGGAGAAAGTCCGTGCACACTCTTATGAACATTTGCAAGGAGTGTCTCAAGATGGAGTCGTGATATTTTAAATTTTCCTGTAATATTAAAACCAAATAAGTAAACTATAATCATTTGAAATAACCAACCTTACCTAAAAGCAACTCAACATCTTTCTTTAAGATTTTCACTTTCAGCTTATTTACGCCGTGGGTGTAATCCTGCATGTAAACGCGTTCGGGGAGCGCCGTTGCGCAATAGTCATCTCCATATGTTGAATTAGAACTGCTCGGCATCTCCATACCATCAAGCATGGATCCGATTGGTCGAGGATCTCCGTCACTGGCATGTCCGACAATTATAATTCCTTCTTTGTCCATAACCTCTCTGTAATGCTTCCATCTTGTGGTTACTTGCTTTGCAGTAAATTTGTTATCGCTGCAAAATACTGCAAACAGAACGACGGTGACCCTGCTTCCAATGGCTGCGCCATGCAAACGTAGACGTTACGGCCCACCGGATAGTTGTTTATATTGTTTAGGACTTGTACTGGGTTGGTTGTTCTGAAAATATTGCTCTCTGGCATTCCGTTAGCATTGAACGGAGCTACGAGGCCACATATTCGCGCTTTTGCATGGTCATACTCAATTTGTCCGTTTATTTTGGTGGCATCCTCGCTCAAAACAACAGCCTTTGGCAAATTATTTTTTTCGAGGAACCGTGCCAGCTCGTGTATTCGCAGTTGACCTTCTTCAAAACGTTCGGCTTTCTTGCTCAACAATCTTTTGAGAGTCGCCTGGCTTGGGCAGATTGCGTTCGCTCGTTGATCTTGATAAAAATGAGCTCCTCCTTGAACGTACTGATACAAAAACAGGTCCAGTTCTCTCTGTGTGTAGCGCATTCCGTTTAATTTCTCCAAATTTTCCGATTTTTCGTGAACATTTTGCAGTAGATCGATCAGGCGTGGAGATTTCTTGCGGCCTTGTTCAGCTGTGCCAGCATCGGCCCTCTGTTGGCACACAGCTAGTTTAAATTCTCTGGAATGTCGGAGTCTAGCGCCTCGGTCGAAGTTGCGTCCTGGTCTTCACGTTGGTCATCTGGGTCAACAAATGGAATTGATTCGATTGTGAAGTCATCATAAGTCGCACTCGTCGTCGTGAGCGAGGTGGTGAGTTCGTTTCTGTCCAAGCTATCGGATGCGGACTGGCTTTGCGATCGGGAAGGTTCAGATGGTACACGTTCAATCAGAAGAGCCGTTCTTTGACGTTTTTCTGCAGGTTCGTCCGGCTTCTTCCAATGATTTTTGACGTGAGTCACAAAGTTGGTGATCTTCCAGGAACCGCTTCGTTCCGTGTTACAGGTGGCCTGGACAGTCTCGCAAAGTGGGCATGCAATTTTGACTCGACTGTTCTTGACATCAAAACTAATCGAAACATGATCGAGGCCCTGGCACAATCTGTCGTACTCGACGCTTCCGTCGTGTCTGAAAAAAAAAATCATAATTATAAATTAATCATCATAATTCATAAATCAAAAAAGTCAAGAAATTAAAGCTTAAAAATGTATAATCAACACCTATGTGCTAATAACTTCTGATAGGTTTGCCAAATTTTCAATCATTCAATTATTCATAATAAGCGCCCCACCACGCATTTTTCAAAAATCGGCTGAAATGCCTATATTTCGAAAACATTATTTTTACGGATTTTACAATTCCTCAGGATCTTTTCAATACAACTTAGTTATGTTGAAAGGGTATCAAAATGATTTTTTTATACTGGACATAAAAATGAACATTTCGATCATGGTAGTCATTGAATAACAATTTATGAAATAGAATAAGTTTTAAAACTTTTCAATGTTCTTTGTCATATTGGTCATGTGTAACATAACCACCATAACTAGCTTTACAAATTAGTATGGAGATCGGAAGGAACTGCCACTTAATTATAATAAACTGTAAATAAATGTTAAGACAATTTAAGTTGAGTTCGATTGGTTTCAGCGGCCGTTATATACACCGACCAACAAAATTTCTGCGCAGACTCAACTCAAGGGGAAGCATGAACTTTGGGGTCCCCAGAATCACGTGCACTTTGAATTTTTCAAAAATAGTTAGTCTGGACCGGATGGTTTTTTCACGTTTTTTTCCAAAGTTTGTATGGAGAATTAGTGCCATTCCATTCGGCCCAGTCTAACTATTTTTGAAAAATTCAAAGTGCACGTGATTCTGGGGACTCAAAACTTTATGCTTCCCCTTGAGTTGAGCCTGTGCAGTCATTTTTGTCATTTATTTTGTAGGACAGTGATATTATTAAGCTTGAAAATAAACATGCACTGGACAAAAAAATGTATGTGTAATGTATACGAGCTTATTGTACTTCTTCAAAACGAGAAGAAGTTTTTTTTTAAAAAAAGGTCATAAAAACAAAAAAAAAATTGTGTTTTGGTTTTTTAAACCGCCTTGAGTCAGTGGTATTAAACAAAAACGAAACAGCAAAAAATTAAAATTTTGTTTATTGACCTTTAAAAAATACTCCAGAAGTGTGTGTTTTTAATGGTCATGTCTTATGTTTCCTGCAGAATTAGTTGAACTGTTTAGTCGTTGCGATCTTCATCACTGTACGTTCTGCATTAAGTCTTCTCGGCTAGCATCCAGCAACCGGCGTAGGTTTCACGGTGGGCACGATTTGTTTCGGTTGTGCCTTCGTGCAGGCGAGGCTATCATCCCGTAGGTAATCCGGGTGCAAGGCAGGGTCCTTACGTTCCATAACGTGGGACAACATTTTTCGCCTGGACTCGCTGATGTCGAGGGTGGTTTTTGGCTGTGGAGGATGCGCATTGCGGAAGCTGTGGTGACAGGCTTTGGGGAATCTGCGGATGATGTCTTCTCGCTGCCGAGGACGTCGTCATTGTTGTTGGAAGTATACGCGTCCAGACTGGTCAGGGCCGACGGGTTGCTGGAAGGCTTCTGGGCGGTGCAGCGGATTCGTCCTCGTCGGTCACCGTTCGGCAGCAGGCGCTG
This sequence comes from Culex quinquefasciatus, assembly GCF_015732765.1. NCBI lineage: Eukaryota > Metazoa > Arthropoda > Insecta > Diptera > Culicidae > Culex > Culex quinquefasciatus. Next base: position 96,431,833 of record NC_051861.1, read on the forward strand.
GTAATCCGCGGTCACTGTGGTGTGTCCTGGTCCATTTTAGAATCTTGACAGTCACCGTTTCCCAGTCGCGGCCCAAACTCGAGCTGGGATGATGCTCCAGCTGCTGCCGGATCAACTCTGTTTGGCGGTTGCTCCTGGAAATGCGGTGGAGATTAACAAGTATAACAGCTGATAAACCATCGTGTGCCAATTCCATTACCAATTTGCGAATGTAACTATCGTCCTTGTACAGCAACACGTTCTACGGCTTGATGTCCGTGTGGATGAGGTAATCGAGACCTCTAACACTTGCCGGACGGTGGACTTTTCGTTCGGCAGTGGAATTCCTCGGTAGTTGCTCTTCAGGAAAAACTTCGGCAAGCTGTGCCCCAACTCTTCAAACACCAGACAGATGTGCGTCCCCTTGATGCCCGTTATCCTGAAGTCGTTCAGCAGTGCACCGTCTTGTTTCGCTTCTGATCGGCGTTCCGCATCAATCTGAATCTCGTCCTTGGCCGTATTGGTCAATTGCTGTGACGATTTGACAATCTTCAGCCTTACGTACCGCCTTTCGTCAAGGTCCCAGCTTAGCCACACCATCAAAAAGTGACCCCACCTGAGATGACCGACCACTGAAGGCAACAATTCGCCCCACTACAACGGATGTTAACTCCCGCGGCCAACCCGCGGCAGTAATCCTCCCACGCCTCCTGCTTATAATCGTCACTAGGTATATCCCGCACCATCCTCGTCCAACAACCGATCGTCTCCGTTGAGCTTAAGTTCTTGCTTATTCCGGAAGAATACTGTTTTTGATTGTCATGTTGTCGCTCTAGCCGCCGCCGACGATACCGAACTATCTTATTATCCGGAGATTGCTGGCCACCACCACCACCTGCTGCTGCTGCCGCCGCGGCCGCTGCCTGTTGTTTGGTAGCTTCTTTTGTTTGGATCTTTAGCACACGCCTATTCGCGTCGGATTTTTGTTTATCTTTTGCTGCTCTGACTACCCCGTAAAATGACAGGTTTCCGTCTGACGACACACCAATCGGAATCATGTTACACCAAACCCCCGATTACGCTCAGGCGTTACGCTTTGTATTTCGTCGATTTCTCTGAATGGCGCAACTTTTAAAGCAATTTATACGTCTTGTGCAGATTTACAAATTGCTTTCAAAAGAATGCAAAAATGTTGCGTCATTCCAGAGAAATCGACGAAACACAAGGCGTAACGCCTGAGCGTAATCGGGGGTTCACGTGTACCATAATCAGCCGATTTAGTTGGGATGCGTTAAGTTTTTAGTCGCCCTTTGAATAGACCGATAAATAACCGATTCCGTTGAACTTCGTCGGTCGATTTCGACAACCAATATTCTACAGAAGTCGGTTGGCCGTTGTGTTGGCCGAAACCACCCAACGAAACCCGACATAGTTATGTGAATTGCCGGATTTTTTTACCGGGTATCGATTCATCCCACTGCCCACTGAGCATTTTGGCTCGATCTAGCTCGAGATCGAGCCTGATTGAGTCGAGGCTCGAGCAAAAATTCTCAGTTGATGAGAACTTTGACTCGAGCCTCGAGTGGATAGCTGGACTGAAAACGCAAGCTAGTTTTTGCATTTTTTTTTTTTCAAACTTATTTAATGAAACAAAAATTGAAAATTTACTCAGCTTTGGTCGACTATCAATTACTATGTGTAAAAGATCTTTAAAATTCAACAGTTCGCCTGAGTAGCATCTTAACTATTTGTAAAATTCGCCTAAACATAAATATTCTATAAAATATATAAAATGTTCATACCTCGCAGCAAAATAGTCTTTCAGCTTCAGCCTCAGTGCAAGCTCATCAGTGGAGTCACCTCGCGTTGCACCTGGACCTGGACGTTTTGATTTGCTTCCTTTAGGAAGAAGCCCCATCCTTTTGCTTTGACGACTTGAGACAGTTTGAGCAGCAAAGCCCTTTCGCCTGCCATCAACTTGAAGTCTGCACATTTCTCTGTATATTCCCCACAGAATTCAGCAATTTTTGGATTTCCGGGTCGAAGGTTCGTAAGTTCTGGGAGGCTTCTGATGTCTTCCTCGATGGACCGTATCTGGCCTTCACTTAGATCCTCCAAGGCACAGTTCAAGTACCCGTTCTTGCAGCACTCTTCAGATGCGCGGGCACGGGCACTTCAATTGTGCTTCCGCCTTCTTCCAGAAGTTTTCCTATAAAATTAATATCAATATGTTTCATGCCATAATTATATTTTGTTTAGTTAGTACCTCGAATCCTTCCATCTGTAACCGGAGTTGACCGGAGACCGGAGTTGACAGAAGTTTTCCTGTTAAATAAAGAAATCATTTAGTTTTTTTGCTTTTTTTTTGTAATTGAATATTTTACAGGCGCGCGAAGAGGGCTGTTCTCGCCACTTGCTGTTCGGCCAGCTGCAGTCCGGATTGTGGACCTGGGTCAACCAACTTCGACCCAAAATTGTCCACTCTCCGTCTGTCCACCGACCGGGATCGACCACCTACGGCCAAAATGGCCAGCTGCCGTTCGGCCAGTCGAGTTGGGATGGCGGACCTGGGTCGACCAAATTCGACCCAAAATTGTCCACTCCCGCCTGTCCACCGATCGAGATCGACCACCTAAGGCCAAATTTGGCAGCTGAATTAAGAAATCATTATTTTTTTTTGCTTTTTTTTTGTAATTGCATATTTTACTGGCGCGCGAAGAGGGCTGTTCTCGCCACTTGCTGTTCGGTCAGTTGCAGTCCGGATTGCGGACCCGGGTCAACCAACTTCGACCCAAAATTGTCCACTCTCCGTCAGTCCACCTACGGCCAAAATGGCCAGCTGCCGTTCGCCAGTTGCAGTCGGGATGGCGGACCTGGGTCGACCCAAAATTGTCCACTCCCGTCTGTCCACCGACCGGGATCGACCAACTACGGCCATATTGGGCAGTTGCCGTTCGGCCAGATCAGTTTTCCTGTTAAATTAAGAAATCATTAAGTTTGTTTTGCTTTTTTTTGTAATTGAATATCTTACCGGCGCGCGAAGAGGGCTGTTTTCGCCCCTGGCTGTTCGGCCAGTTGCTGTCTGGATTGCGGACCCGGTTCAACCAACTTCGAACCAGAATTGTCCACTCTCCGTGTGTCCAACGGCCGGGATACCTACTTCCAAAGTGGCCGGCTGCCGTTCAACCAGTTGCAGTCCGGATTGCGGACCTGGGTCAACCAACTTCGACCCAAAATTGTCCACTCTCCGTCAGTCCACCTACGGCCAAAATGGCCAGCTGCCGTTCGGCCAGTTGCAGTCGGGATTGCGGACCTGGGTCGACCAAATTCGAGCCAAAATTGTCCACTCCCGTTTGTCCACCGACCGGGATCGACCATCTACGGCAAAATGGCCAGCTGTCCTTTGCAGTCCGGATTGCGGACCGGCTTCAACTACCATCGATCAAAAACGTCCACTTTTTGTTTGTCGCGGAACCGGGAATCGGGAACCACTCACTTCCGACGAATCTACCTTCGAACCACAAATGTCCACACTTTGTCGCGGAACCGGGAATCAATGACTTCCGACGAAAGCTTACTAAATTTTGTTTTGTCACTGACGCCACGCCACGCGGTTGAAAACTGCTCGAAGTTTATGTGTCAATTCGAACTGTCAAATTTTTTCGAGTAGTTTGACAAGTGTTTTCACAGAAAGGTAACTGAAAAGGCTAGCTAACGCGCGTTAAGATCAAAAAGGAAAAACTAAATGGAAGGAACGAGGAAAGGCTTTTATGAACGCTTAAAGGTTTGGAAAAAAGTAATTTATCGCTCATTAAAGGCGGAAGTGAGCTACCCCTCGACAGCAGCCGTATTGTGTTCCAAGAATCCAAGAATGACAGAAGAAAAAAAAAACTGTTGTTCGGACGATGTCGAAATCATCGCAACAAAATTTGGGGAATTAGCCGCTTTGCAGCAGATCAAACTTTGTGATTTTCTTACATTTTTCAGTTTTATACTTTACAGGAATCCTTTTCCTACTCCTTGTGATCGTCCTTCACTAGAGTACAACAAATCAACAAATTTTATTCATTTTAATTCATATTTTTAACTCAATAATGTATCGTGCACTTTTTTTTTTTTTTTTTTGAATTAAATATACTTTATTGAATCTTTCTTATAATAATTACATTTGGTTTACATAATAAGTGGTCAGCTGTGGCTCTTCAGCTTTAGTTTGCTTTTCGTGATTTAAACACTGTTCATTTTCATTACTTTAAAAGTATATGATTTATCATTTTTGTAACACTAGGTACAATGAGAAAAAAAAAATGTTAAGAAAACATAACCTAACCTAAAACTAACTTAAACTTACCATAAACTAAACCAATCCTTGAATCAAGGGGTATTCAGATATAGCACATTTTTCCCTGAATTTCAAACATTTTTCTTGAATCTTCTGATCCAACATTTTTACTTCTGCTAATTCATGAACCTCACTTGATCTTGTCCAGCCAGGAACATTCAAAACCATTTTGAGTACCTTGTTTTGGACACGCTGGAGCTTCAATTTATGAGTTCTAGCGCAACACTCCCAAACAGGTACTGCATACTCAATAACGGGGTAAATTATTTGTTTGTAAACTGCTAACTTATTTTTCAAAGATAGCTTTGATTTTCTGTTAATTAAAGGATACAAACACCTGATGAGAATGCTGCACTTGTTCAATATTTTATCTACATGCTGCCGAAACAATAGTTTCGAGTCAAGTATGAGACCTAAATAGACAACTTCCTTTGACCAGGGTATCGAAACATCATTCATTTTAATCAAAACATCATCCTTTGGGACAAATCTGGCCGATTTGGAAAGTGGAAAAATGATGGTTTGAGTTTTGGCTGCATTTATGCGAATTTTCCAGTCGCCAAAGTATTCGGAAAGAACGTCAAGACCCTTCTGAAGACGGCCAACTAAATATCTGGTTATTTTACCCTTATAAATAACGGCAGTGTCATCAGCAAAAAGTGACAACACACCATTACCAGGAAGAGTAGGCAAATCAGATGTAAAAATATTGTACAGAAGTGGGCCAAGAATACTTCCTTGGGGAACCCCAGCATCAATGTTGAATAATCCAGAAGCAATCCCATTCAGAAAAACCTTGAACGATCTCTCCGAAAGATAGTGCTGGATAATTTTGATAAGATACATTGGAAAACCGTATAAATACAGTTTATGTATCAAACCATCATGCCAAACATTGTCAAAAGCCTTCTCAACATCCAACAAAGCCATAGCAGTTGATTTAGACTCAAGCTTGTTCTGCTTGATGATTTTAGTTACTCTCGTAAGCTGATGAGCAGTATTATGTCCCTTTCGGAAGCCAAACTGCTCATTCAAAATTATATTATTATCGTTGGTAAAATCCAAAAGCCTTGAATAGATGACCTTCTCAAAGAGTTTGGACAGACTACTCAAAAGACTAATGGGACGATAACTTGTTGGCGATGTTGGATCTTTTGAGGCTTCAAAATTGGTATGACTTTGCCCAGCTTCCAATTGGTGGGGAAGTAACCAAGTTGCAAACATTTATTGAAAATATTGGCTAGATGTTGAAAGAACTGATCACTCTGTTTTTTCAACACTAGATTAAAATGTTATCAAAGCCTGGAGCTTTCATATTTTTCATTTGTTTAACTGCAACTTTGACTTCCTCACCAGAAACATGGGAATCTGCAGGAAATTCAAAGGTAGAGTCATTGATTGTTGAAATACTATTGGCAACTGATGTTTCTTTACGGCTGGTCATGGAAGCGCCAAGATTATGTGAACTAACAAAATGAAGCCCAAGTGCATTTGCCTTTTCCTCGGATGTAATCAAAGGAGAATCCTCAACAATAAGAGGAGGAATAGGCTTTGGTTTGTTTTTAAGAACTTTTGAAAGTTTCCAAAATGGTTTTGAATAATTCCCAAGCTGGCTTACATGTTTTGAAAATTCTTGATTTCTGATATTGTCAAGTCGGTCTTGTATGATTTTGTTCAAATTGTTCACTGAAATCTTTTGTCATAGTCCCCAGTCCGTTGATATTGTCTCCTATAAACATTCCTAAGTCTAATCAAGTGTTTAGTATCTACGTCAATATCAGTTACCTTAAAATTAACAGGAACCTCCCGAACGTTGGCAGCCTCTGCTTGGTTGATAGCCTGCTGGATCACCTCCAGCGAACGATCAATATCGGCAGAAGTTTCCGGGTGTTGATCATAGTCGATGTTGCTGTCGACCACTTGCTGAAACTGCTGCCAGTCAACGTTGTGGTAATCTTTCCGGGTTGGTTGCCGCTGCGGAGTAACGGAAGCTCCAACCTCCACAACCACCGGATAGTGATCAGAACTCAACTCTTCAAACACCTCAGGATGAGCCACGTTCTCAGCCATATTGGTAATGAAGAAGTCGATGATTGAGTGATTCCCAGACCGAGCCACCCTCGTTGGACGATCCGGACTCACAACGTTGTAGTATCCGTTTTGCAGATCGTTGTGCAGAATCACTCCGTTCCGATTCCTCCTGCTGTTGCCCCAAACTTCATGCTTCGCGTTGAGGTCACCAGCGATGATGTACTTTGCGCTCCGCCGTGTCAGCTTCTGGATATCGCTCTTCAGTTTTGCTGCTGAACCATCTCTGGAATTCACCTGACGTGGGCAGTATGCAGCAATGAAGAGTACTGGGCCAACCGAAGTGGGAATTTCCACCCCAACGGCCTCGATGATGTCCAGCTTGAAGTGTGGCAGCCGGCGTGGCTTGAGATCACGATGAACAGCGACAAGCACACCTCCTCCTCCAGAGGTGGTCCTATCGAGCTGCGTCGCGATCTTGTAGTTTTGCAGATAAACTTTTTCACCGGGCTTCAGATGAGTTTCCGTGATGGCAGCTACGTCGATCTCCTTCTCGCGAAGAAAATCCACCAGCTCTAAGTTCTTCCTCCTAATGGAGCAAGCGTTCCAATTCAGCAGCTTGAGGGACCTACGATCCATACTGGATGACGAACGAGGTCAGCACTTCAATCTGCTGGGTCTTGGTTTTGCATCCACGCAGTGCAGCGGACATCTGTTTGAAAATATTGAGGAGTTCGGTTGAGGTGTAAAGATCATTACCATTTTCCTCAACTGCTGGTTCTTGGGTTGGTCTTGGCTCCTGGCTGAAGCCCGGTGGTGGCGGTCTCGGCTCCTGGCTGGAACCCGGCCGTGGATGATTCATCTCAGCTCTCTTCCTGGGATCCAACGGCAACGGTGCCAAGTTCGGGACCTGGCGTCGCGGTTGAAGAGGTGGAAAATTTTGCTCCACCAGGGCTGGAGGAGTTCTACGACGCTGAGGCTGATTCTTCGTCGATGCTTGCTGCCGAATTTTCACGAACTCAGCTCTCTTGGGGCACTTTCGGTCGGTTGACGAGTGCTCACCGTTGCAGTTGAGGCACTTCACCAGCGAATCTTGGATGCACTGGGATGTGATGTGCGCATCGGTACCACATTTGGCGCAACGACGCTTCAGGTGGCAGTTCTTACCTCCGTGCCCGAAGCCCAGGCAGTTGAAGCATTGTGTGACGTCACGATGCACTGGTCGGTATCGCTCCCACGACACGATAATGTTGAAAACCGCTCGGATTGCCTTCAGCTCAGGAAGCGTCGTCGATCCCTTAGCCAAATGCAGCAGGTAGAGCTGGTCACGGTACTTGATGTCTTTGTTGCGTCGGCTCATTTTGTGCACGGCCAACACATCCAGTTTCAAAACTTTTAGCTCGGCAGCTAATTCCTCCACTGGCATGTCGTACAGACCTCTGACGACGATTTTGTACGGCTTATCCATGACGACATCATGGGTAAAGTACTCCGCCTCGTTTTCGGTCAAGTAATCCTTGACCAGTTGATAGTGCTGCCTGGATTGCACCAGCACCTTAAATCCGTCCTGACACAGACGAATGTTGCCTAGGACTTTCCCAGACTTGATGAGTTCAACCAGCCCCGCTCGAAAGTCGATCGTTGCTGCTGATTGCCTCACATAAAAAGGAGGCAGTTTCTCCTTTCGCTGTTTCACTTCATTCTCCTTTGCTTCCGCTACCTGGTCCTCGTCAGGCAGTCCAGCAAACTTGTTGTTCTTCAATAGCTGCTCCTCGTGCGACGAAGAGTTCTCCTCCTCCTCATCCATCGGTACAGTACCGTCGCTCTTTTCGTCTTTTTGCTGTTCGATGTCACTTCCAAAAGCACCTTCCTCTTGGAAATCCCCGGTTTTTGGCCATCAGTTGAGGCCTCAACCTTCCTTTTGGAAATTCCCACTTTTTTGCCTGCTTGAGCCGCAGGTAGGGCAATATTGCCGGCGTTTTGCGCCGGGACGCGACGAGTCATGTTGATTCAGACAACCTTCACCAACGAATGCTCGGATTACAATGAATGTATCGTGCACTTATTGTTCAGTGTTACTAACAAGATTAATTGCATTTTGCATCGGAATCCAATTCTACCCTTTACTGTGTGTCGTTATTGCTCTGTCCTGTGGGTTAGCACAGAAATTCACTTCATTCATTGTTTTTAACAGATAAACATTCGCGATTAAACTCCAGTTTCCTACAGTGTTATACAGTTAATTTTTGCCCAATTTGATAAAGATTATTTATGATGAAATATTATTTCAATAAATGACCAGGTAGCAGTTATTGATCAGCCCGCCTGTGTGCTTCTAGCAGATGCGGCGAATGAAGCTAATGTAGGTAATCTCGAAAACACAAAACTTTAAAATTCGATATCTCTGGAACAAAACATATTCATTTCTGTCGATAAGTGATTCTTATGTAAAATTGGCCGGGGAACACGATGGTGAGGTCAAATAAAAAAAATAAGTTGGGGTGTTTTGAAATACGGCCGTTTAAAGTTTTCAATTGCGCAATACAGGTAGAAAAAATAAATTAATCTAAATTTTGATCACAGAAATGGATTCTACGTCCAATTTCCTTCAAAATTGAGTCTAAGACCGACCCTCTAAGATTTGTGGTTCCTGAGTTATCGTCGTTTCAAACTAGGAGGTTTGGTCAAAAATCGTCAAAAAGTCGATTTTTTGGGGAGGTACAAAAATGGAGGGGGTGGTCCGATTTGGATGAAATTCGGGATTCTTGCATGTTTTGATAGTATCAACAGCCGTGCCAAATTTGAGCAGGATCGGAGAGGGTAATTTTCAAATGCTGTTCCGCTTCAGATGGAATGACCCATATAACAAAAAAATTACAAAAAAAAAATCACCAAAAATCAGTATCAACTCGAATCGTTTTGCACCCTTGGACAAAGTTGTAAGAAATTTAATTTTCTACAAGAATCTCACACTTGGACAATTTTGGGCGAGACCGGCGCCACCTGCTGCCAAAATCCTGAAGCGATGTTTTTCCCCATACATTTTTCGATTTTTCCCATATAAACTTCAAACGATAAAAAGCGACCCCAAAACCTTAACTGATTTGGCTCAAAATTTGCACAGATACTTATTAATGCCTAAGGGATCGAATCAGAGGATATCCCTGTCACTCTAATACACATCCAATAAGGCGATCCAAATCCGGGCTTTATCGGGGCTACCCCTTCAAATCAAAGACTGACCCATCACTAGACTAAATTCCAAATTTGAGCTCATTCTGAGTACGGGAACCCGTCCCTCTGATCGCTTGAAGTTTGTATGGGAAAAATCGTCAAAATGAAAGAAAGGCAACTGATTCAGTGTTTTACCTGTGTAAGGCGCAATAGCTATCCAATTCTTACCAATTCTCGGAATGGAGATCTTCTTCAAATTTGGAAAAAAAATCCGAAGACACCATATTTGGATTTGGACCACACGCAAAAAAAAGCGTTCCCGTAGCCATGAACAAAAAATCACGAATTTAGCAAACAAGCGTGTTCATGGAAACGTGAACAAATTCATGAAATCATGGTACAAAAATCATGAAATCATGATGGGCACTTCATGAAGTTATGAACTAGTTCACGAAGTTGTGATCCATGTTTAAAGCAGAAAAGTTGCGTTATTTTTAAAGTCGACCGTAACGCTTGGAAACAAAACAGACATGTTTTGACGTGCTGGCCAGCTGATTGGCGGAATGTGCTTGTGCGTTGACTTTTAGAGAAATTTTTCAAGAAGTTTTCTTTGGTAATAAATGTGTGTGCTTGTGGTTTTCGATCGTTCGACTTCTGGAGGCGTGTAGTCGAAGGTAGTCCAGGTAAGTTTCGCCAGGGGGAAATGGCCACAATGGCTCATGCATGAAGGCCGTGGCTTGTTGGGAGAGTCTAGCGAAAAATCACGTTCCAAGGAACATGTTGAAATTGTGTATGGTGAAAAGCAACGCAGGGAAGGAGTAGGGAAGTTGGGGTTGGAGGAGCATTTCAAACATTTGAAGCATGTCGATAAATTCAAGTACATGTAATGTATTTGATGGGGGGGGGGGGGGGGGGGTAGGTATTGTGGGCCAAAAATTTAAAATATAGTCTCAACATTTGCATGTCAAAAGTGTTTTCAAATGCATTTTAAATTAATTTCAGATGATTACACTTAAATTTTCATTGTCATTTTGAAGTGAAATTTTAAATACTTAAAATATTTCAAATATTTCAAATATTTCAAATATTTCAAATATTTCAAATATTTCAAATATTTCAAATATTTCAAATATTTCAAATATTTCAAATATTTCAAATATTTCAAATATTTCAAATATTTCAAATATTTCAAATATTTCAAATATTTCAAATATTTCAAATATTTCAAATATTTCAAATATTTCAAATATTTCAAATATTTCAAATATTTCAAATATTTCAAATATTTCAAATATTTCAAATATTTCAAATATTTCAAATATTTCAAATATTTCAAATATTTCAAATATTTCAAATATTTCAAATATTTCAAATATTTCAAATATTTCAAATATTTCAAATATTTCAAATATTTCAAATATTTCAAATATTTCAAATATTTCAAATATTTCAAATATTTCAAATATTTCAAATATTTCAAATATTTCAAATATTTCAAATATTTCAAATATAATTTCAAATATTCCAAATATTTCAAATATTTCAAATATTTCAAATATTTCAAATATTTCAAATATTTCAAATATTTCAAATATTTCAAATATAATTTCAAATATTCCAAATATTCAAATATTATTTTTTTGTATTTTTGTATTTCTGTATTTTTATATTTTTATATTTTTATATTTTTGTATTTTTGTATTTTTGTATTTTTGTATTTTTGTATTTTTGTATTTTTGTATTTTTGTATTTTTGTATTTTTGTTTTTTGTATTTTTGTATTTTTGTATTTTTGTATTTTTGTATTTTTGTATTTTTGTATTTTTGTATTTTTGTATTTTTGTATTTTTGTATTTTTGTATTTTTGTATTTTTGTATTTTTGTATTTTTGTATTTTTGTATTTTGTATTTTGTATTTTTGTATTTTTGTATTTTTGTATTTTTGTATTTTTGTATTTTGTATTTTTGTATTTTGTATTTTTGTATTTTTGTATTTTTGTATTTTGTATTTTGTATTTTTGTATTTTTGTATTTTTTTTTGTATTTTTGTATTTTGTATTTTTGTATTTTTGTATTTTGTATTTTTGTATTTTTGTATTTTTGTATTTTGTATTTTTGTATTTTTGTATTTTTGTATTTTTGTATTTTGTATTTTTGTATTTTTGTATTTTTGTATTTTGTATTTTTGTATTTTTGTATTTTTGTATTTTTGTATTTTTGTATTTTTGTATTGTATTTTTGTATTTTTGTATTTTTGTATTTTTGTATTTTTGTATTTTTGTATTTTTGTATTTTTGTATTTTTGTATTTTTGTATTTTTGTATTTTTGTATTTTTGTATTTTTGTATTTTTGTATTTTTGTATTTTTGTATTTTTGTATTTTTGTATTTTTGTATTTTTGTATTTTTGTATTTTGTATTTTTGTATTTTGTATTTTTGTATTTTGTATTTTTATTTTTGTATTTTGTATTTTTGTATTTTTATTTTGTATTTTTGTATTTTGTATTTTGTATTTTTGTATTTTTGTATTTTTGTATTTTTGTATTTTGTATTTTTGTATTTTGTATTTTTGTATTTTTGTATTTTTGTATTTTTGTATTTTTGTATTTTTGTATTTTTGTATTTTTGTATTTTTGTATTTTTGTATTTTTGTATTTTTGTATTTTTGTATTTTTGTATTTTTGTATTTTTGTATTTTTGTTTTTGTATTTTTGTATTTTTGTATTTTTGTATTTTTGTATTTTTGTAGTTTTGTATTTTTGTATTTTTGTATTTTTGTATTTTTGTATTTTTGTATTTTTGTATTTTTTGTATTTTTGTATTTTTGTATTTTTGTATTGCTTTGTATTGTAACTTCTAAGTGACGTTGGGCCATAGTTCGTTGACATTTCTTTAAATGGTCGTAATTTTCAATTTGATGAATTTTGATATGTCACATGACATGGTTCCTTGCAAATTCTGAAGTGTCCCCAAGTGGCCACCGGTGACCCGTTCCGGAGTGGCCAGGTTGAACCAGAGAACGTTGGCATCACTATAATGGTCATAGTTTATAATTTCTTTAATTTTGATATGTCACTTGACATGGTTCCATGCAAATTCCGAAGTGTCCCCAAGTGGCCACCGGTTACCGGTGACCCGTTCCGGAGTGGCCAGGTTGGACCACAGACGGTTGGCATCACTTATAATGGTCATAGTTTTTAATTTCTTGAATTTTGATATGTCACATGCCATGGTTCCTTGCAAATTCCGAAGTGCCCCAAGTGGCCACCGGTTACCGGTGACCCGTTCCGGATTGGCCAGGTTGAACCAGAGAACGTTGGCATCACTTATAATGGTCATAGTTTATAATTTCTTGAATTTTGATATGTAACATGCCATGGTTCCTTGCAAATTCCGAAGTGTCCCCAAGTGGCCACCGGTTACCGGTGACCCGTTCCGGAGTGGCCAGTTTGGACCACAGACGGTTGGCATCACTTATAATGGTCATAGTTTATAATTTCTTGAATTTTGATATGTAACATGCCATGGTTCCTTGCAAATTCCGAAGTGTCCCCAAGTGGCCACCGGTTACCGGTGACCCGTTCCGGAGTGGCCAGGTTGGACCACAGACGGTTGGCATCACTTATAATGGTCATAGTTTTTAATTTCTTGAATTTTGATATGTCACATGCCATGGTTCCTTGCAAATTCCGAAGTGTCCCCAAGTGGCCACCGGTTACCGGTGATCCGTTCCGGAGTGACCAGGTTGAACCAGAGATCGTTGGCATCACTTATAATGGTCATAGTTTATAATTTCTTTAATTTTGATATGTCACATGCCATGGTTCCTTGCAAATTCCGAAGTGTCCCCAAGTGGCCACCGGTTACCGGTGATCCGTTCCGCAGTGGCCAGGTTGGACCACAAAAGTTTGGCATCACTTATAATGGTCATAGTTTATAATTTCTTGAATTTGGATATGTCACATGCCATGGTTCCTTGCAAATTCCGAAGTGTCCCCAAGTGGCCACCGGTTACTGGTGACCCGTTCCGGAGTGGCCAGGTTGGACCACAGACAGTTGGCATCACTTATAATGGTCATAGTTTTTAATTTCTTGAATTTTGATATGTCACATGCCATGGTTCCTTGCAAATTCCGAAGTGCCCCAAGTGGCCACCGGTTACCGGTGACCCGTTCCGGATTGGCCAGGTTGAACCAGAGAACGTTGGCATCACTTATAATGGTCATAGTTTATAATTTCTTTAATTTTGATATGTCACATGCCATGGTTCCTTGCAAATTCCGAAGTGTCCCCAAGTGGCCACCGGTTACCGGTGACCCGTTCCGGAGTGGCCAGTTTGGACCACAGACGGTTGGCATCACTTATAATGGTCATAGTTTATAATTTCTTGAATTTTGATATGTAACATGCCATGGTTCCTTGCAAATTCCGAAGTGTCCCCAAGTGGCCACCGGTTACCGGTGACCCGTTCCGGAGTGGCCAGGTTGGACCACAGACGGTTGGCATCACTTATAATGGTCATAGTTTTTAATTTCTTGAATTTTGATATGTCACATGCCATGGTTCCTTGCAAATTCCGAAGTGTCCCCAAGTGGCCACCGGTTACCGGTGATCCGTTCCGGAGTGACCAGGTTGAACCAGAGATCGTTGGCATCACTTATAATGGTCATAGTTTATAATTTCTTTAATTTTGATATGTCACATGCCATGGTTCCTTGCAAATTCCGAAGTGTCCCCAAGTGGCCACCGGTTACCGGTGATCCGTTCCGCAGTGGCCAGGTTGGACCACAAAAGTTTGGCATCACTTATAATGGTCATAGTTTATAATTTCTTGAATTTGGATATGTCACATGCCATGGTTCCTTGCAAATTCCGAAGTGTCCCCAAGTGGCCACCGGTTACTGGTGACCCGTTCCGGAGTGGCCAGGTTGGACCACAGACGGTTGGCATCACTTATAATGGTCATAGTTTTTAATTTCTTGAATTTTGATATGTAACATGCCATGGTTCCTTGCAAATTCCGAAATGTCCCCAAGTGGCCACCGGTTACCGGTGACCCGTTCCGCAGTGGCCAGGTTGGACCACAGACGGTTGGCATCACTTATAATGGTCATAGTTTTTAATTTCTTGAATTTTGATATGTCACATGCCATGGTTCCTTGCAAATTCCGAAGTGTCCCCAAGTGGCCACCGGTTACCGGTGACCCGTTCCGGAGTGGCCAGGTTGGACCACAGACGGTTGGCATCACTTATAATGGTCATAGTTTATAATTTCTTGAATTTTGATATGTCACATGCCATGGTTCCTTGCAAATTCCGAAGTGTCCCCAAGTGGCCACCGGTTACCGGTGACCCGTTCCGGAGTGGCCAGGTTGGACCACAGACGGTTGGCATCACTTATAATGGTCATAGTTTTTAATTTCTTGAATTTTGATATGTCACATGCCATGGTTCCTTGCAAATTTCGAAGCGTCCCCAAGTGGCCACCGGTTACCGGTGACCCGTTCCGGAGTGGCCAGGTTGAACCAGAGACCGTTGGTATCACTAATAATGGACATAGTTTTTAATTTGATGAAGTTTGATATGTCACTTGACATGGTTCCATGCAAATTCCGAAGTGTCCCCAAGTGGCACCGGTGACCCGTTCCGGAGTGGCCAGGTTGGACCAGGTTCCGTCGGCATTGCTCCAATAAAGCAGGTTCTCGGTATCTTTCATCTGCGGCCAAAAAATCCAAAATCGGTTCAATTATCTAATTTTGGTATGCGAATAACTGATTGCAAATAAATAAATCCGTACCCGGGCCAAAATTAAACAGTTCATCACGTAATAATTGAATGATACCCTGCAACTGTCACTTTTCCGTTAAATGATTTCTGAACGTTCTTCGCCTCTGTTTCAAAGCTGTGGCAACGCCCACAAAATGTCCCCGAAGAAAAATTTCATGCTTTTTGTTCGCATGAGCGTGAACAAATGTATGATTTGTTTCCTGTTACCATGAACTAACTTTATGAATACAAGCACAGGAAAAACGTAACCAGACCTGGCGTTACGGTATTTCGTGAACAAACGTTCATGGAAATCGGTTGCAAACATGCATTTGTTCACGGTGCAAAATCTTATCATAAAATTTGCTTTGTTTCCATTTTCATGGTACGTTGTTCACGTTTACGGGAACGGACTTTTTTGCGTGCACCCTAATTTTCAACAATAGGTCGAATTATTGATCTGGACAAAGTTTTCGTTCAAGTAAGTTAGATCCGGCTTTCAAAAAGTACAAAATAACTTGAGACAGCGTTGCCAGATCTTCATATTTTTAGACTCATCTGAAAGGTATGCCGAATTTGTATCCAGCGATAGGTTGCATTATTGATTCGGACAATTTTTTCATACAACTAAGTAAGCATCCGGCTTAAAAAAACACTTAAGGGTTCACAGCTGCCAAGGAAGTTGTTGTCTTTTTATTCCAAAATTGTCAAACTTATCACCCAATAATGCAATAATCTGATTGTAAAAAATATTAAAATTTTGTTGTAAATTAACTTGAGACAGTTTTACCAAATGTTTTGGACTCTTTTGAAAGGAATTTCAATTATCTTTCAAACAATTTGAAACATGGTGACATTTGATACGATTTTCTGTCATTGATCTAACATCCGTGTTTATGCGAAAACACATATTTATACATAGCTTTTGAACTAGTTATCGAAACTTCAAAAAGTGCTGAGAAAACTGAGTGACAATTTTGGTCACAAAATATTGATCCTTGCACTGTAACTTGGATTTGGCCCGCACTTTTCTCTCGCACTTTTGACAACAAAATTTCCAAAAAAAAAGGCACCAGCAGTTGTTTATTTACATTTCCAGTCGCAGTTTCCACCAAACTGGACATTCGCACTTTAAAATTGCGATTGACAGGTGAGCAACATCGGCTTGCTTTGATCATTTTTTGAGAAAATTAAAATTTCCCAAGCCAGTTTGACAAAACGCAATAGTGCGATCGATAGCAATAATTTAGTGCGAAGTCCAAGTTAGTGAGAATTGCGAAATAAATTCTGGAGATATGATTTTTTGATAAATGCAGTCTTTTTTGGAAAATCATTAAAAAAAATACTGGTAGAATTATGTTGACTCCCGTGCCAAATTTGAGCCAATTCGGTGCACTTTTGATTTGAATCTTGTTGGTTTGACTCGAAATCGCTTGTGTGGAGAATTAGTTCCGATAAGACCCTCGACACACCGATGGCTCATCAATTTCTACTAAGAACAGGTTCGTAACCATCCTCGATAATCTGTTTCGTCAATGTCCTCGCAAATTTCAACTCATGCGGAGTTCAAGACCAACCGATGTTTCGTCTCTCTCTGATCCATAGTGATCCGCTTTTACATAACAGTTGCTGCAATGGGTGTGCTCAGGACGGGATTTGGTAGCTGGGAGTTTACCAAATGTCCTACAGTACGCACGTAACAGTAAACAACGTTCGTCAGTGCACAAGCAGTTCGAGGGCGGCGGCTTTTAACGAGTTCTACAGAAGCCAATTAGGCTGCGTTTTGGTTTTGCACACGTGGTCAATGCGCCCCCCATCAACAATGAATGAAGATCCATTCAAAGTCGGGGCACATTCGGCGAAAATCGGATTACAAAAATAGAATTTAATAGGTCCAGTTCGTGGGAACGACCGGCGACGCCGGCGGAATTTGCTCGCGGTCCCGTGTGGGGTCAGGGGCGTCATCCGACTGGTGTTCGCTATCTGGATATGTGTTTACCTGAATCTGACTGTGGCTGTTTGTGTGTCTTGGCCGCGTGGAATGTGGGTCTGAATTAGATCAGCGGCGAGATTTATGCGCGCGAATTGACGTCGTTGGTCAGCGGATCCTAGCCAAATGAAAATCAAGAAAAAGAGGAAGATTGTGTCTCCTCAAGCAGAGGACTCTACAGCGCAACGACACTTCAAGTGCCAAAAAGTCTTGCAAGTGCACGACGGCGAAGAATACGTCGACTTCGGATGGCCAACCGACGTGGACGAAAGACGAAGAAACTGACCACAAAGAACAATCATCGCTTGTTTTTGTTGCGCAGTTGACAGGTTGTTGAAAACGCGCGCGTTCAGGTTGCAACTAGATTTAACTGAACATTAGGGTGACTGTGTAAGTTGAACATCCCAAGCTAATTTTGTGTTTTTATATTCATGATTGATTCTTGAGCTGTGCAAAGTTCCTTTTATAGAAACCGTAATTAAATTTAGCAGGTTAGGTGTCATACATAAAGTATGTCACGCTAAAATCGGCCAAAATTAAATTAAAGTACGTCATGCTTTGTCGGACCCTCTCCCCTCATCTTGATTTTTTGTTCAATCTAGATTAAATTTTCAAAAGTTCCTATCGGCATCATGACTGCATGAGGTTGTTTTGAAAATTTGTTTTAGCAATTCGTCGCCATCGTGCTAACTTGTCGTACGTGCATTTTGGGCCAAATTGAGTTAAGAACGCCATATTGTGCAGCTCACAATGCCTCACCTTTTGACCTTCACAGATCCCCAAAATTCGATTTCAATCCTGAGATATTCAACAAAAACCGAAAAAACTCCGTGCATTTTTGTCAATCTTGTCGTGCTATCTTGTCACTCCATGAAAATTGATGTAAGTGCGACAAAAGGCCAAAGGGATTTCAGGCCAGGAAAGTCAGGATGCGTTTGACGCACGTACAAGCAAGATATACTACCGTAAACATTTGTAATTATAACTCGGGACTCCAGCAACCAACTTCAACCAATCTTTGGGACAATGCACATAATGGTCAGCCAAACAAAACGTGTTTGTTATTGTTTACATTGCGTGCTCTCGTTTTTGTATATTCAAGGTCAAACATAAAAACGGGTTTTTCTCGGAACGTCGAAATGGCGGGTGCGACAAGATAGCACGACGACGTCGAATTCCATTTTAAAAGAGCCTAAACCGATAAAAAAGTTCTCCAATCGCGCTCAAAAATTTTCTGAGGGTTCCTCGGTCAAAATAATTAGACCCGTATTTTTTTGTTTGGCCATTAGGGTGACCTACATCTTGCTAGGGTGGTTCGAAAAATGGCAATTTTCGTCATTTTTCGCAAAAAAAAACTTTTTTCAACAAATCATATCTCCGCGCCATTTCATCCGATTTTAGCTGTCTTAGACGCAAAAGAAAGAAAAATAGTAAGAAGTTCCAAAAATCTATTGAAAAAGCCGTTTGAAAACTTAAAATGGCGTTTTGACCGTGTCTGGGCCATAGAGCCTATGTCTGATAATATTTTTATCGGATTCCTCGGAAAATTTCACACTACATATAAAAAAATTGGCGATGTCGAACCGTACGTTTCCAAGATATGATTTTTTGAAAATAAAAACTACGTTTTTTGACGCACCGCGCGCAAAAACAGGAAAATGACGAAATCGGCAAAAAATCAACTTTTTTCACTAAAACTGCGATAACTTAAAAAAATCAGCGATGACCTATACATGTCTGGGTATCAAAATTTTCGTAACTGTAAACGTAAGCTTTTGGTACCCAGACATCTATAGGTCATCGATGAAATTTTTAAGTTATCGCAGTTTTAGTGAAAAAGGTTGATTTTTTGCCGATTTCGTCATTTTCCTGTTTTTGCGCGCGGTGCGTCAAAAAACGTAGTTTTTATTTTCAAAAAATCATATCTTGGAAACGTACGGTTCGACATCGCCAATTTTTTTATATGTAGTGTGAAATTTTCCGAGGAATCCGATAAAAATATTATCAGACATAGGCTCTATGGCCCAGACACGGTCAAAACGCCATTTTAAGTTTTCAAACGGCTTTTTCAATAGATTTTTGGAACTTCTTACTATTTTTCTTTCTTTTGCGTCTAAGACAGCTAAAATCGGATGAAATGGCGCGGAGATATGATTTGTTGAAAAAAGTTTTTTTTTGCGAAAAATGACGAAAATTGCCATTTTTCGAACCACCCTAGCAAGATGTAGGTCACCCTAATGGCCAAACAAAAAAATACGGGTCTAATTATTTTGGCCGAGGAACCCCCAGAAAAATTTTGAGCCCGATTGGAGAACTTTTTTTTTGGTTTAGGCTCTTTACAAATGGAATTGCTGACTACGTATTTTCCAAAAAAAAACCTATAAATGACTGTTTTTTCAATATTGCTATCAAATCATCGGGATTTTTTCATACATTTCGTTAGTTTTAATATTTTTTGTGTAATACTCAAATTTTAGACAAAACTATCTACTTTCGAAAAAAAATACTCCAAATTTCCGTTTTTTAACAGTATGGGTATCAAACGATGGGGATTTTTGAAAACATTTTTGAAATGTTTTGTATTTTTTTGCGTATTTAAAAAAAAAATTGCTGTCGAAATGTATGAAAAACTCCGATTATTTGATACCCATACTGTTGAAACACAAATTTTAGTATTTAAAAAAAAATGCGTAGCTTTGTGAAAGTTTTGACCACTCTAAAATAAAGTATTTCAAAAGTTATGCCAAATTTCCAATCCCTTGAAATCCTCAAAAAACTGATATCTTGAAAAAACTAAAATTTTGAGTATTTTTCAACAGTACATAGTGTTGTGAATTTGTAAAATGTGTAAATACACCAATTTTGACCCCAACATCGAGGAAAGTGGCTTGCAAGATTTTTCTAAAAACCATCTTGTAGAACTTAGTTTCACGCAAATCAAGGGAGGTCGGGGCAACTACTCTATGCGTTGGCAAAGAATGAACAGAATAACTCGGATTACTTTCAGCTCTTAGGCAAAGTTTTCAACTTATTATAACTTTATTCCAAGTGAAAAAGTTAGTTCGAAAATTTTATAATATATCATACACATGTTTGTTTATTCTTATTATGTTCATGTCACCCTAGGTGACCAACACTCATGGGCTCCTGAGAACGTGAAGAACATCACAGTCATCGTCTGAAAAAAAAAAAAAAATGTTTTCGTGGTTGATGCACATTTTCGTGGTAAGTTGATGACGACCGCGAGTGTATTTTCGTACTGTCCACCGTGCCCGTACCAGACCCACTGTCAGCTGTCCCGTGTGACAATATTGCCCGACCGACTGGTAAACAGACTTACTTACTCTTGACCATTTTTGGCACTGCGATACGGATTCGGACGGGTGACGGTGCAGTTGCAGTTTTTATTGCCTAGTAAAATTTGGCTGCGATCAAAGCTAATTTTTATTGCGACTGCCCGACTAATTACTGTGCTATAAATCTTCAAGCATGCGATTTTGTTAATGGGTTTAGTTATTACATCGGGCAGGGAAATTGAAAAACGGCTTTTGCAACAATTTGAATATAATTAAATTAAAGGGTGATTTTAAAGAAAGTTATTGGAAAATGAATCATATTTCGTCGTTGTCGTGATATCTTGTCGCATGTGACTTTTGGTCCAGATCATAATGCCTCACCTTTTGACCTTCACAGATCATGCTATCTTGACACAGCCTAAAAATTGCTGTTAGTGCGACAACTGGGCAAAGGGATTTCAAGTCCGAACGCTTTTGACACACGTACATGTCCAACTACTGTAAACATTTTTATTTAAAACTCAGAGCTCCAGCAACCAATTTCAACCAAACATCGGGACAATGCTCAGATCGGTCAGCCAAACAAAGCGTGTTTGTTATTGTTTACATTTTGTGCTCTGTTTTTTTGTTTGTTGAAGGTCAAACATCAAAGCGCGTTTCACGGCAACATCGATATGAGATATTTTCGTTCTGGTACACAATAGCACAATAAAGCAGTTTTTCAATTATCATTTAAAAAGGTGTTTTTTTAAAGTTTGTTTACAAATCAAGTGGTTTGAATTTGTTTTCAAGACCAACGACTTCTTCGATGCCACAGTTGGTATATTTTCAGTGTGAACCCCAAAATCTGTTTCTAGTTCAATGTCTTCGTCCATATGTCAGTGATAGTTCCAGTTAGAGTGCGCGCCGCTTGAATATATCACTCCAAAAATAGCCCTACCGCTCAACAGTCTGTGTTTTGCGCGCTGACGATTGGCTTTCTGGTTTCGGCTTAGAGGCCATCATACCGGGACGGATCGACCTTAATTCGTGGAGCGCCGAAAATAAATTTTCCAAGCGCCTTGATTTTCTCACACGTACACAGGTTACAGGAGTGTGGGAAACAATTTTCGAAAAATACATTCACACGCCATGGAGTCGCGAGAAGTCCGCTCGTATAGTCAAGGTTTGATTACAAATTATATTTTTACCTCCCCGAGCGCTCAGCAAAAACTTGTAACTCACAGCAAGCCATGCTTAGTGCGATAAATGTCCGCGAAAAAATGAAACCACACATGAAAAACAAGCAAATTCGTCAGCGCTCACAGATTGCGTTGTTTTTTTGCTGGTGGATTGGGTCGGGAAAACTGTGATTACATTTCCAATTTGCTTTCATCTGCACACGAGCGAAACCGTACAAAAATTACGAAAACACGTTTACCACGGAAAAACAACAACAATGTTGTGGATAGAAAAAGGGTTGTTGACCCTATTTTTGGCGCATGGTTGGTTCAGGGATCAAGTCCCGGTCGGTCATCTTGAAATTTGGACTTAGGAATTGAACTCGCACCCGTAGATTATACAAGCCTTTTATCAACAACACTTTACAATAATTTCGCTGCCGGCCAGCGCAGCAATAATTCCCTTTTAAAAATGATTAGTGAAATTTATCTCTGAGCAAGCCTCAAATATAAACCACCAAAAATGGTTGTGTTACCGTACTGTGAGAAGTTTGTTAGAAAACAATCGAAACACACACACACACACGGACCAGCAAAGTGGCGCTATAAATAGAATGTTTCCTCCCCCCCCCCCCTTCCTTTGGAAAGCCACACGCGTGCGTTGTTTTTGATGGCTATTGAATTAAATTTTGGGCAAAAATGTTCCCAAAAATATGAAAGGGTTGACGTTCAATCAACGCGCACCGTTTGACACCCATTGATGGAGGTTTTTATTTCCAGGGTTTGATGTGTGATCCCCGGTAGCAGGTGATTGAACCCGGGTCCTTCTCAGAATGGGCTCAATCCATTCAGAAACATTCGTGGGAAACGGGAAGTCTTGGACGTTTGAGAGGTTTGATGAATGAAAAGACGTCATAATTCTGCTATAATTGTTTTTGAAAATTGATAAGTTATGTGAATTTCCAAGGAAAACATAAAAAAATAAATTAAATTTTAGGACCATCTAATGGAAATTAAATAGTTTAAATTAATAAAATACCTCAGGGAAATATCATTTTTGCCTTCCTCACTGAGGTAAGGCTATAATCCTGCTCTAAAAATGAACTTTTTGTTAAAAGCTCGAAGACCCACCTTCATATATACATATCGACTCAGAATCGAAAACTGAACAAATGTCTGTGTGTGTGTGTGTATGTGTGTGTGTGTGTGTGTGTGTGTGTGTGTGTGTATGTGTGTGTGTGTGTATGTATGTATGTGTTCAAAAATCTTGCCAAGTTTTCTCAGCACTGGCTGAACCGATTTTGATCGAACCAGTTGCATTCTGACTTGGTTTAGGGTCCCATACATCGCTATTGAATTGTTTGAAGTTTCGATAAGTAGTTCAAAAGTTATGTATAAAAATGTGTTTTCACATATATCCGGATCTCAATTATATGCATGTAAACGATGTCCGGATCCATCATCCAACCCATCGTTGGTTAGGTAATCAAGAGACCTTTTCAACGAGTCCACAACATCGAAGATCTGGCTACCCTGTCTCGAGTTATGACCACTTAAGTGATATTTATGTACTTTTTTGAAGCCGGATCTCACTTAAATGTATGCAAACGATGTCCGGAACCATCATCCGACCCATCGTTGTTTAGGTAATCAAGATACCTTTCCAACGAGTCCACAACATCGAAGATCTGGCAACCCTGTCTCGAGTTATGACCACTTAAGTGATATTTATGTACTTTTTTGAAGCCGGATCTCACTTAAATGTATGTAAACGATGTCCGGAACCATCATCAGACCCATCGTTGGTTAGGTAATCAAGATACCTTTCCAACGAGTCCACAACATCGAAGATCTGGCAACCCTGTCTCGAGTTATGACCACTTAAGTGATATTTATGTACTTTTTTGAAGCCGGATCTCACTTAAATGTATGCAAACGATGTCCGGAACCATCATCCGACCCATCGTTGGTTAGGTAATCAAGATATCTTTCCAACGAGTCCACAACATCGAAGATCTGGCAACCCTGTCTCGAGTTATGACCACTTAAGTGATATTTATGTACTTTTTTGAAGCCGGATCTCACATAAATGTATGTAAACGATGTCCGGAACCATCATCAGACCCATCGTTGGTTAGGTAATCAAGATACCTTTCCAACGAGTCCACATAATTGAAAATCTGGCAACCCTGTCTCGATGACAACTTAAGTTATATCTGTGTACTTATTTTTCTGGACCTAAAAACATAGCTGAAATATGTGTCCAAACCAATATTACCCATTGTTGGTATAAAGTGAGGAAGGCATCAACCACATAGGTGGATTAGGTTAGTTTTTTAGCTTTGCTCTGGTGAATAAACTGTCATTACTGTATTCTAAAACTAATTTTCAAACATTGTTGCAAACAATATGAAGAACAATTTCGCAGAAGAATGTATTTTATATCAAGTGCTATTTTATACATTTTCAGCAAAAGTTATGATTATATTAGTGAAAAAATATCTGCCAATTTTCAAAATTCTTTGATATTTAACTCATTCTCGTTATTAACAGCTACAGTTTCCCAAATAAGGTAGGGGAGCTGGGGGTAAGACGGCCAGGCGGGGTAAGACGGCCTCCTCACTGTTTTACTAAGTATACTAATAAATACTACTAAAATTTTTAGCAATACTGTTCCTCATGCTAAATAATGCATATGGAGTCACCTTTGCCAAACCTATTGTTTGAAATAGTATAAAAATAGCTCAAAATAAACAAATATTTTTCAACTTGAAACTGGATGTAATTTTTATGATTTACAACTTAAGCAATTTTGTTAGATAACAATATGAAATCCTTTCTTTAAATATTTTTTCATGGTTAATTGAAGTTTTCCCAAGATTATGCCCCTCGAAAAAGTTTAAAAAATGCGATGAGCTATTTGCTAAAAAAGTTTAATAAAGTAAGTAATTTGGGGGCAAGATTGCCACCTCCACAGGGGGTAAGACAGCCACCCGTAATTTGTAAATTTGATTTGATAAAGGATACATTTTTGAAGGATTTCTGACTGTTAAGACATATTTAAGACATATGTGACATATTTTCAATAAAACTATCAATTTTTAATCAAAATGCTGTTAACTGCCGGTTCGACAATATTCCTTACTGTGATATAGCAAAATTCATTGAATAACATGAAATCCTTTCAAACTTTTAATAAAAAAAGCTAATTTACATAATTTTGATTTACTAATTCTTATTGAAATACACAAACCAGTTGATTTGCATTAAATTGGGTATATGTTCGTGTAAAAAATCATAGTTTTTCATGAAATGTGGTCGCAATAATATGAAATTCACAAAGCCGAAATATAAAATTTGTTGAACAGCATTTTTCTTTACATTTGAAACTTGTTTTTTTCAACCAAAATAGTTATGATGTCCAGAGAAGCCTGTTCAACCAATCATGTAGGTATTTGGGTGGATTTAGCAAAGTTAACAAGTTAATTTATAGCACTGACCGCCTTACCCCACATGGGAGGAGCGGCCGTGGCTGAATGGTTACGGTGTTCGCTTTGTAAGCGAATGGTTCTGGGTTCGATTCCCATCTGCTCCCATCGAGAAAGTTAAGGACATAGAAATACTTGAAATGCTGAATATGAACGAAAATTCAAAGTCGCTGGAGGCGGGGTTTGAACCCCCGTCCTTTGGATTGGTAAGCAAAATGCTAACCACTAGGCCATGGCGACTTGGTGAGCCTAGACTGGAATTAGGAATACTGTTACAACCAACAAGCAACGCCTTTCGAGGTGTATCCTAGGGTTCTACCTCTCCTACTAACATTGAGTCCAAAACCTCCCTACAAACATCTATACCACTAAGGTGACGTAGGGGTCCTTGCGCACTTTAGATAGGTGTTTACTAACGATCCTTCCAGTATTTGAGGATAGCTTGGACCCGGCCTGGACCCCCTTATGCCCTGGGCTGTATTACACACTCATCAAAAGATGAATACATGGTATCTCCCATGTTGGATTATTGTTCCGGATGAGGGTCTAATACAGCCATACCAAACAGAGGGATAAGCGTTGTGGAGCCTTCCGGTGGTAGGGCGTCCTCCAAATGCTAATGCTAATGCTAATGCTGACCGTCTTACCCCACATGGGTGGCCGTCCTACCCCGCGTATTTCATATATATACGATTTCATTTTTTTAAATTGCTGAAAAGTATTGAAAATTGGTTTATATACCAACTAATTTATGTCATTTCTATAATGGACTATTAGTAGAACAATATGTACCTGATTTGAGATCAAAATAATCTGTAGTGTTAATTTTATGTGACTTCTCCCTTAGGGTGGCCGTCTTACCCACAACTCCCCTACTGTTGAAAGGCTTCCGAGAGAAATCAAAATAAGAAAAAGCTCAAAATGTGCTCATTTCTTGGATTATTCTGCTAAATGACGAAAGCGACAATCTTGAATATAATAAGGTTTTCGTTAGTTTTTTACTTTTTACTTTTCTCTACAGTACTTTAGTTCTCTATATTTGGCTTTTTGAACTTTGTTGATGTGACCTTAAGTTGCTGAGATATTGCCATGTTTATATCTTTACATGGCAATATCTCAGCAACTAAAGGTCATATCAACTGAAATTTCTAAGTCTCACCCAAATCAGCAACTAATGGTCCAATTTTCAATGTTATAATATGACCATTAGGGTGACCTACACCATGTTAGGGTGGTCTGAAAAATTGCCATTTTCGTCATTTTTGGCAAAACCACTTTTTTCAAAAAATCATAACCAAAATCCATATAATGTTCATAGTTTGTGAGAAATTAAGTGAGTTATGTGGGTCTCCCCACTCTCTCCTAACTATTCAATGCCGATAGCAACGTCAATATTTACGGGTTTATCACACAATGGATTATGTCTGGATAACAATGTGTGCTCTGGTGGATGGTTGGAAGCATTGCATTATTTCGCATGAAATGTTGAAGTAACATGGTCTAAGGACATTGCTGGAGCTTGTTTTTCAGTTATGTTTCGGACATATTTGAGTATCATGGCAGGTGCTTCGAGGGTAGCCGATATATATTATATCTTGCTCGTGATTTTTTTTTGTCACATGAATTAAAAATAAATGTTTTGATAGGATTAATAGGTGTTTCCATATAACAGAACCGAAATTTCTGATTTGAATTGAACTCTCATGTTTACAAAACATCCGTCAAGAATAATGCAATCGCATTCATAACTGTGCGACAATAGTTCAAAAATTAAATAACATCGTCTATTTATAACTGCCACATTCACTGTGTCGCACATTTTGCGCCATTACTTTAACCTCAAATATTTGCATGCAGAAGCAGCAGCAGTGTGTGTCAAATTGAGGGAGAGTGAGAGAGGTTGCCATCTTTATTATTAAATCACGATGACTAACGTCCCATCTCTGCCGCGGCAAGCCGCAGAATTTATGTGTTTACCTGGGTGACTTTCCCAGATGCCAACGGAAAATTCACCGACGACTTTTCTTCGCAGCTCATCATCATCACCTTCGAGTGAGAAAATGTCTTGTTTGACTTTTCCCCCGCTCGAAATTAACATCACCAGCTCGCAATTGGCTTGCCGAGATTATTCGCCAAAGATAAGCAGATGTGGCTTTACAGACAATTATCAGTACCACAGACTGAGTACGAAACTTCGTTGAAAATTATCCTACGTCAATTGTTGTACTAAAGCCCTATGTCAATTTTTATGTACAACAGTATAAAACACGATAAAAAAGTGACAGGTCCACGCTGTAATTGTAATTGTCAACATTGTATTAGTTTGTTTTACAACAAACCTCCGGAGGTTTGACACTTTTTTTTTGGTTTGACAAAGTCAAACTTAACTTACTCTACCGAATAATAAACATCAAAGTGACCAAGTCACCAAGTGACGAACTGTCACTTTTAACGCGGCGTTTTCAAATCAATCGATTAGTTGTATGTGTAAGCGCTTTGTAAAAGGGGTGACAAATTTAAAAAGGACCCCGCGGGTTTGACGGCAATTTAAATTAATAAGATATTTATCAAATTTTCAATAACGGAATTTCATGTATGTTTTTGTCTGTGCTTATTCGCACGCGCAGCAGGTTTTTTCGCCTGCATGCTTTTTTTCTAGCAAATTTTCGTGTGGCAATAAATATTTTTGATGCCTCTCGTGCCAGAGTTTACTTTGCGGTGGATTGCCTGCAGAATCCCATCGTCGCATATTACCCTTTGATGATGGCCCGTGACGGTCCTCGCGGGCCGACTTAGTGTTGGTAATGACTTTCGGTTTAGTTTGAGTAATTTCGGCTTAGGTTTTTTCTTGGCCATGCTTGAAGAGCACTCTATTCAGGTTAACGCAGCTGTACTGCTTTTGTTTTGAATAGTGTCCCAATCGCACTAATTGCATCATTTATCCTGGCGAACTTGAATGATACACTCATGTCGATTTCTAATAAGAGATAATAATATTCTACTGAAATGTTTCATGAGAGTAGCATTTTGTCACAGTGCACACAAAAATATTGTTGAACTGTTTACATTTATTCTAGTAGGTTGCAGATTTTCATACTATTTACTATTTTTGATGGTACTTGACAGTCGTAGAACAAAATCCTCTTTCTTGTTACTAACATTGCGTGCTTCAAATGGGACCTAACACTTCAAAAGGGCACATAACTTTTGTAAACAATCCTTTCAATCAAATGACAGTTTACATAAGGTGTGATAGGGATACACTCTTGTTTACAAAAGTTATATACCCTAATGAAATGGAAGGCACAAATCAATGTTTGCCTCGTTTTTAAGACAAGATTCAAACACAAAATTGAGAACTGTCATTTGTACTACCTGTCACACAAATAAACGAAAAAACATTGACACTGTTTTCGTTTTACTGTATCAAATTCAAATATAAAAAAAAATCGGACGGTTTTGCGTTTTTCTACGCAGATTTAGTTGCTTTGCTCAGATGCTGGGTCAAGGTGAGAAAATGCATGGGCGATTGCCAAAATACGTTTGCAAAATACGTTTGCAAAAAGTCTTCTCTAATACGCGGACATGCATTGGGATGGGATATGAGTGTGTGTGTGTGCATGGGTCCAAGTGGATTACAGTGGTTTAATATGAGTTGACATTGAATTTTGTTAGAAATAGGTGTATGGCGTAGTATTTATTATCATTTTCGTCCATTTAAGCAAGAATGGTTCACGGTACGGAGGAAACAAAATGTAATAAATCGAGAAGTCCCATGGGAGATATAAACATAGAAAGCTGTGTTTCACGTTCTTGATTCAGAATATGTTCGATTTTTGTATAATATCTTGATTATGGAAAATGTTCAATTTTTGTATTATCGGTAAAAATTGCGTTTTTTTTTTAAAAAGCGCGAAAACTCCACAATTTGTATGCGATATGATCAAGGTAAAATAAATGTACAACATTTTGAAATACGACATATAATAAGGCCATTCAACAAATATTTTAATGATTTGAGCCAACATGCACATTGATGGAAACATTTTTTTTTTGAATTATTTTCCAATTGGTAAGGTTTGTATCAAGATTATAATTTTTAAAACCTGTACTGGAATAGTCCACTCAAGGTCCATGCATTATTTTAGAAAAAAAATCCGTTAAAAATTCTTATTTTGAATTCCGGGGTGACTTTGATAGTCATAGTTTTGTTGGTTAAAATCAGATTTTAGGTGTTCAAATTTTATTTTTACGTCAAACGTACCATCACTTAGGTTGCTAATATAGTTTTCAAGAAAAAATCGATGTGTATATTAAGTTAAAGAAGTTTATGAACTTTTTACAAAATACACATAAATTTTAGGCAAAATTGTTAAAAAGTCAATTTTTTTTTCTAAAATGTGTTGAAACTAGTTCTGTTTATAAAATTATCCATTCATATTGCATTATAAATTGAATTCAATGTTCGAATTAAAAGTTTTAACATCTTGTATCAAACTTGTTCTACTAAAAATGCTTATAATTTGAAGTTTTTTTTGAATTATGATTCTTAAACACTTAATATTTATTATTTACAAATTTATTTAACCTTTTCTTGCTGAAAATATGTCCTAAGAATCCGAAAATGCATTCCGTTTTCATGGAGAAAATCATGATACGTTGAGATAATATTCATCGATATTTTCATAATAACAGTTAACTAACTTTTTCAAAACATTATGCAACAAATTCTTCTACAAGTACAAAGAACACTTCTCTTGTCAGTACACGGAAAAAGAGTTCCCAAAATCGTGAACAAGCGTTCATGAAAATGGGAACGTGGTTCTCATTTTCATGAACGCTTGTTCACGATTTTGGGTACTCTTTTCTCCGTGTATGATTCCACACCATTCCGTTCGTATTTGATTTGTACTCTTTATTTTGCGGAAAAATCTATCCTATCAATGTAACCCCGGCTATCAAAGTCACCCCGGTTTACGGTTGATGAATTTCCAAATATGAAGGTCAACCAGATCTGATTTTTATGAAGCATTGGCGGGCCGGAACTAATGTTTCATAAAAGTTGAATAAGTCTAGCATTTTAATTCATAAAAAATATTTTTATAAGGTCCTTTTAATATTAGCAAATGTATCAGGGTAATTCTCCGCCAACTCACACAGCAGTTGCCCCAACCCCTCTTCGATTTGCGTGAAACTTTGTCCTAAGGTAACTTTTGTCCCTGATCACGAATCCGAGGTCCGTTTTTTGATATCTCGTGACGGAGGGGCGGTACGACCCCTTCCATTTTTGAACATTTGAAAAAAGAGGTGTTTTTCAATAATTTGCAGCCTGAAACGGTGATGAGATAGAAATTTGGTGTCAAAGGGACTTTTGTGTAAAATTAGACGTCCGATTTGATGGCGTACTCAGAATTCCGAATAAACGTATTTTTCATCGAAAAAAACACTAAAAAAGTTTTTAAAATTCTCTCATTTTCCGTTACTCGACTGTAAAAATTTTTGGAACATGTCATTTTATGGGAAATTTAATGTTCTTTTCGAATCTACATTGTCCCAGAAGGGTCATTTTTTCATTTAGAACAAAATTTTTCATTTTAAAATTTCGTGTTTTTTCCAACTTTGCAGGGTTATTTTTAGAGTGTAACAATGTTCTACAAAGTTGTAGAGCAGACAATTAAGTTGGTCGTCATCGATCATGGCCGTTCATGGTCACCCGCGACAGACACGGACGACGAAACAAAGAGAAACGCAAAAAGTAACTTTTTCAAAACTTTTTTTTCGTAGAATCGCGATAACTCGTGATGATTATAAGCAAACCCCTTATGTCTATATATCATAAATTTTTGTAATTGTCTGCTCTACAACTTTGTGGAACATTGTTACACTCTAAAAAATAACCCTGCAAAGTTAGAAAAAAACACGACATTTTAAAATGAAAAATTTTGTTCTAAATAAAAAAAAGACCCTTCTGGGACAATGTAGATTTGAAAAGAACATTAAATTTCCCATAAAATGACATGTTCCAAAATTTTTTACAGTCGAGTAACGGAAAATGGGAGAATTTTAAAAACTTTTTTAGTGTTTTTTTCGATGAAAAATACGTTTATTTGGAATTCTGAGTACGCCATCAAATCGGGCGTCTAATTTTACATAAAAGTCCCTTTGACACCAAATTTCTATCTCATCACCGTTTCAGGCTGCAAATTATTGAAAACACCTCTTTTTTCGCATGTTCAAAAATGGAAGGGGTCGTACCACCCCTCCGTCACGAAATATCAAAAAACGGACCTCGAGATTCGTGATCAGCGACAAAAGTTACCTCTTAGGACAAAGTTTCACGCAAATCGAAGAGGGGTCGGGGTAACTGCTATGTGAGTTGACGGAGAATTACCTAAAATTTTTCGAGGAATCCGATAAAAATATTTTCAAACGTAGGCTCTTTGGTCCAGAGACCCTCAAAAAAGCATTTTAAGTTTTCATGTTGACCTTTTCAAATGTTAATACCCTTTCGTTTGCATCAAGACAGCTAAAATTGGTTGAAATAATGCGGGGTAATGATTTTTTGAAAAATTAGTTTTTTGCGAAAATCGGCGAAATAACCATTTTACGGACCACCCTAACACGGCGTAGGTCACCCTTTTAGCCAAACAAAAAAATGCGAGTCTTATTATTTCTGCCATGGAACCCCCAGAAAAATTTTGAGCCCGATCGGAGAACATTTTTTTCGAATCATACTGTTTTCGTGTGGAATTGCTGTATAGAAATGATAAGAGCTAAATTCAAACATAAAGAATGTTTGAATGAATGAATGTTTCAAACACAAAGACATCGAAAATAATACAAAGGCAAAATCCAAATAGTACGTTTAATTAGCAAAAATTTATTGCAAAAGCAAATAAAAACGTAATGTTTCAAATTGACTTTTAATAATAAATTATATTATTAAAAAAAAAACAAAGGCTTATTTTTTTTTTAATTTATTTATTGAAAATGTTATGAACAGCTTTAATAGAACTGTTTGGAAAGCCATCGCGGGCCGGATGAAATGGCTTCAAGGGCTTCACGGGCTGTATTGTCTGTATAGATCGTTTCATACATAGAAGCGTACTTTTATTTTGAAAATAATTTAATCGAGAAATAGTTTAGATAAATGTCTTCGGTTGTGCAACAAATCAAAAATTCATTCAAAAATCGGGACATGAATGTCAGTCAACCTTGATTTTTTGACACTGAATTGTAAGATACTCAGGAGGCCACTGAAATAAAGAAAATTCAAATTTCTTAAATTCTAGGAATTTGGCCTCTTTTCCTTATTCAGTATTCAAAAAAAATCCAATTACTTAATAAGGAAAGGAATGG
This sequence comes from Culex quinquefasciatus, assembly GCF_015732765.1. NCBI lineage: Eukaryota > Metazoa > Arthropoda > Insecta > Diptera > Culicidae > Culex > Culex quinquefasciatus. The sequence goes on from NC_051861.1 coordinate 96,464,414, forward strand.
TGTGAAAATTTAGAAATTTGGTACTTTTTTTTATTTCAGTGTACATAAGTAAATGAAATAAGTCTACAAAATAAAACTTCTGGAAATTGTCTAACTTGACTGTTATTTTTTTTATCAAGCTCAAATATATCCCAACTGCGTCACTATGCTGTTTTTTTAAATTATTTTTTAAAAATTATTTTGTCGAGCCCCGTATCTATTTAACGAGTCTTCGCCAAAAAGATTACCAGTTTTGGTTAACCCGTGCTGAAATATCGAGGAACCTGCTGGGTTCACAGTTTCGTTCAATATCCAACTTTCCCGACTCACGTCAAACCTCAACCCACCAACCACTTTTACTTTAGAAGGAATGTTCGATGCAGTATCGATACAATGCAACTTTTACTTCCGATGGAAATTAATTAAAAGGGAAACAAAAATGTAATCTATTCTGCTATGGATTCACCCAACAGTTTCGCTGACTACACGATGTTTTCATTTTTTTGTGTTCTTGAAAAGGTTTCCGATGAGTGCTGAAAAATGTGTTTTAAAACGACATCATTCTATGCAATTAAAAAAAAACACATTTGAATAGAATTTTTGGTTCCCAGCTTTTTTGGCGATCGGTGCTTGGTTATATAAAAACCAAAACAGTGTCGATACAAATGCTGAAAAGGTGATTTTTTCAGCACTCAAATCACATTATTGAGATTTCAGTGTCCGGTTTTCGTGGAAAATCGCTCATGAAAAATATTTTTTCAACGGAGTTTTCCACGTAATCCTTTCCCACCGCCAAACCACGAAAAACGTTGCCCATCGGTTCCATTAATCCCGGCCAAATTTAGCGCGACCCTCAAATCACCGGACAATGTAAACACCGAATGGCCGTTGGCGGACAGTGCGGGGTCAAAGCCGACCACGGTTCTACACGGCGCTGCTGGTTGCTGGTCGCGTGATGAAAAATTTGTCAACAAATAATACGACGACGCAAGAGGTGAGATGGTACGCGCAACAGACTTGTTATTCCCATCGATGACAAATTGGCCGAGCACTTTGCTTTACACGCGAACCAATGTTTCGTCACAAGATGAAAAATTAACTGAGACGATTCTGTTAAGTTTGACAGTTGAAAAAAAGATTGACTGTGATTTTCTTGAAAAATATTATAAATATATAATCATGAAATTGTCCTAAAATCTGATTAATATAAAATAATGCTTGTGACCCTTTTCAAAAACCCACTCGAGCAGAAAAACCGCGGTGGTGGTGGTGATGCCACCAAAATCCACCTTGTTTGTTTAAATTAGCCTCATCTTTTAAACAACCGAAAAATCGCCTCCGGAGTCAGGATGGTGGAAATCAAATTCTTGCCGAGTAGGATGATTGCTCGTAGGAAAAAGAAAAAAACCGAGACAGATGATGTGGAAACGAGGGGGTGGTGTCAGAGTAATGGGATACTCTACTCGTCCATCACCATAATCTTGCATTAGTATTAGTGAGTAGCCCCTGTCTGAAAACTAGCCCATGCATAAGTGTTTGTGAGTAGCCCCTATCTGAAATCGGCTGCTGATGTAGTGGTAGATGGCGGCCTACTGTTTACATTTAGAAACGTCAAAGCGATCGAGCCATTTTTTTGTTGAGAAAAATGTGAAATTGTTTGAGGCAGCGCGGCTTAAAAAATATGTTGTAAGATTTTTAGCGCCGACCATGCCCAGCTGGTGGAGCTGCGTTACCAAGGACAAAAAGATGAAATCGACGCTGCAGTTGGCGGCAGACCAGGCCGGAATCGAGCGGAAGTTGGACGGCCTGCGGGACCAAGTTCGGGATCAGGATGAGGAAATTAACCAGCTGCAGAAGCAACTGAAGGAAGCCGAATACATTCTGGCAACGCCCATCTTCCAGGCGAGGCAAAAGCTTACCAGCTTCGCGAAGGCCACCAAGCGGCCGGTTTCGTCGGACGAGCTGATTAAGTTTGCGCACCGGAAAAACGCCTCGAACGCGATCTGCGCCCCACTCACGTGGCAACAGGGAGACCAGCGCCGGCCATACCCGACGGACAGAGATGCGGCTGGGCTTCCTCTGCAATTCCGACCTGACCATCAACGGGCACCAGAATCCGGCCAGCCAGAACAGTCTCTGCGAAATTAATCGAACGGGGGCGGCTGGCGGTTCGGGGATAATTCCGGGGGGAAGCTTCGGTGGCATCGGAGAGATTACGGTCTCGGCGCAGAACCAGTTCGCGTGGCATCTTTCGGTTGAGCTGCACATGACTATGGGTGGTGGGTCATCGATTCCGCTAGACACCCGCGCTGGTGGCCAGGATGACGTGGAGGTCATGTCCACGGACAGTTCCAGCTCCAGCTCGAGTGACTCGCAGTGATCTTCTTTTTATGTTAAATCGAATAAATCATTCTTATTGTGTTGTTTGTTGTTTGCGTAATCAGAGAGCAAATGTTACAGAATGGTGTGTCGCGGCTAACACCGAATGTCCGTCGTGGTATAGATCACGAGCCGGAAAATAGCGGTGAATCTGTTCAAAAAGGAAAACACCGCAATTCTTTTGAAGCCATAACTTTCAACTTCAACCTGCTCGATCTGGACCGGCCCGACTGTTTGAACCGGAAAGGCCATGTTTGAGATAGTCAACGTTGCAGTCAGTGGAGTGCAGAAAGTTTGCCGGGACGAATTCCTTGGGGAGGTGTTGACAATCAGATTTTTGTTTTGCGGCGATCCAGATTCGATGACGGATGATTGGCTCCGAGGAGATCCAGGGATCGACATTCTCCTCTAATTTAACCAAAATTCTTGTTATGTACACGCTGTTTGGTTTGTTGATACAATTTGACAGAAGTGTTTTTGTTGTTGTCTTCTTCATGTTCCCGTATGCGTCAGAAGCTTTGGTTACAAAAAGATGGCCGCCATTGCAGGGACCTGTGTGGAAATTATTTTCCCTGCGTCACGCATTTCGGGTGCGATTTCCTGCGAAAATAAAACCAATTTTGGGACCACGGGAAAGAAATCTAGCGGGGCAGTTTCGGGTGCGGTGTGGGCGTTTAACGCCGGATGTACGCTCTAAATATAGGCCCACAGTAAATCAATATTGTGATTTCGAGAGGAAGAGCGGGGGGGGGGGGGAAAGGGAAAATCAAACCTTACAAAGTTTGCGATTTGACGTCAGTTTGAGTTTGGTGAAGCAAAGTGGATGTGCTTTCCGGCGATCAATTTTTAATATTTTAAATTGGTTTGCATGTCTGTCTGTCTACAATGCATTTTGTTTTATATAAGAGTTATCAAATAACCTTTCGCAATAATTTCTCCGAGATTTTTTTTAATTTGAATAAAAAAATGTTATCCGGGACCGTGTTGTCGGAGTAAGCATGGTTGCCTCTCACCCAGTCGGCTTGGGTTCGATCCCAGACGGTCCCGGTGGCATTGTTCGAGCCGAGATTTGTCTGACCACGCCTTCCGTCGGACGGGGAAGTAACTGTTGGCCCCGGTCTAACCTAAAAAGGTTAGGTCGTTAGCTCAGTCCAGGTGTATGAGTCGTCTCCCTGGGTCCTGCCTCGGTGGAGTCGCTGGTAGGCAGTTGGACTAACAATCCAAAGGTCGTCAGTTCAAATCCCGGGGTAGATGGAGGCTTAGGTGTAAAAGAGGTTTGCAATTGCCTCAACAATCAAGCCCTCGGAAACCTACAGTATGTAAAAATATACTATTACAAAAATATTATTACAAATATAAAAAATGGTGCAAAAAAGTTTGTACATCTTCCGAAAAATTAGCATAAATAAAGTTATTTGTTGACAAATCACCATATATCCAGTCTGTCAACTCCAAATAGGCATCCTTGACTGATTAAAAACATAATTTGGATTGAATATAAAGTTTACTAACAGTTTAGTATAAAAGATTGTATAACTATGGAAATTCTATTTTAAACTTATCTAAACCTAATTTTTGCAAACTTTTAATTGAACTAAATGTCAATATATTACCAAAGAATCGCTAAATAAACATTTTGGAGTGGGTAAAACACCGTTCTGGGGGTCTTTATATCGATAGAATAGATTTTTCGTTGGAATTTCGTACCAACCCGGAATTACGTCGTCGGAAAATCCGCCGGCATCCAAACCGGTCTACGATTCACAAGTCAAACTATGTGGCATCGTAAAGGGCATAAAATTTCCGATCTTTTTATACCCAGGTGTTCTATAAAACCCACGTTTTTAAATACTTAGGTAAAAACGTTGTTATGGTTTCTTTTGTGCAACCTGCCAAAAATGTATGGACTTTCCTAATTTTTGTTCTCGTGGATCAAACTGACTTTTTGCTCAGGTATTTAAAAATGTGGGGTTTATAGAAAACCTAGATGTTTGGGTATCAAAAAATCTGGAATTGTATGCCCTTTTCGATGGCACATAGAACGACTTGCTAATCGTGGACCGGTTCGGATGCCGGCGAATTTTCCGACGACGTAATTCCGGGTTGGTACGAAATTCCAACGAAAAATCTATTCTATCGATATAAAGAGCTCCAGAACGGTGTTTTACCAACTCCAAAATGTTTATTTAGCAATTCTTTGGTAATATATTGACATTTAGTTCAATTAAAAGTTTGCAAAATTAAGTTTAGATAAGTTTAAAATAGAATTTCCATAGATATATAAACTTTTATACTAAGCAGTTAGTAATATTTATATTCAATCCAAATTATGTTTTTAATCAGTCAAGGATGCCTATTTGGAGTTGACAGACTGGATTTATGGTGATTTGTCAACAATTATTTTTACTTATGCTAATTTTTCGAAAGGTGTACAAACTTTTTTTGCGCCATTTTTGATTTTTGTAATAGTATTTGTTATAGAGCTTTTTATAGAAATCATCTTTTCGTGAGCATTTTGTAGCAAAATGTTCGGTATGAGTTTCTGAACTGAACGTAGTACTAGGTTTTTGTCAAATAAATAATAAATGGTAAATACAAATGTAAGTATGAAGCATGCAAAATTTCGCTTCGTTTGATACCCATGTTGCATAATTTGAAAATTTGAGTATTTTCGAAACAATATGGTAATTTGTGATTTTTGTTGCATTTTTCAAAAAAAACTTTAATGGGTAATTCTCTACCAACTCACACGAAATCAGGAAAAGTTGACCCTCTCGATTTGCGTGAAACTTTGCCCTAAGGGGTAACTTTTGTCCCTGATCACGAATCGAAGTCCGTTTTTGGTATCTCGTGACGGAGGGGCGGTACGACCCCTTCCATTTTTGAACATGCGAAAAAAGAGGTGTTTTTCAATAATTTGCAGCCTGAAACGGTGATGAGATAGAAATTTGGTGTCAAAGAGACTTTTATGTAAAATTAGACGCTCAATTTGATGGCGTACTCAGAATTCCGAAAAACGTATTTTTCATCGAAAAAACACTAAAAAAGTTTTTAAAATTCTCCCATTTTCCGTTACTCGACTGTTAAAAAATTTTGGAGCATGTCATTTTATGGGAAATTTAATGTTCTTTTTGAATCCACATTGACCCGGAAGGGTCATTTTTTCATTTAAAACAAAAATTTTCATTTTAAAATTTCGTGTTTTTTCTAACTTTGCAGGGTTATTTTTTAGAGTGTAACAATGTTGTACAAAGTTGTAGAGCAGACAATTACAAAAAATTTCATATATAGACATAAGGGGTTTGCTTATAAACATCGCGAGTTATCGCGATTTTACGAAAAAAAGTTTTGAAAAAGTTACTTTTTGCGTTTCTCTTTGTTTCGTCGTCCGTGTATGTCGCGGGTGACCATGAACGGCCATGATCGATGACGACCAACTTTTTCAAAACTTTTTTTCGTAAAATCGCGATAACTCGTGATGTTTATAAGCAAACTCCTTATGTCTATATATCAAAATTTTTGTAATTGTCTGCTCTACAACTTTACAACACGAAATTTTAAAATGAAAAATTTTGTTCTAAATGAAAAAATGACCCTTCCGGGTCAATGTAGATTCGAAAAGTACATTAAATTTCCAATAAAATGACATGTTTCAAAATTTTTTACAGTCAAGTAACGGAAAATGGGAGAATTTTTAAACCTTTTTAGTGTTTTTTTCAATGAAAAATACGTTTTTCATATCGGGCGTCTAATTTTACATAAAAGTCCCTTTGACACCAAAATTCTATCTCATCGCCGTTTCAGGCTGCAAATTATTGAAAAACACCTCTTTTTTCACATGTTCAAAAATGGAAGGGGTCGTACCGCCCCTCCGTCACGAGATATCAAAAAACGGACCTCGGATTCGTGATCAGGGACAAAAGTTACCCTTAGGACAAAGTTTCACGCAAATCGAAGAGGGGTCGGGGCAACTGCTGAGTGAGTTGGCGGAGAATTACCTAATAATTTGAAAAAGCAAATTAAATTTCGCTGCGTTTGATATCATTATTGCACATTTTGATAAATTGAGTACTTTCAAAAATACGGTAATTTGTGATATTTTTAGTATTTCCAAAAAACTCTTACAAATTGAATAAGCATACAAAATTTCAATTCTTTTAATACCCATGTTGCTAATTTTGAAAATTTGAGTGTTTTCGAAAAATACGGTATTTTGTGTTTATATTTGTATTTTCCAAAAAATCAAATTAATTGAAAAAGCATACAAAATTTCGCTTCGTTTGATACCCATATTGCAAATTTTGCTTTGAAACTTACTACATTTTCAAAACATATATTCTTAGTGAAATCATTGACAATTTATCATGATATAGTTGAATTAATCTATATTAGAAAGATTTTGAAAATGAGTTACAGTCATGCACCGGTTTGGCGCTGTCCCGGTTTGATTCGATCAAGTGCTTCGGTTAAGCACGGCCCAGTGCATAACTGAATCAGTGAGTTTTCAAAAAGCCGTAATAGCCACTGTGACCTCCAACCCTAATAATAGTTTTTCTCCAAATTATAATCAAATTTCATTAATTTTTAGTTTGGGGCACTTGAAAGACGTGTAGATGAACAATCTTAAGTATTTTTGAATTTGGGTTTTCTTAAGAAGGTCGAATACCGGTGCAAAAAATGGCTTTGTTTGCCATTAGCTCTTACGTCTTTTTGAAAACTAATCCGAGATATGGAAGACATTGGCTATAGTCCTATGAAAAATCATCCAAACTTCAAAAAAATTATAGTGTTTTGGAATCGGGACGATGTCAGCTAACCATTAACGTCTTATTACATGCAAATTTTCACAAAAATACCTATTTTTCCTGTAAATTGAAAATCCTTTTTTCCCGAATAAAACATCAAAATTATTGTTATTGCAATATGGGTATCAAATGATCGAGATTTCATTGGGCATCCCTAGTTGGATTGCTGTGTACAAGCCTCTGAGTGCTCCGTGATTTTTTTCGATTTTTTATTGCTTTTCGCGTCTAACGTCGCGTTCCGAAACCGTCGGTGTTATCGGAAGCCCTGGCGAACCAGGAGAAGTGGTGGAAGCACGGTTTGAAGCCGAACGTGCGGCTCAAAGGTGGTTCCGCGAAAAACACCAACCTAACCTCTCAGCGTGTAGCAATGCAGCCAACAAGGCCCGCCTTCAGAGGCAAACCATGTTCGAGAGTGGCCGGCGTGCACGTTCGCTGGACAGGATCACACCAGGAGCGGCGGCAGCAGCAGCGGCTACCAGACCAGGAGCAAAACGAAGAATACCTCCCCGTTCCTGTCGGAGAATCGTTTCGATGCGCTTGGCGACGACGACGTCGGTGATGGAGTGGAACAACAAAAGAAAGAACCCCGTGTAAGGATTCCGCCGATCTTCATCGTGGGAAAATCAGTGGCTGATGTGGTTAAGCTGCTCAACATTAACGGCGTTCCTCAAGGTGATGACTACATGCTGAAGTTCACCAAAGCTACGGTTCAATTCCTCACCAAATCCAAGGAATTGTTTACAACCACGGTGGCACTGCTGAAAAGTAGTGGTGTTCAGTTTTACACACACGATACTTCTGAAAATGTTTTATCGAAGTTTGTGCTTTCTGGGCTGCCGGCAGTGAACATCGCAGACCTAAAGGAGGAGTTAGAGGCGCTAAGCTTGGAGCCGCTGGACGTCAAGGTACTGTCGACATCCAAGTCGGGGGCGGACGAGCACACACTGTACCTGGTGTATTTCAAGCGCGGTTCTGTGAAAATCCAGGATCTGCGGAAAACGAAGGCGATTTTCAACGTCGTGGTCTCTTGGCGACATTTCTCCAAGCACCCCAACGATGTTGCGCAGTGCCACCGGTGCCAGAAATTTGGACACGGGTCATCCAATTGCAATCTGCCACCCAAATGCGTGAAGTGCGGCGGTAAACACCTGACGGACGTCTGTGGTCTTCCGAGGAAGGCGGAGTTAAACAACACCAACAACAGTAAGTCGCAGCTGAAGTGTGTGAACTGTGGCGGAAGCCACTGTGCCAATTTTCGAGGGTGCCCAACAAGGATAGCATACCTTGAGGAACTCGAAAACGAAAGAAGAAACCTTCTCGTCAAGTGCCCCAAAAAAGCGCACCTCCGAACCGCAACGAAGGACCCCCTATCCGTCCCAAGCCAACCCCCCCTGGACTCAAAACCTACGCGCAAGTTGCGTCTAGGAGCGAAACCACAGTTCCCTGCACTGACCTCGGTGGAGACGGGTTGTTTACTGCCTCGGAGTTCCTGTGCCTCGCCAGAGAAATGTTTACGCGTCTCGTCGGATGCCGCACCAAGCAGCAACAATTCGACGCCCTAGCTGAGTTGATGGCCAAGTATCTCTACAATGGATAACTTGAGCCATCTTAAAATTGTTAATTGGAACAGCAGATCAGTTCTGTTGAAAAAAATCGAATTTTTCGATTTCTCTCGCGGCACCAAATCGACGTCGCCACCGTCTCCGAAACATGGCTGAAAACCAAAACTCGTTCTACCATCCCGACTACCACATCTTTCGGGCTGACCGGAGGAACTCTGAGGAAGAACGTGGTGGTGGTGTCCTCATCGCCTTACGGAAAGGCATCGACTACACGGTGTTGGACCTCAACACAAGAGCGATTGAAACCGTCGGTCTGGAAATTCGTCTTTCGTCGCAGTCTGTCCACATCGTCGCAGCATACTTTCCTGGAATACACCGAGGGACGTCCTGGAGCGCATTCCGGAGGGATATCAACACGCTGGTACGTAGAACAGAGCCGTTTTTCGTTGCAGGGGACTTCAACGCTCGTCATCGGCAGTGGAACTGTCTGAAGGCGAACCGAGCCGGAAGCATCCTGGTTTCTCGAGCAGCCTCGTCGGACTTCTTCATCCATGCTCCACCGGCGTTCACATACCAACCCCCGGGTGGCCGTCGGCCGTCGACGCTAGACATTGTTCTCTCCAACAACCTGGTGAACATGTCGTCGTTGACTGTGGTTAACGATCTGTCCTCCGACCACCTACCGGTACGCTTCGACGTGGATGTATCGGTGCCGTTCCGACACGCGCGGCCTACAACAAAATGCTACAACCGAGCGAACTGGCAAACCTTCCAGCGGATTGTAAACGAAAAGATCGACTTGACCTCTCCTATAACTACCAACCTGGCCAGTCCCGAAGCTATCGATCGCTGCGTCGAATTCTTCACATGCACGCTTTTGGAAGCCGAAGCCGCTGCCGTTCCTACCGTACCGGTACGAACCTACGAAGACTCCAAGTTTCCGGAAATAGCGCGCCAGCTGGTCACTTTGAGGAATACGCGCCGTCGCCAGTGGTATCGCACACGCGATCCTCTTCTCGGCGCGATAGTCGAGTCCCTGAATAACCGAATTCGCTTCGAGTGTTCGATCGCCAGAAACCAGCATTTTTCCAACAACATCCGCAACCTAGAGAACGGCGCCAAGGATGTCTGGAAGATCAGCAAAGCGCTCCGAAACCAGGTGAAGTACAGTCCGCCTCTCCAGGCAGGCGACACGCTGAAGGCATCCCCGGTTGAGAAGGCGAACCTGCTGGCTGACAATTTTGCTCGTGCGCATCGCAATCCTTCTCCCGGTGACCCGGCTACGTGCAGCGCTGTTGAGGAGAGCGTGCAGCTGATCGCCGACAGTACCTTCCCGGTCGAGTCAGTGCCAGTCATCCGCCCAAAGGAGATAGCACGGATCATCAAGTCGCTCAAGGCGAAGAAGGCTCCTGGCGAGGACAAAATCCGAAACACCCTGCTCAAGCGACTCCCGCAAAGGACTGGTGATGCTGACGTTGATCGTGAACGCGTGTCTGAGGACATCGTACTTTCCGTCCAGCTGGAAGCACGCCATCGTCACGGCAATCCCAAAGCCGGGCAAGGACATCACGAATCCCACCAACTACCGTCCGATCAGCCTGCTTCCCGTGATGAGTAAGATCCTCGAGCGCGTGATGCTTATCCGGATCGAAAGCCTCGTCGAGCAACGAAATATCGTGCCTCCGCAGCAGTTCGGCTTCAAACGGGGCCACTCCACAAACCACCAGCTCGCTAGACTGACGCGCAACGTCAAAAACTCGCTCGCCCGGGGCGACTCAGCTGGCATGGTTCTTCTGGACGTGGAGAAAGCTTACGATTCGGTGTGGCAGGACGCGATCCTGCACAAGATGAAGCTAGCCAGATTCCCGCCATACATCCTGAAGCTGCTCAACTCCTTCCTGAAGCAGCGCAGCTTTCAAGTTGCCGTCGATGGTGCGCTCTCACGCCGTCATGAAATCCCGTTCGGCGTCCCGCAAGGAGCTGTCCTGAGCCCGGCGCTGTACAACATCTTCACCTCGGACCTCGTCATGGTGAACGGGGTCGAATACTACCTCTTCGCCGACGACACTGGATTCGTCGCTGCTGACAAAAGTGCAGATGTGATCATCGAGAAGCTGCAGGCGGCCCAGGACTCGCTCGAGAGCTACCAGCGGAAGTGGCGAATCAAAATTAATCCAGCGAAGACGCAGGCGATCTTTTTCACTCGGCGGCGCGCTGAAAGGTTCCTCCCCCAGTCACGTGTGTTGGCACTGGGCCACGAAGTCCCCTGGTCGAACGAGGTCAAGTACCTCGGTCTTGCGCTCGACCCAAAACTGAAGTACGACAAGCTCATTGACGCCGTGTTGCAGAAGTGCGACAAGTTAACGAGGATGCTCTACCCGCTGGTGAGCCGAAGGTCAAGGCTGAGCAAAGCCAACAAACTGCTGCTCTACAAACTCGTCTTCCGTCCGACTCTAACGTACGGATTTCCAGCCTGGCACAGCTGTGCTTCAACTCGCCGCAAAAAGCTGCAGACGCGCCAAAACAAGATTCTTAAAATGATGCTGGACTTGCCGTTTAACTTCCCGACGGACGAGCTCGAGGAGGCGGCTAACACGGAATCGCTGGACACCTGGACAAGCAAGCTGCTACAACGATTTTGGACTAGTTGCACGATGTCGGAGAACGCTCTGATATCGAGTTTGGTGCCGTGAGACTGTGATATAGTTTTTAAGATACCTTTCCTCTTCCTATCCCCTACTATCCCAGCAATAGCAACAGGTTTTTGCGAGTGTTTTCCTGTTTTCCGTTTCGTTTTTCAACAAACTTTATTTCCATCCATTGAGATAAATGTATTAGTCACAGCTGAAAGGATCCCCCAAAACTCTGTACTGCACCTATAAAAACTATTGTTAAACGATAACTAAAGAAATAAACAGAATTGAATTGAATTGAAATGATCGAGATTTTTTTAATGCATTTCAAAAGTTATAATTTTTTTTGAAGATACTCCAAATTTTCACAAAACTTCGTATTTTTGAATAAAAGTACTTAAAATTTTGTGTTTTCACAATTTGGGTATCAAATGATCGGGGTTTTTTCATACATTTCGACTTTAATAAAAAAAATGAAAATACTCAATCATCGCAAAATTTATGTTTTTCTAATGGAAAATGGGTATCAAACGATCGCAATTTTTTCTTTCTTTTCGAATGTTATATGCCAGATTTTTTTAATTTTTTAAGGTGGTCTTATAAAGATACATAATTGTTAATTACATTATTACTTAAAATTACTTTGATTACCTATGATTTTCCAAATTATTCATTCATATCCAAAATACCAGCTAAAATTTGGGGTGAATCTTAATTACTTGCCACTTTAGCTGATACCGGACACCGTTTGGTGATCAATCATCGAAAATTTTGCAATTTTGCATTATCAAGACAAAACCAAAAATTGGTATGATTCCAAATTTTACTCTTGTCTAATCATTAAAACAAATTTTCACGGTTTTTCCAATAATCAAATATGTGGTATTAACACCAGAGACACAAATTTTGCATTTACAATAGTATATTGCTTGGGATAAGTGTGTTCCGCTCAGGGAAAGAGAATGATTTACTTTCTTCATGTAATAAGACAATTATGGTATCTTACCCCTGGTATGCTGGCATCTCTTGTGGATAATAAGAAAATTGCATCCGGAGAGCAAAACAACGATTCTTTGAAACAATTGTGGAAAAATTTGAATAAGATTTTTTTAAGAAAACGGAAAAAAAACTGGCAAACACGCTCTCAGTGCAACACGCAGAAAATCATTATTAAGTTTCAATTATTTGCTTCCGGGAAGAAAATAACAGCAGCACCTGCTGCACGAGCCACCGTTGTTGAGTGTTTGTTCCGGAAGTTGCTCATGCTTTTTTCCGTTGACTTGGAGCGAGTGAAAAAGTTTTTCAACGCTTTCTCACTTCTTTCGGAGGCTGGGCGATCTCGTCGTAAGCTTTTGTGTGCACCACCCAACAATGGAGACTGGCAGTTGTGGTGCAGATTATTAAACTTTGTCAACAAATTATTTTCCCCCACTAAAAGTACATAATCGTAACAGCATTAACTTTGTCGTGGTTTCCACTTTAATTTCTTTCCAGGGAACACAATTTACAAGAACAAAAACAAAATCCAGCTCCCAGAAAGCTCAACAAGCTCAACACAACAAAGCTGGCGATCAGACTCGTGGTAAAAATACTTTCCCCCGTCAGGTAGAGATGCTTAAGCTGGCCGGAATGGCCTAGGATCGATGGAACGTGCTCGATTGGGTGGTCCTGGGAGAACCCGAAAATAACGTGGCGCAAAATTAGGGCACCCATCAATTGTTATAGCCACTTCCCGTCTGCCACAGGAAAAGCTACTTATCGTCGTTTATTTTATTTTTTGCCACAATTTTCGGGAGAGCAAACCACCGGGAAAAATGTTATTTTCCTTCGAGGAAAAAGTTTTGCACGAAAATGGCTTGGGCCGTGGTTTTGCGGGGAGGGATTTCATTTTTCATTTTTAATGTTCACACTTCAGCAAAGAACCACCACCTCCCAGTGTGGAGTGGAGGGGGCTGTTTGATGGGTGCTTTTTGAAATTTGAATATCGAGCAGATTTTCCCTAATGTTTCCCGATAATAGGCGTAATTGTGAGTCATGCCGTAGCTTTTTTTCCTCAATTCACCCAAAATATATAAAAAAAGATAGTTGTGTTTATGCTTTTTGAAAATATTTTCAAAATTTCAAAATCAAGTTTAACATTTCAAGGGGACTGAAAACATAAATTTTGGGCATTTTGAAATGTACGTGCTCAATAAAAAATCAAGTTTTGCAACGAGTTGTACACAAAAAGTTAAAAGTGAAAAAAACTAACCAACTTTCAACTCTTGAATCGTGGTGTAGTTGCAAGCGTGATTGCTTCGCCCCAGTTGGCTTGGGTTCGATCCCAGTCCCGACCCGGTATATATAATTGCATAGGCAATATAGGGTATTTTAACGATTAGTGGACCCCCTAGTAGAGTCGAAGCACATTTTTCACAAATTTTCAATATTTTAAGCACTTTTTTTATACACCGAAAAAAAATGATCGTAATATTCATCAGGAAATAGTGACAGATTTTGTGGCAAATAAAAAAGATTAATTTTACCACAGAAAATGATGAATTTTCATCAGTTTTTGATGAATATTCATCAGGTTCACATTTTTACACATTTTTTATGTAATATTACTCAAAAAAGAGGTAATATTCAACCTACCAAATTTTCAACATTCCAAAATTCAACTTTTTTTCTGTGCAACCCTTTGTAAAAAACAATGAAATCTGAAGTCTTTTGAACAATTTTGACTATTTGTTTCATCGGTTATTTGTTTTTGAGCAGAAAAATAGCCGTTTAAAAAAAATCCTGTTATGGACCCCCTTTTACTATAGTGGACTCGGGTCCATAATCCGATTGTGGACCCGGGTCCACACAGAAAAAAAGTAGAATTTTGGAATGTTGAAAATTTGGTAGGTTGAATATTCCCTCTTTATTTGTGTAATATTACATAAAAATGTGTAAAAATGTGAACCTGATGAATATTCATCAAAAACTGAGGAAAATTCATCATTTTCTGGGGTAAAATTTATCATTTATTTTGCCACAAAATCTGTCACCATTTACTGATGAATATTACCATCATTTTTTTTTCTGTGCACTTTAGGTAAACTGTTATTTTTATACCAAATTTAACCGATATTTGATGTTTTAATGCATGGTGTAGGTATAATGAAAGATAGAATGAATAAAAGATCGATTTTGCTCACTTTTCATTATAAACCTATAGTATGTAAAAAAAGTATTTACACCCCTTGGGCACTATGCACATTTTGTGATGAAACATGTGAAAAATTTAAAGTTTGACAGGAACCTAGTACTACGTTTTGTTCAGAAACTCATGCCAAACATTTTGCTACAAAAGCTCATGAAAGATGATTTCTATAAAAGTTATATAACAAATACTATACTACTATAAATAATACTACGAATTAAAAGGTGCAAAAAAAAGACCTTCGAAAAATTAACAAAAATAATGTTATGTATAGACAAATCACCATAAATCAGTCTTCCAAATAGGCATCCTTGATTAAAAAATAATTTGGATTGAAAGTTTACTAACTACTAGTATAAAGTTTATATAACTCTGAAATTCTATATAAACTTATCTAAACTTTATTTTGCAAACTTTTAATTCAACTAAATGTCAATATATTACCATAGAATTGATAAATAAACATTTTGAGTATAATTTCAGTTTGGGAAATTTGAATCGATAGGAATTTACCAACCTGAATACATCGTCGGAAAAAGCCGAATTGTCCACGATTCACAAGTCAACCTATGGAATCGGAAAGGGCAATTTCCGATCTTTGATACCCATACATCTAGGTTCTTTAAAACCTACGTTTATAAATACCTAAGCAAAAACGTTGTTATGGTTTCGTTTGAGCAACCTGCCAAAAATGTATGAAATTTCGTAATTTTTGTTCTCGTGGATCAATTTTACTTTTTTCGCAGGTATTTAAAAACGTAGGTTTTAAAGAAAACATAGATGTATGGGTATCAAAAGATCGGAAATTTTATGCCCTTTCCGATTCCACATAGGTTGACTTGTGAATCGTGGACCGGTTCGGATGCCGGCGGATTTTCCTACGACGTAATTCCGGGTTGGTACGAAATTCCAACGAAAAATCTGTTCTATCGATACAAATACCCCCAAAACGGTGTTATACCCACTCCAAAATGTTTATTTAGCAATTCTATGGTAATATATTGACATTTAGTTGAATTAAATGTTTGCAAAATAAAGTTTAGATAAGATTTATATAGAATTTCCAGAGTTATATAAACTTTTATACTAAGTAGTTAGTAAACTTTATATTCAATCCAAATTATTTTTTTAATCAGTCAAGGATGCCTATTTGGAGTTGGGAGACTGGATTTATGGTGATTTGTCAACAAATAACATTATTTATGTTAATTTTTCGAAAGGTGTACAAACTTTTTTTGCACCTTTTTTATTTTCGTAATAGTATTTGTTATATAACTTTTTATAGAAATCATCTTTTCATGAGCTTTTTGTAGCAAAATGTTTGGCATGAGTTTCTGAACAAAACGTAGTACTAGGTTCCTGTCAAACTTTAAATTTTTCACATGTTTCATCACAAAATGTGCATAGTGCCCAAGGGGTGTAAATACTTTTTTTACATACTGTATATGTTTTATTATCAAATTTGGCTTTAACCAACAAAAAAAACCTAACAGACATTTAAACACATTTATTTCCGAAAAAGATCAGAGAAAACGTTTCAAAAACTACTGCAAACATAAAAATAATTAAAAAAAATAATTTTGATGCAATTTTTTCCATATTAATTACATAAATGGTTGACCGAAACTAAATAATAGATTTGTTTACAGCTGTTGATTAAACCACGCAGCTTTATTAAAAGAAAAGTTTTGTTATTGATTTATTATTATAAAATATCATTTCAAACTGCAATTATGATGTTTCAGTTAAGTACAAATAACTATAGTTTTGGTTAATTATAAATTCTTACGGCTTCAGCATTTTTGGTACTATTAACATGAAAACAGCTATATTTATACAAGCATTTATTGTATGTTGAAGATTTTTTTTTCTTAAATGCACAGTTTTCTTCATTTTTGAAGGTTAAATTAATAGGGATCCACTTTTGGGAAAGTTTGGATTTTCGGACCCCCCTGATTTTTGCTCGAAAATGAGCAGTTCTTCGGTTTATTTTAGTAAAGTTCCTTAGAATTACATTATTTCGTCTTGCTGAAGTTAAAATGCTAGTGGCCATGGCTGATTTCAGATGTCGAACTCAAAACACTTATTTTGGTGAAAAAGACAATTCAATGTCAGTCAACATTGTTTTAAATAATGTTGAACATGCCAAATTAAAGATTTGTAGGCAACAACACGCTTGAAATTGTGATTTTATTGAATTTTTCATCAAAAACCTTTTTGAGGGTCCGCTATAGGAAAGGGGTCCACTAATGGATAACGTACCCTACACACAAAAAAATATTTCCGAATGTTACAGCATTTACGATGTAACACTTTTGCACGTCATTAAACATTTAAATTTAAATGCAATTTGATGTAAATTTGCAAAAAATTATATGTAAAAACATGATTTTACGTGTGATTCAACCGTTTACGTCGAATCTCAAGTTTACATCAACTGAGTTTACATGTGATTCATTTTTTCCATGTCGAGTAAATTCACATTTTTTTCTGTGTATGCATGAAATTTAACGAAAACTGAGTGATATTCACCCAGATCTGAGTGATATTCACCCAGATCTGAGTGAAATTCACTCAAATTCATTCAAATATATTTTTTCACAGTTATCAATTGTGTCACGCTACAAGGAAAAAAAATCCTGTTAATTTACATTATTTATCATGTACCAAAAAGTATCATGATAAATAATGTATATTTACATTAGATTCATTGGAAATTTACATTAGTAATGAACATTTACATTTGTTATGGAAATTCACATAAGCTCGACTTGGATTGCAGAAGGAAAAGGGTGTGGCCAATGTTCCATTTTAAAATTATTGAATCAGTTTGAAGAAAAGTTTCCATGTGGTTAATGGATGGTCCCTTATAAATAAAATGAAAATCAAAAATTATAAATTACGTATGTTGGAAAATAAACTTTTCATGGTACAGAGTGAAATAAACGGTAATTTTGATCGATGACCCTATTATATTTTGAAAACTCATGACCTACAACTTTGCCGATCGATGTCAGTCAGAAAATATCTTTTCAAGGTACAGATTTTAATTGTTTTCTAATTGATTGTTGTACCGCTTCGAAAAAAATCCAATAATCCAGTGAAAATAAATAATGCAAATTCTTAAATTATGTTTTTCACAAAACTAAAGGTCAGAAGGCAATGTAAAGCCATTTTATTCTTCTTTAGGGATGAGTTTAAATATTAACATTTGCTTTTCATTTCCAACGAATGCACCTATCCAAAAAGACTGAGCTTGCTTTTCAAAAGTTGTGTTTTTCTATCCCAAGCCTTCCTGCAATGAATGCAATGAATCGCCCAACACGTATGCAATCACTGGTACGCCACGTTCTCCGAAACTCTTCTGGGTTTCGAATCTGTAACAGCACTGTAAACGGTCGGTAATGAGTCCAAATGAAATGTGGAAATGGTGGCACACTAGGGTAAATAATACAACCATTTTTTTTTGCAATTCCATCGTGAAACTACTTACTTTTCCTGTCATTCTTGAACGACTAAAAAGTCTACTATTCTGTACCGAAAATAGCAGAATCGAATAGAAACACTTTTCAAAATAAATGCTGAAAAGTTCTTTTCAGCACTGAAATGGATGCTGAAAAGTTGAACTTTTCGGCACTTATTTGGAAAAGTAATACTTAAAAAAAAAATGATTTTTATGGTTTATAGGCAAACTACATGAACATTTGACATATAATTCCATTCAATGGGTGTTTTTCGGAATTGCAAAAAATGTTGTATGGAACTCGTTGCAAAACTTGTTTATTTCAGGAACAAATATTAGACTTCAACCGTTTTTTATGAACTCAAAAGGTAGGTACTCAGGAAATAAGTATGCTCGCTGAATTTGAGCAACTTTTTTTAACACACGTTTCAACACCCTAGTTACACACGTGGCTCTTGTTTCAGCTTTTTATTAGTTGAATGGTCATCACTTCCAGGTGGTAAACTTCCTGAAAGTTGATGATTATGATTTTTTTGCAGGTTGCTGCTCAGCGATAACGTGTTAACAGCACGTATTCATAGCAAAAAAAACCTGAATGGCAAGTAATTCGTGATTTCAGAACGTTGCAATTGCAAAAAATTGAATTGAAATTCCTCGTGCGGAAACATCATTGCTTGTCAGGATAAATTTGAGATTCAAGATTGAAGAAGATTGCGCGAAAGCGGTACCTTTTTCATATTTTTATTCGACGACGTTCGCCTGATCGGTACTTGTGTGCAAACGTGATATGGATACCAAAAGCGGCGAAGGTAGAGTGAGGGGGTGAATTTGGATCATATAAAAACTTTTACCCAAGTGCGATTCCGTGTTGTAAGTGAGTAGAATATGTGTTCGATTATACTTGACGTTGTTGGCCCAACTTGGGTAAGTTCTGCCCGCAGTCTGTTTGAAGTGAGCACTGGAAATTGAATCAAAGTGAAGTTTGAAAAGTGTTGAAGGGGGAATGTCAATGCCCAGAAGAGCAAGCTAAGCAAGTGTTTGTGGAAATCCCTTTATAAGACGTTGGAATTCAGGTGGATTTTTACATAACTTATCCACAACAATTATAATTTAAAGTCTTCACGTGCACTGCATTATCACCAAAAACGTGCAAGATAATCTACGTGTAGAAAATTTCAAAAGACGATTGTTTTTATCATATGCTTGAGAAAGAAAGTTAAATTAAAAATAATTGACGTTAAAATTCTGAGAATTGGTAAACATAAACTGATTATTAATTTATTTTTATAATTATTTTTTCAGCATGGATACTTTTAGTAAAAAATCAAAAAGGCAATTGTTTGAATAACTTTGGCTAAGTTGATGATATAGCTTGAAAACTGAGCAATTTATAAAAAAAAAACTAATTTAATTTTACATAAAAATGATTTTTGGAATTTTTTAAAGTACAGCCACGAAACAAGTATCTGAAGCCTGGAATATCCAAAGTTCGATTATCCTAAGGTTTGTATCAGACTTCGGATAATCAAACCATGAACCAAAAAATTATCTCGCATTTTATTTATTTTCTTCTTTTTAATATCAAATTTTAATTCTGCGACTCAATTTTAGTTAATAAATTTAACTACATCACCGCCATTTTGGCCGCCATCTTGGATTTATAAATTCAAATTCTCTTCAGAGTAGTTTAGGGGTTAAGCTAAGAACAAGATTGTCCGTTCGACGCAGTGGTGAACGCAGAACGCTGTGCCAGTTCGATTTTCCAACAACTGTCAGTCGAACAATCTACAGGGGTTGCTTTGTTCAATGGTTGATGACTGGCAGGCTATGATGACAGGCGCAAAATTTTGCGTTTTCGTTCAGGTCTGACGGACAATCTTGTTCTTACCTTTATTCTTGAGCTCGACAATTAAAAATTTGACGTCGAGATAAAATGTTTTTTCTTGATTCGATTATCCGAAGTGAAATTTCTCGGATTTTAATTTTTTTTCATTTCAATTTTATTTTAGTAGGCCCAAGATTTATGTGATGAATTCTATGAAAAAGTAAATTATGCGAATGTTTTGACATCCCAAGTAACCAACCAGCACTAAAACAAAAACTTAATCAGCAATACTTCAGCACTCTAGTGCATGTTAGTCATGCACCGGCACGTGTTAATGCAGATCAGCACTAAGATTGTAGCACTCAGTATTGCTGACTAAGTGCTGCTTAAGTGCTGGTGCTGGCAACTGTGTTCATCATTTTTCTCAAAACTGGCAACTAGGCCTTGCCCAAGTAGGAAGAGGGAGTGAGATAGCATGTCTTCATGCAGAACTGTCATCATTTGCTCACTTCATTTATTTGGGTTTGCTGACTTTAAAAAATAATGTAAGTACTAAATTCATATATAAAATCTTATCATTTTACTAAAATGCTATGTATTTTCAGAAAACTTCTTCCTGGTTACTCATCTTACTCCCTGACTTGGATCTGGATATGAAGAAAGTACACTCACAGCTGATTCAGCGATGGAAATTAGCATATTTTTCCGGGAGACATGACGACGTCAATGTCAAAATCCGCTTTCTAAAGCCAAAAAAGCCATCATTGGAAAACAAATTAAACTCCAAGTACACAGAAAAAAATCAATTCCCGTAATCGTGAATTAAGTTCACGAATGTGAGATCCACGAAGGAATTTATTCATGAGTATGGTGCATTTGCACCATAAACGTGAATATATTCCTTCGTGGTTCTCATAATCGTGAACTGACTTCACGGTTTCGAGAATTGATTTTTTTCTGTGTAACCTCCGGAAACTTCCCGTCATTTTCCTCATGGGTTTGTTTCAAGTGCTTGTTATTTCTCGCGTGTTTTTTTTGTGTGAAATAAAAATATGAATAGTTGTTTGATGAACTTTGTTGTTTAATTTATCCGATCTTCAATCAATCCATCAATCAATCAAAATTGCATTCACAAAAAGCATGATGATCGTTCGTGTTGGTGTTAAAATTCAAGTCGGTAAGATGCTCCAAAATCATATCAGTGATCCACTTCCAATTTAGGCAAGAGGATACCGGCTCAATATCCACACCCGTCGATGGCAGCTTGCAACTAATGGTTTCGAATCCCGAACAACTAATTTTCAACAAAAAAATCCAACTCGGTCAGCTGTGTCGGTAATCGAGTACAGAGTAAACAAAACAGCTAAAAATAGCATGGGGAGCTGGAGGAAAGGGAGAGAGAGCAATATTTTTGCCTCTCTCAACTTTTTGACATTTTCTGCAGGGTTGGGTAACAACAGTAGGGGCCAGCACTGTTGGCCATTGTTCAGCACTGGAGTAGCTATTAGTGCTGTTGTCAAAGCAGTTTAGCTTTTACTTGGAGCTGTAAATGCGCTGTCAGTGCTAAACTGTGACCATGTTTAAGTGCTGGATGGTTACTTGGGATGAGGAACGGAATTTAGAATTAATTTCAAAGCATAATAACCAGATATAAATTTGAATTTTATGGAACTGTGTGAATGCCACAGGAGCAATTGGTACACGCCCCATACATTTTTGAGTTTGTATTTCCAGTTGGAAAGGGGAAGGAAATGTGGTGTGGTGTGGTCTTTTTTGTTCTGGTCAACAGTTTTCGATCGCTGGCAGAGCAAGATTTCTAGGGAAGTCTTCTAGATATGCTGGTACAGTAGGATGACTCTAAGCTTATGATGAATAATTTGGCCTTTTTTGAAAATTTTAATAGAGCCACCCTAATGCAAAACGTTTCGGATGTTTGGATACCGATAAAGTGAGAGAGAGAGTTAAAATGATAAATCAATAGGAGCTGCCCACATGTGGACTGTGGACTCTTTCTGTAATCCCACCTGTAAGCAATTAAACACAACAAATTCGAACTTTGAACTCAGAACCGAACCGGTTGTATAAGCTTGGAATCCCGGAGCTTTTATTCCGTGAGCAAAACTAAACAATACAATCCCACACACACACACACAAAGTTTCTCGATTCCAATTAAAACATTCGCATGCGTGCCTCCTTTGTCCTAGGTGGCATCCTTGGAAGGCTTCCGAAGGGTTGGATCAGACTCCATCATTCTGGAAAGTTCACCCTCGACGCGTTCCAGCTGTTGGCTCATGGTTTCGAGTGATGTAGGTTGAGTCTGGAACAAACAAAGAAAACTCATTTGAGTTTCCCGATTCAAGTGTAATTGGGTGGAAATGATTGAGTCTCGTAAACTCCTGTGACAAACACGCAAAATGATGAATATGCTAATGAGGTGTTGAAATCTCGCATGTCGGTTATAAGCATGCTCAAGCTTATTACCTAATTCATGGAAATGCTTCCTAACTCACCGTTGCATGTTTATTAGCAATTGCTCCGGAGACGTTGAGTTTTTGTGTTTTCCAAGAAGCGCCCGGATGTTGAACCACGATGGCTGGTGCGCTGTCGAACGAGTTTCCAGAAATGCTCTTCATCGCCTCGAGAGCAGCACGTAAGTCCTGTAGTAGTTTCGTACGAAACGGACTCATTCCTGGTTCTAATTGATTTGCCACCTCAAGCAGATCCACGCAGAGTTCCACCTTTCGTCGCAGTTGCTTCTCGGAAAGATCTGAAAAAGTGTTTCAAAAGGAAAGTGCCCGAATTGACGCCACAAATCATTCCTACCTTTAAGATTGATTCCACCTGGTCCACCTCCCCCGTACAGCTGGGTGAGTGCGTACTTCACCTGCAGCACATTGGTATTCCAGGGATGAAGCACGTCCGTTGATTGAAACCTGCCAAGAAGGCATTCGTAGCCGTCTGGACCGGCGCCGCTGGATAGTTGGCCTATTTCTGCACGAAATGCCTCGTTCCGGGTGATGTACTGCTGGGCGGACTCACGGTAGGAGCACTTTTTGTCCTCACACCTCCAGTCGGATCGGAAATCAAGGGGGTTGACGGCCACCACCTGAGTTTGGGTGCGGAATGTGGGATTATTGGAACTCGTGTGCTGGATTTTCGCACACTTACCATGGATTTGCTGCACTGCGGACAGACGATGGAACCGGCGTAGGTGCGGAACTCAGTTGGATCCGAGCATCGATGGCAACCACACTCGAAGCATTTTGCCTGTTTGATAGTGAATCGACGCTGGATGGTGGCCTGCAGGGGTTGGGCGTACGAAATAGAAATCATTTCGTCCTTCGGAATGTCCACTGAAAGAAGTTCGAAATATGAGTTCGTACGATCTTGAAGTTGTTCTAAGATCCTACCGGCCGCAATCATCACCAGATTGAACTCCTCATCAAAGTAATGCCTGGTATTCGGTTGGCAGCAGTGATTCATCAGAGCGCCCAGTTCGTACAAGGCACGTATCTTGATGGATTTCCCCGGAATTCTTATTTCAAAACTATTGGTATCGAAAATCCCAGCGACTCCCATCAATTCCTCTTCACTAGCTTCCGTCCGAAGGCCTAGCACCACGCGGACAAACGGCACCACATTGGACCGGATTGCGGCGTACAGGGGCGTGTTTTTGCGCGTTTCAAGGTGGGATTCCATCGAAACCACTTTTGCCCACAGTTGCGGATCCGTTCGTTTGAGCAAAATGGCCCGCAGTGGAACTATCGTGCAGTACGCGGAGTACTTTTTGCCGGGATTGCACTCATCGAAACCAATTTGCGGCAGGTAGTTCTTGGCGGCCAGTAGCTGGCACTCTTCCCGATGGTACCTGCTCGTTTCGCAGCTCGAACCGCACATGGGCCAGCCGCAGTGCTGGCAGTTGTTGAACTGCTAGAAAGAGAAAAAAATAAACCAAGAAAATTCCCAAAAGTGATTTAACCGAAAATGCGTTCAAACCGTGATAGACGTACCTTCGTGGCGTCCAAATTGCGGTGGCAGCCCAAACAGACCGGCACGCTGGCCGTTTTGGGGCCCACCATGATTGGCGGTTCGCGGAAAATAACCTCACCGCTGCGGATTGACCGGGTTGCCACCAGGTGACGACCGAGGGTTGAGTTGTGGGTTACCTGTTTGTACGGGAATATTTGTGGAAAATTTATGTACAATCAATAAAACTGAAGTAATCCTAAAATGATTTCAATTTGGTACTATTTTTTTGGGTTTTTAGGAAAGTTTAATGTAGAATTTGGGATGGCCTTGCTTTAAAAATCTTAAAAGTTAAAAAAAAAATGAATTGGTTTGGTAAAATAACTGTTTTTTTGCACTATATTTCATAATTTTACATATTTGAATATTAAACAATGCAATTATTTCAAGCAAAATATAGACATACATCTAAAATATCACTTTAAAATTTAAATTTGACTATCAAAAGAAGAAAAAAAAATCAAAATTGTTCACAGTCCACAAGGGATTATGTCGAAAGCACAATGATTTTCAAATTGGATTATTTTTAACGCTCCCGTGTTTTTTTTGTTAATGCTGTTCATTTTTACGTATTGGTTGATCCATTTACATTTACGAATATAAACATCGTTTGACCAGAGTATGTATTTTTTTGCGATTTCGTGAACAGCGTGAAATCTGAGAAATTTTAAAATTTCCGTGAGATCTCGTGAAATTTATTATTTCTTTTTTAAAATCAATACTTTAAAAAACCAACCTTCAACAATGATTTCACCCACAATGCATTTTGACCGCTTGCTTGTTACGGTGGTAGACTCGTAGAATTTAACTCCGGGGAGTCCTCGGATGACCAGAATGGTCCACCCTTAGTTTTGGGCTTTAGAATGGATTTAGACCAACCATAAGGCTAGGGCTCTTCTAAAATACGTCGAATAATACCACCGAATCGAGAACCACGTTTGAATTCATTGTATTTTTCGAATTATGAGCAAAAAAACCACACAAATTCCATTTATTTTGAGGCTTTTAAATACGCTTTCTAAAAAGTTAGAATTTTGAAAGACTGTTCAATGCTTAGAATGTTATCGGGAGCTATTACCAAGGTAAACAAACAAGAACGGATCCTCCAAATCATTTAGAGGCTTGGAAGTGGAAGTGTCAAATTAAAATCAACTTGGGGTCAGATTGGACTTGCCCTTTAAAAACAAACAAAAGTTAAAGAAATCAAATTAAATGGACCAACTCCGTGTACGCACGAGAGCAAGCAGTAGTCAAGTGCTCTGTGATCTACCGTTTTTTCGAAATTTTTCGCCGTAGTTGATAGTGATTACCCGCGAGTTTGCTTCTCCAGCATGCCAAAGGCCGGCCGTGGCCGTGGCAGTTCAAGTGCGGCCTCGAAAACCCGCGAAGTTCGTCTACCGGCCGTATGCAAAAGGTAAACAAACCAACGCCGTGTCGGCCGCCATCGCGCAGGGAGCGTGAGCGCAGAAGGAATCGACAAAAGTTACTACACCCCGGATATGTTCCAAGATCACCAGTGCGAACCTGTTCGGGTACCTCCGGTGGCACGACCAGTGGCACATCAACATCCGCCAACATTCCCATCAGGAATGAGTTCCAGATGCTGAGCGACGACGAAGAAAACAACAACAACACCGACGGTAGCAGCACTACCGAACCGACGACGATGGTCGTGCACGGAAGAAAGTGTCGACGTCAAAAAAGAGCAATCCTCCAAACGAACGTAGACCACCTCCATTTTTTGTTTTGGACACACTGGTGGACGATGTTGACGAGTTGCTGGAAGGCTTCGGATATTGTCTGAAAATTGGTAAGTCGGCAGTGCAAGTGATCACACTGAATAAAAAGAACTTCGACCTGGTGTTTGAAGAATTGAAGCGTAGCAACTTCAACTTCTACACATTCAACCCCGAGAAGCCCCCTGTTAAAGTCGTCTTACAGGGTTACCAAGACCGTCCGATCTCTGACCTAAAGAAACACCTTTCGGATGCTGGAATAAAACCGCGGGAGATAAAAGTGCTCTCGCGCAAGACAACGGTAACAGATACACACACACTGTACTTGTTGTACTTCGACCGCGGCACCGTCAAGATCCAAGACCTGCGGCGGACTAAGACGTTGGACGGTTTTTGGGTAAACTGGCGGTTTTACACCAAGAACCCGACGGACGTAGCGCAATGCCACCGTTGCCAGAAATTCGGCCACGGCTCGCGGAACTGCAACCTCCGGCCCCGCTGCGTGAAGTGCGGTGAGTCACACCTCTCGAAGGCGTGTGCACTGCCACGAAAGGTGGACTTGGGGGACAAGGCAGAACAAACCAAGCCGCGCGTAAAGTGCGCGAACTGTGACGGCAACCATACCGGCAATAACCGCGGATGCGTTGCGCGCAAGGCCTACCTCGAGGAGCAGGAAAAGAGGAAGAAGAAAGCAGCAGCGTCCCATCCTCCTCAGCGAAGTACGAGCGCAACCGTTCCTGCAGCTGGACAGCTTACGGTTCCAGCGGAAAACTCAGCGTTCCCTCCTGGTTGGGGGCGTTCGTTCGCCAGCGTGGTCGCTGCCGGTAGCGGCAGTACGGCCCAGCAAGAAGTCACCGGGAAAGATCTCTTTACCCTGCCGGAGTTCTTTGCTCTCGCGGGGGAGATGATGACTCGGTTTCGGAGCTGCCGGAACAAGGCGGAACAATTCCTGGCCCTTGGGGAGCTGATGATCAAACACATCTACAAAGGATAAATAACCTGTGATCTAGATATAAGCTTTCTCTTCCTCTATCCCCTTTCCTTTGCAATTTCTGTAAGTTTTTTTTAATTTTTTCTCACTCTTGCTAGTGCCTTAGTTAAAGAAAAAATTGTTCCAAAATGGATTATGATGCAACACACAGCTGAAAGGAACTCCAAAACTCTTTTATGCACTTCAAAATAACTCATTGTATCTTGATTATTCACCAATAAAACCGAATTGAATTGAAAAAATAGCACCTCGATCCGACGCTCCGTATTGAACTGATTCGCGTTCGAACAAAACCGTCGAAATTTTTTTATATTTTTATAAAAGAGATCAAACTTAATGTAAACTTCGTTGGAAAAGTACCTCGAATCATTTCTTATCACCAATCAACGTTGTTTTAGACGGAATGGCTTGTTTTCTGCCCCGCACCCTGGAAAAGTTTCGAAAATCACATTTTTTAAAGTGGCTCATAAATAGTTTTAAATAAACAAATTAACCAAGTATACAACATTGAATAAACCGTAATCTGGGGTGAATCGGGACTGCAGTCTGAATAGGGACAGCAGTTTTTAGAGTACTTAAAGCTTTTAAATTTGGAAATGGATGTACACATTTTGTTGGTCTGAGTCTGTTCTAACCGAATTCAACCAGAAAAGTCATAATATTGTGCTCCAACATAGTTAAAACTGCAGTCCTAATTCACGGTAACATTCCAAAGCATAAGCCTACTACACTGAATTCATTATTTTGTATGTTTTTCTATGGATTTTGGTGCATTCTACTTAGGTTGGCCATTCTGCCTTGCTTGTGGCTGAAAATTGCGACGCCACATGCCAAACAGTTACATCCAAACAATCAATATTTTGCAGAATTGTTACCTGTTCAACTGTTCATTGCTTTAAATTGTAAAATTTTAATTCTTCAAAAAAAAAAATAGTTCAATCACATGTTTGCACATCATCACGTATTCCAGCATATCCAAAATCAAACGAGCCAAAAACTGCCCTGAATTCTTCCACTAAATTCCTCAGCCATCCCGTCCCGATAAAATTTCCGAAATTCCACTCACCTTGTAGCACCGACATTCCTTCCGATGAAGCTGTTTCCAGTGCTGTCGCTGGTGATCCTTGCCGCAGTAGGACACCTGCTGACATCCGGAGCACCGTTGACCGTCCGCCGGGATGCCACATACGGCGCAAACGTCCACGTTACCCATCCTGTTCGGCACAAAACACACTGACTCACTGACTGGCCAAAAACCCATCTCAATTCATTTCATATCACATCAGGAAGATAGCAGGAAAGTGCGCAAATATTGAGTGCGTTGCGATGAAATCTCGACCGACTTAGAAATCACAGTTAAAAATGTTTACATGAATTCAATGCTGCGTCGATTTTTTTTCATCAAAGCTATTTAGTAAAACTTTTAACTAACTGTTAAGAAATGTGATTATCTAGAAAAAATGCTTAAATTTATATATTTTTTTACAGTTATCGAAACTGCAAATTCAAACAAATAAACAGGAACGTTTCGAAAATAGCACCAGCAACATTGTGAAAACAATGCAGTCGAAGCCATTCTTGAAGAAGTATAAATGCCCCCCGGTTTATTTATATCGCAACTTTCCCACACCCACACTGGCTGCTTTAGTTAATGATTTAATTCGGCCGGGTCAGTTCCAACAGCTGCCGGTAACGAAACAGTCACAGTTTGTATCGCTTTTTTATAAAGGTTTATTTAGAAATTATTGTAGTTTTTTTTAAATATATTGGTAGTAAAAAAACTAAAAGGTGTTTAAAACAGACCGCTTTCCTGATTTTACAGATAATGGGAAAACATTTCTTTTGATATTCAAGTTCTGCATGCAATTTGCGAATCACATCCGCCTAGGGAGGATGCTTTTGAATGCGATGAAACAGCTTGTCCATTCGATCAGTTTACGCAGGGAGACATCGATAGAAATCTTCCTTTGAGGACAGGAACTTAGATTAAAAGCAAATAGTTACTTCGGTTGCAGTTTACACAATTTGTATGTAACAAGAAACTGCTGTCAATACAAAAGCGGATAAATTGCATTCTGCGGGATGCATGCTGGAATGATGGCCAGACTCCAGTGAAATTGATCGAAACTGTGCAACATCAAGGTTGCATTTCACGTGATAAACAATAATATTTTTTATTGAAAACCGAGTCTTTAGCATAGCCTTAGTTGAGTTATTGTGTGTTTTTTTTTTTACTCTTTTGTATTTGTTGTTGTTGATGTGATGTGTTGATGAAAATTTGAAGCTCGAACGCAATTCTATGAATACACAGCTAAAAAAGAAGTAATCCAGCTGCGTGTAAAAGACCTGGGTGTAAAATAAATATTGCATTATTTTACGCAATTTTATGTGATTTTACACCCTGAAATTTGTAGCCCATCAGTACGGAAAACCTACTTGACCGAAATATTTATTGTCAATTATCTAACATCCGGATATTTGCGAAAACACATTTGTATAAATTCATAACTTCAATATTTGAGACCCTAAACCAAGTCAAAAGTTTGTCCTTTAATTATTATCGAGCGACTTATTTTTTTTAATAAAAACTGGGTTTGTCCAACTCTGATATTTTTTCGAAAATATCGAAAATAATACAAAATTTTCTACAAATGTGCCTCAAAGACATCGAAGACTTGAGCCTCAGGAAGAAAAGCAAACAGGATAATGAAATAATAAATTCAAATACAAATTTTGCGTATGCAGCAACAAAATAATGTCTATTTTGCCTTCCTCACTGAGGTAAGGCTATAATCCTGCTTTAAAAATGAACTTCGTATAAAAACGTCGTAGACCCACCTTCATGTATACATATCGACTCAGAATTGAAAACTGAACAAATGTCTGTGTGTATGTGTGTGTGTATGTGTGTGTGTATGTGTGTGTATGTATGTATGTGACCAACAAACTAGCTCATGTTTCTCGGCACTGGCTGAACCGATTTGACCTGAACTTGTTGCATCGACTTGGTTTAGGGTCCCATAGATCGAGTTTTATACAGATTGAAGTTTCGATAAGTAGTTCAAAAGTTATGTATAAAAATGTGTTTTCACATATATTTGGATCTCACTTAACTGTATGTAAACTATGTCCAGGTCCATAATCCGACCCCTATTGGTTAGGTTATCAAAAGACCTTTCCAACGAGTCCAAAACATTGAAGATCTGGCAACCCTGTCTCGAGATATGGCCACTTAAGTGATATTGATATACTTTTTTGAAGCCGGATCTCACTTAAATGTATGTAAACTATGTCCGGGTCCATCATCCAACCCATCGTTGGTTAGATTATCAAAAGAACTTTCCAACGAGTGCAAAACATTGAAGATCTGGCAACCTTGTCTCGAGATATGGCCACTTAAGTGATATTGATAAAAATCAAATTTCAATAGAATTTCAGAATATTGTTGAACAAGAATTTTCATCAGATGAAGTTTTTAATACGGATCTGAATGAAATAAAATCTATTATCAAAAAATTTAAAAATATGAAAGCCCCTGGTGAGGATGGCATTTTTTACATTTTAATTAAAAAATTACCAGAAGCAACTTTAAGTTGCTTGGTCAAAATTTTCAACCAATGTTTTGATTTGGCATATTTTCCCAGTAGTTGGAAAAATGCCAAAGTAATTCCGATTTTGAAACCGGATAAAAATCCTGCTGAAGCCTCAAGCTATCGGCCCATTAGTTTGCTTTCATCTATTAGTAAATTATTCGAAAGAATAATTCTTAATAGAATGATGACGCACATTAATGAAAATTCAATTTTCGCTGATGAGCAGTTTGGAGTTCGCCTTGGGCATTCAACTACTCATCAGTTGTTGAGAGTTTCAAATTTAATTCGAAGCAACAAATCTGAGGGCTATTCTACTGGCGCTGCTCTTCTAGACATAGAAAAAGCATTTGACAGTGTTTGGCATAAAGGTTTGATTGCGAAATTGAAAAGGTTTAATTTTCCGATTTATATCGTGAAAATTATTCAAAATTATTTGACGGATCGTACTCTGCAGGTATGTTATCAGAATAGCAAATCTGATCAACTACCTGTACGTGCTGGCGTCCCTCAAGGAAGCATTTTGGGTCCAATTTTATACAATATTTTTACTTCTGACTTGCCTGATTTGCCCCCAGGATGTCAGAAATCACTTTTTGCTGATGACACAAGCATCTCCGCCAAAGGCAGAAGCCTTCGTGTCATCACAAGAAGATTAAAAAGCTTGGATATTTTCAATTCTTATTTGAAAGAATGGAAAATTACTCCAAATGCTGCAAAAACTCAACTTATTATTTTCCTCACAAACCAAGGGCTGATTTTCTTAAACCAAAAAGTCATCACATTATAAAGATGAATGAGGTAAATTTAAAGTGGGAGGATCAAGTGAAATATCTTGGACTTGGTTTTGACAAAACCTTACTTACAAGGATCACATTGAAAGTATCCAGGTTAAATGTAACAAATATATTAAATGTTTGTATCCACTTATAAACAGGAATTCTAGACTTTGTCTCAAGAATAAACTGTTAATTTATAAACAAATTTTCAGACCTGCCATGCTTTATGCTGTGCCGATCTGGACAAGCTGTTGCTTAACCAGGAAGAAAAAACTTCAGAGGATTCAGAACAAAATTCTGAAAATGATTCTGAAACTTTCTCCCTGGCACCAGTGAACTTCATCAATTAGCCGAAGTTGACACTTTGGATATTATGTCCAATAAGATAATTGATGCATTTCGACAAAAATCATTGCAGTCTTCAGCTGCATTGATCCGCTCTTTATATAGTTTATAAGTTAGTTTAAAGGTATCCCTTTTCCCTTTTGTACATGTAGGACCTCCTACATTTGAAATCACTGAATAGCGAAAGCTACAATATTTCATGAATAAATGAAAGTTGCTAGTATTTAAAATTGAGGTGAAAAGTCATCGTTTGTGATTGGACACTCAATAATATTTTAACTGAATGAATGTACATGGAAAAGAAATTTGAATAAATATAAATTAAAAAAAAAAAAAAAAACAAAAGTGATATTGATATACTTTTTTGAAGCCGGATCTCACTTAAATGTATGTACACTATGTCCGGATCCACCATCCGACCTAATGTTGGTTAACTTATCAAAAGACCTTTCCAATGAGTCCAAAACATTGAAGATCTGGCAACCCTGTCTTGAGATATGGCCACTTAAGTGATATTGATGTACTTTTTTGAAGCCGGATCTCACTTAAATGTATGTAAACTATGTTGGTTAGGTTATCAAAAGACCTTTCCAACGAGTCTAAAACAATGAAGATCTGGCAACCCTGTCTCGAGATATGGCCCCTTAAGTGATATTGATGTACTTTTTTGAAGCCGGATCTCACTCAAATGTATGTAAACTATGTCCGGATCCACAATCCGACCTATTGTTGGTTAACTTATCAAAAGACCTTTCCAATGAGTCCAAAACATTGAAGATCTGGCAACCCTGTCTTGAGATATGGCCACTTAAGTGATATTGATGTACTTTTTTGAAGCCGGATCTCACTTAAATGTATGTAAACTATGTTGGTTAGGTTATCAAAAGACCTTTCCAACGAGTCTAAAACAATGAAGATCTGGCAACCCTGTCTCGAGATATGGCCCCTTAAGTGATATTGATGTACTTTTTTGAAGCCGGATCTCACTCAAATGTATGTAAACTATGTCCGGATCCACCATCCGACCTAATGTTGGTTAACTTATCAAAAGACCTTTCCAATGAGTCCAAAACATTGAAGATCTGGCAACCCTGTCTCGAGATATGGCCTCTTAAGTGATATTGATGTACTTTTTTGAAGCCGGATCTCACTTAAATGTATGTAAACTATGTCCGGGTCCATCATCCGAGCCAACGTTGGTTAGGTTATCAAAAAACCTTTCCAACGAGCCCAAAACATTGAAGATCTGGCAACCCTGTCTGGAGATACGGCCACTTAAGTGATATCGATGTACTTTTTGGAAGCCGGATCTAAAAAATAGATGAAACTTGTGTACAGCCATTGTTGTGAGGAAGGCTCCAACCACATAGGTGGATTAAGTTAGTTTTTATGTGGCGATTACTCAGCCAGGATATTTTTTTTGTGTGGCACGTTTTAGAGTGTTAAATTTGTTTTAGGAGGTCTTATGCAATATCTACATCTCTGATCATAAAATCCGTTTTAAATTTTTGAATATTTTTGTATAGACAGCTTCCAATGGAGACTTGTTTGAACGAATTAGTGATGCAAAATGTTTCACAAAGTTTCGTCCAAATCGCAAAAAAATCAAGGTGTCCCTTATTTAAATTGACAATATTTCGGGAACTATTCGTTCGGTTCACAATGTTTTCTTTTCACAACATTATTTTTGTTAGGACCTTTTCGGTACTGGGACCTGGTTAGGGCCGAGTCGGCTTTTGTAATTACATTTTTCTTAAAGCTACGAGTAATAACAGACGATCTTGTGTGTAAATGTTAGTGGGAGGGGAGCCGAAATTCACAATGTTGGAAAAAGGTTAACCGATTTGGGTAAATACAACGAGTGCTGAAAAAATCAAGTTTTGCAACGAGTTGTTTACAACATTTTCTGCAATTTCGAAAAACGCCTTTTGAATGTAATTTTATGTCAAACATTCATGTGTTAAGTAAATTCCTCGTTCAAAACAAAAAAATATTGAAAAATGTCACTTTTCCATACTAGCGTTGAAAAGTTCAACTTTTCAGCACTGGTATTGAAAGGTATTAATTTTCCATTCTGCTATTATTGGTAGGGAAAAGTAGGCCATTTCGTTTCTCTAGAAGGACAGGAAAAATTAATAGTTTCACAGCGGAATTGCAAAAAAAAAAATGCAATTCCGTCGTGAAACTACTTACTTTTCCTGTCATTCTCGAACGACGAAACAGCCTACTTATCTGTACCAAAAATTACAGAATCGAATAGCAACACATTTCAAAATAAATGCTGAAAAGTTCTACCTTTCAGCACTAAAGTGAGTGCTGAAATGTTGAACTTTTCAGCACTTGTATCGAAAAGTGACATTTTTAAACATTATTTTGATTTATACGATTTATGACGAAATACATGAAAATTTGACCTAAAATTTCACTCAGTGTGTGTTTTTTTGGAATTGCAAAAAATGTTGTATGGAACTCGTTGCAAAACTTGATTTTTTCAGCACTCTTCGTATTTATCCAACTCGGTGATCCTCGTTGGATAAATGTACGACTCGTGCTGAAAAATCCTCTTTTTGCAACTTGTTGCATAAACTACTAATTGCAGTTCAAAATTTGCTGCTGAAAACAATTTTGGGTAAGAAACGACTATCAATGGTGGTTTTGGATACAGAGCCCAGAAAAAGTAAATAAAGAGGCTTGCCAATTTAATAATCGTATTTAACATAGATTGATCGATTGATAAAACAAATAAAAAGGGAAAGTTTAGCTCTTGCGACCTAAAGTTGGGTCGACATGTTTGGATTTTCGACTGATTGGCTGTGGACCGAGATTAGATGAGCAATTCTCTACGAAATCGGTCTTTTTTCTTCAATTTTAATTTTTGTATTTTTTAATCCGACTGAAACTTTTTTGGTGCCTTCGGTATGCCCAAAGAAGCCATTTTGCATCATTAGTTTGTCCATATAATTTTCCATACAAATTCGGCAGCTGTCCATACAAAAATGATGTATGAAAATTCAAAAATCTGTATCTTTTGAAGGAATTTTTGATCGATTTGGTGTCTTCGGCAAAGTTGTAGGTATGGATACGGACTACACTGGAAAAATAATACACGGTAAAAAAATTTGGTGATTTTTTATTTAACTTTTATCACTAAAACTTGATTTACAAAAACACTATTTTTAATTTTTTATTTTTGATATGTTTTAGAAGACATAAAATGCCAACTTTTCAGAAATTTCCAGGTTGTGCAAAAATCACTGACCGAGTTATGAATTTTAATCAATACTGATTTTTCAAAAATCGAAATTTTGGTCGTAAAAATTTTTCAACTTCATTTTTCGATGTAAAATCAAATTTGCAATCAAAAAGTACTTAACTAAAATTTTGATAAAGTGCACCGTTTTCAAGTTATAGCCATATTTAAGTGACTTTTTTGAAAATAGTCGCAGTTTTTCATTTTTTTAAATTAGTGCACATGTTTGCCCAGTTTTGAAAAAATATTTTTGAAAAGCTGAGAAAATTCTCTATATTTTGCTTATTCGACTTTGTTGATACGACCTTTAGTTGCTGAGATATTGCAATGCAAAGGTTTAAAAACAGGAAAATTGATGTTTTCTAAGTTTCACCCAAACAACCCACCATTTTCTATCGTCAATATCTCAGCAACTAATGGTCCGATTTTCAATGTTAATATATGAAACATTTGTGAAATTTTCCGATCTTTTCGAAAAAAATATTTTCGGAATTTTCAAATCAAGACTAACATTTCAAAAAGGCCAAACATTCAATATTACGCCCTTTTAAAATGTTAGTCTTGATTTGAAAATTTGAAAATATTTTTTTCGAAAAGATCGGAAAATTTCACAATTGTTTCATATATTAACATTGAAAATCGGACCATTAGTTGCTGAGATATTGACGATAGAAAATGGTGGGTTGTTTGGGTGAAACTTAGAAAACATCAATTTTCCTGTTTTTAAACCTTTGCATTGCAATATCTCAGCAACTAAAGGTCGTATCAACAAAGTCCAAATAAGCAAAATATAGAGAATTTTCTCAGCTTTTCAAAATATTTTTTCAAAACTGGGCAAACATGTGCACTAATTTAAAAAAATGAAAAACTGCGACTATTTTCAAAAAAGTCACTTAAATATGGCTATAACTTGAAAACGGTGCACTTTATCAAAATTTCAGTAAAGTACTTTTGATTGCAAATTTGATTTTACATCGAAAAATGAAGTTGAAAATTTTTACGACCAAAATTTCGATTTTTGAAAAATCAGTATTGATTAAAAATTCATAACTCGGTCAGTGATTTTTGCACAACCTGAAATTTCTGAAAAGTTGGCATTTTATGCCTTCTAAAACATATCAAAAATAAAAAAATTAAAATAGTGTTTTTTTGTAAATCAAGTTTTAGTGATAAAGTTAAATAAAAAATCACCAAATTTTTTACCGTGTATTATTTTTTTCCAGTGTAGTCCGTATCCATACCTACAACTTTGTCGAAGACACCAAATCGATCAAAAATTCCTTCAAAAGATACAGATTTTGAATTTTCATACATCATTTTTGTATGGACAGCTGCCGAATTTGTATGGAAAATTATATGGACAAACTAATGATGCAAAATGGCTTCTTTGGGCATACCGAAGGCACCAAAAAAGTTTCAGTCGGATTAAAAAATACAAAAAAAAAATCGAATGACCGAAATCCTAGAGAACTGCTCAGATGGCAAAATGGGAAAAGGGACAAATCAATAAGCTGTTCCAAAATGTATCACCGCTCTTCATGTCTCTACGGTTTACTTGCAGAAGGAGGGTCTAGCTTCTTATTATGGATTTTGTTCAATCATGTGTACAGGTCCTTTGATGTCTTCCGGAGGGTTGGATCACATGCCATAATTATGGAAAGCTCTTGCTCGACATTTTCCAACTGCTGCTTCATGGTTGAAGGAGATGAGGTAGTAGTTTTGCACTGTATGGTATAAAGAGAAACACTGATTAGATTAATTATTTTCCGAAATGCTAATAAGGTGATGAGATCTCAAATGCCGATTTTCATCATGCTTGAGCAAAAACCAAATTCATGGAAATGCCTAAAGCTCACCTTTCCATGTTTTCTAGCGTTAGCTCCTGGGCCGTTGAATTTGTGTGTTTTCAGAGAAACGCCCGGATGTTGAACCACAATGGCTGGTGCGCTGTCGAACGAGTTTCCAGAAATGCTCTTCATCGCCTCGAGAGCAGCATGTAAGTCCTGTAGTAGTTTCGTACGAAACGGACTCATTCCTGGTTCTAATTGATTTGCCACCTCCAGCAGATCTACGCAGAGTTCCACCTTTCGTCGCAGTTGCTTCTCGGAAAGATCTGAAAAAGTGTTTCAAATGTGAACTTATTTGATTTAGAATCAATTAACAATTAAGGAAAGTGTCCGACAAATCAAACCTACCTTTAAGATTGATTCCACCTGGTCCACCTCCCCCGTACAGCTGGGTGAGTGCGTACTTCACCTGCAGCACATTGGTATTCCAGGGATGAAGCACGTCCGTTGATTGAAACCTGCCAAGAAGGCATTCGTAGCCGTCTGGACCGGCGCCGCAGGATAGTTGGCCTATTTCTGCACGGAATGCCTCGTTCCGGGTGATGTACTGCTGGGCGGACTCACGGTAGGAGCACTTTTTGTCCTCACACCTCCAGTCGGATCGGAAATCAAGGGGGTTGACGGCCACCACCTGCGTTTGGGTGCGGAATGTGGGATTATTGGAACTCATGTGCTGGATTTTCGCACACTTACCATGGATTTGCTGCACTGCGGACAGACGATGGAACCGGCATAGGTGCGGAACTCTGTTGGATCCGAGCATCGATGGCAACCACACTCGAAGCACTTTGCCTGTTTGATAGTGAATCGACGCTGGATGGTGGCCTGCAGGGGTTGGGCGTACGAAATAGAAATCATTTCGTCCTTCGGAATGTCCACTGAAAGATGTCAAAAATAGGAGTTTTCAGAATCAATAGAATTTATTTGCATTGGATTAGTTCGAAGAACTCACCGGCCGCAATCATCACCAGATTGAGCTCCTCGTCAAAAAAGTGCTTCGTGTTTGGTTGGCAGCAGTGCGCCATCATGGCGCCCAGTTCGTACAACGCACGTATCTTGATACCACGTTCCGGGATCCTTATTTCGTAGCTGTTGGTATCAAAAATCCCTGCAATTTCCATTAGCTGTCCCACGCTGACTTCGTTGCGTAGGTTCAGCACATCCCTGACAAATGGCACCAGATTGGACTGGACTGCGGCGTACAGTGGCGTGGATTGGCGCGTTTCAACGTGCGATTCCAGTGTTGCCAGCTTCGCAAACCGGGCCGGCTCCTTTCGCTTGAGCAGAATGGCACGCAGAGGAACTATTGCACAATAGCCAGAATGCTTTTTACTGGGAACGAGCTCGTCGAAGCGAATTTGTGGTCGGTAGCTTTTTGAAGCGAATAGCTGACACTCGTCCCGATGGTAACAGCTCGTTTCGCAACTCGGACTACACAGGGGCCAACCGCAGTGCTGGCAGTTGTAGTACTTCTACGAAAAAACAATATCTCAGTAATGCCCTAAACGTGCAATCATGCATCCAGAATCGTACCTTGCCAGCATCGGTCGTAATTGGATCCAAATTGCGGTGGCAGCCCAAACAGAGAGGAACGCTGGCAGTTTTGGGGCCCAGAACCGTTGGTGATTCGCGAAAGATAACCTCACCGCTGCGGATTGGCCGGGTTGCCACCAAGTGACGACCGAGCGTTGCATTCGTGGAGAGCTGTTCGGATAAAAATAATTAGAATTTTAATCAAACGTGTTGCTCCAATATCAGCATTGTAATGAAGCACTTTAAATAACAATTCCTGAAAAATAAAGTCACTCCAATACGGCAGAAAGTATCGCACCATTTCATTGTCATAACTTATCGGAACTTTTCAATGTTATTCAAAGGAAGTGGGTGAACCTTTGAGTGCTGCTGACAGCATCTCATCCTAACTCCTTATCTGTCTCTCTCTTGCTCGCTTGTTAAGGTAGAAGCAATTACAGCAAAGTGTCTGAGCGCCCAGGTCCGCCAACAGAGGCGGGTTATTTTACGATCATTTTGTGCATCCGTTGTGCAGCGTTTCCACACTCAAAATTTGCTTGAAAATGTTCTCGTTTTCACTCGTGATGATATGCATTTGAAATAGTCGGGACCTTTCAAAAAGAACCTGAAGATGTTAATTTTGGTGTTGTTTTCTCTCAATCCTCTCCAAAAAGTTCATTTTATCTAAATTTTACATGCATAGGTATGAAGCAGGGATGAAATAAATGTAAACATATCATTTTCGCTTGTGATTTTTTTTCGCTCGCGAAAGAGTGAGGAGGCGAATCACGCAAAATAAAGAGTGCGGTGCCTGTGGGGACGCGCAGTTCTGTTTTTTTCTCCTTCTTCTTTTTTTATTGATTTTTTTCGCTCGTTCGTTTCCCAATGAGTTTTTTGTATTGTTCTCTTTTTATAGTTTTCAATAGAAACGCACCGATTTTTTTTGAGACTAGCAAGTCGCATTGCTGGATTAAGTCCTTTCTATTTCATCGTTGATCGGAAGGCACGCCGTCGAATATGTTGTAAGGCTTACGATATAAAATCATTTTAATGAATGAAGCCCTTCCTACATCACCATTGATCGGCAGGCACGCCGACGAAAAATTTCCACTTCCCCGTGTCTCTTAGACAATTTTATTGGAAATTTTCTGAACTTTTCAAAAACATATTTTCTGAAATGGTCACTCATGGTAACTATTTTTAAAAATCGAAAAATTGCGAATATTTCGTTGAAATCAAACTTTTGGTGGCTATGTCATGAAAACGGGGCCCTGTATAAAAAATCTGTAAAATACTTTTTGATTTCAAATTCAATTTATTACCGAAAAAAATGGTCAAAAAATGTATGAATTTAATTTTTTTTATAAAGTTAAGTTTTTTTTCGAAAATCAAGCCGTTGCAAATATTTTTTGAAGTTTATGTCCCTCGACTCTGACCAAAACTGAATTTATGAGCCATGGTTTCAAGATTTGAATGAAAAAGTGTTTAAAAATGCATTGTACACCTGTCCAGTTGTTTTGCAATCATTAGTTTCCAAAATATCTAAGTATTGACGAAAATATTATTTTTTGCGATGTTGTACATCGGAATTTCATAAAATTTCAAAATATTTTTACTAAATATGATTATCAATACAGAAAAATGCATTTCAGATTGTATTCGATTGATTACAATTAAATTTTGAAGTTTTACGAAAAAAAAATCTGCCCTTGAGTTTTTGGACCGTTTTGAAGGGGGGCAACATAAACTTTGAAAAATATTTGCAACGGCCTCACTATTTTTTCAAAATCAAAAACTCTGTGACAAAATGTTTGACCATACTTCTCTATTGCAAATAAGTTGCGGATATAAATTCCCTTAAACATATAAAAAATACGCATTTTGGGAAATTTGGCATTTTTACTGTGTACCTATTTTTTAGATATTCCTCAACACCCAAAGGAAAAATATATCTCAAAATCTGCAACAGTGGATTTGCTGCAGAAAATGTCACATTTAATGACATTTTTTGCAGCAAGCCATAGGGACGTGGCGTTACATCGTGCTGCCATCTGGTTTTTTAAAGTGCAAAAGTGAAAAAGTGCTGAGTCATCGTCTAAAAATAGACAGCGTCCTATCTCGCCCAGCAAAATGAAGTCGATAAAGCAGTCGGTTTCGATGAGAAAAAGAGGAAAACGTGGTCTAAAAATAGCGACGCCATCCCCCTATTAAATCATTAGGTTTTACACCGTGACGTCATTTGACAGCTCGTGTGCACTGTTTACATGGTCTTCGTCGATTGTCGACGAACTTCCCCGAACAAAATCGACGATCGCATCGAACTGTGCTAAGTCCATGTAAACAGTGCACTCCTTTCTAACCTCCAAATCGAGTCGGCGTAAAACCTAATTTTTGCCCGCATGTAAAAAATTCAGCGATCTGCAGTTCTCACTAACACAGATAATGCTGGCCCGTCCCGAGCAACACTTCAGAAAGAAGAATATGTTGGTGCTCTTTCACTCACATTTCATCAAGCGTTCATGGCGCGATGGTAGCGTGTCGGATCAATAATCAAGAAATTGGTGGTTCAATCCTCGTTCTGTTAAGGGGTTTTTTTAATACAACCAAAAAGCCGCAAAAAATGCATGAGGATAGTTTTCATGCAGATTCTGATATAATTTCATGCAGGTATGCATCACAATCATGCGACCGACGTTTTGGTGAACAATGGAAATAACTTTGGCCAAACATCAAAATGATTAGAAAATTCTATTTAAAGTTACAGATTTTCTAATATTTACGTATTATTTTTGACAGCTGAAAAAATTGAATGGAAACTTGTATGGGTGACCCAATGACACAAAATAACTTCTTTGGTCATAGGGAAATCTCCCACATAGTTTGAGCCAAATCATAAAAAATAAAAATGAACGAAACCTTACGATTTTGTAGGGAATTACTCTAATGTAGGAAAAGCACTCATCCAAAATTTATTTAAAAAATGCAAGAAAAATGTCCTACTCACAGCTCGATACAAAAACTATTTTTTGTAACCTCATTGCTAGGCTTAGTGATTTTTCACGTAAAAAAATGGCAAAATTCACGGGGACCGTAATTTGAAAACACCAAATTTCACGGAAATTTTGCGGAACGTGAAAACTGTTTAAATTATTTCTGAGTTATTTTGCCAGTTTTCATGTTCCGCCTAATCTTAGGTTATAATTATAGAAACTACTTTTTATGCTTCAATGTATATTATTTTTCAATAAAAATCTTCACTAAATTTGAACGTGACGCAAAATAAAACTATTCATAATTTCCAAAAAAGTTTCCACGTGGTTTATGGATGGGCCCAATAAAAATATTTTATGGTGGTTTTCACCTGACTATTAAAAAAAACAAAATTAAAAACCAATAGGCAAAAAAATTTAATCTATAACGAATTATAAAAAAAAAATCAATATCAGAACAAAAAAACAAAAAGGTGATATTTTTTAACTTTCACAGGATTTATCCACCCAAATAATCAAATTTCGTCAAAATTGAACAGGACTCAGAAAAGGGGGAACTTATATGGAAATTCACTCATTTTCTCGAGCATGGGAGTTTAGGTGTTAAAGATGAAAAAACTACTTACTAAAACTTGAATAAATCAAGCTTGATTTTTATATTTTTTTTTTCAAAATATTCCTTTCAAATACAAAAGGTTTTAAATTGTAATTCGATTGAAAATCTAACTAAATTTAGTTTTTTCATTAAAAAACTTATAAGCTATCTTTGTGATAACTTGATGCGTCCAAAAATATGTGTTTTAATTTAACTGATTTTTGTTAATATCATTTAAGTATTCGCAGCATCCACTTCTCAATAATTATTGTAACAATTTAATGTAAATGTATGTTCTGCTAACAATTCTTCAATTGGTTCATGTCACGCTTTTCAATTGAAATCTAAAAAAAATCATAAAAAGTCTTAGTGAATGAAACATTTTTTTATGTTGTTAGGTTCGATTTTTAATGCTGAGAATGAGGTTTTTGTGAATTATAAGCTCTTTTGTATAGTAAAAATCTAAATCCAAAAATCAAGTCCAACTCCATTTCAAAATTTCTTATTTATTAAATGTCTTGAAAATTTCACATAAGCAGGGATGGAATAATCGCAAAAAAAAAATCATTTTCGCTTGCGAACTTTCTTCACCCGCGAATGAGAGAGGAGGCAAATCACGTAAAAGAAAATCGCACCCGAAATTCTCGAAGAAAATCAATCTGCTGCAAAATTTATTTCACTTTGTTTACACACATTGCCCATCTACAAAATGTGACAGGTCATTTTTCTACGTGTGACGTTACACATGCAAGTGTAGTAGTGAAAAAGATGTTCCGCCGAATAATCAAGATTATGATTTTTTTTAGATTCCTTTTACCGATCTTTTGTGCGCGAGGGAAGAGAGCCAAGCTCCCTTCGGATTTTTTCTCTTGATGAACATCCAAAGTTTTTTTTTAGATGTTGATTATTCCATCGCTGCACATACACGGAGAAAAAAGAGTTCCCAAAATCGTGAACAAGCGTTCATGAAAATGGGAACCACGAACAAAGTGTTCAAATCCCATGGTACGTTTTTCGAAATCGTAGTCGTAGTCGTTTACGGTAGTCTCACTTGTACGTGCGTCAAACGCATCCTGACCTGAAATCCCTTTGGCCAATTGTCACACTTACCTAAATTTTCAGGAAGTGACAAGATAGCACGACAAGGTTAAAACTTCTTTCATATTAAAAGTGACAAAAATCCGCGGAGCTTTTTTGGTTTTTATT
Organism: Culex quinquefasciatus; assembly: GCF_015732765.1. Classification (NCBI taxonomy): domain Eukaryota; kingdom Metazoa; phylum Arthropoda; class Insecta; order Diptera; family Culicidae; genus Culex; species Culex quinquefasciatus. The sequence goes on from NC_051861.1 coordinate 96,507,115, forward strand.
GAATATCTCAAGATTGAAATCGAATTTTGGGGATCTGTGAAGCTCAAAATGTGAGGCATTGTGAGCTGCACAAAATGGCGTTCTTAACTCAATTTGGCCCACAATGCACGTACGACAAGTTAGCACGACGGCGACGAACTCTGGTGACCCCTTTCCACTGTCCTCAGCTGACATTTTCCAAATGACGAGCAAATGGTGCATGTTGCTGGTGCCTGTGTGTGCGTGTGTGTGTTTCTGCGTTAAAGTTGAACTCTGTTGTTTATTCTCAATTCTCTTCGCAGCACCGATGACGCCCTGCCCTGAGTGACGGAAGCCTGTCAGTGTTTTGAGTCATCAAATTTTCCGCCCTTCCTCCGAGAACCAATCGAGATCAACGTTTTACAACCGCGCGCCGCAGAGTAGTAGAAGGTGAAGACGAGGAAAATTCGTCACAATATCAAAGAAACACAAATCACCAGTAGAGTGGTCAGAATTTTGCCATGAAAACCGGCCAGGTGGAAAAGCCTGGGGAGGTTTTAGGCTCGTGGCCTTGAACATATTTTTTTTGTATTTTATTATATTAATTTGAAATGGCGTCTGGGAAACCGTTTTTGATGGCTTTTGATGATCAGCAAAATTGCTTTTTAGGTTGGACGAATGGTTTGAGGGCAAAGTCCAGCGGAAGTGGGCTTTAGGCGGTGATTTGGATGAGTGTTTTGTTTGTGAATTGCGAAGTCGGGAAGCCCGTTTTGAAGGATTTTTTTTAAATTGGTAGCAACAGTATAATGGGCGATTTATTGAGTGATCAGATTGATTAATAAAGATAAGGCTGCAGACGCTTTTTTCTATGGATTCCAGGTACTTGAAATACTTCAACAACACAGAGTTGTTGAATTTGATTAACTTTTTGAAAAGTGTTTAATCATTTAAGATAACAAGAACCGAAATTATTATTTTGTAATCATTGTAAATTTCTTTCTTAAGTTGAGAAGGGAGTCCTAAGAAATACTAACACTTTCATTGAAAGCATCGACCAGAAAATTTGTTACTACAGATTTCATTATGAATACTTGCAGACATTTTTTCGTTTGCCTAAAAATTCCATTACCGGGAAAAATTACACTGTTATCAGCAATTTGATGCGAAACAATCTGCCTCATCCATAACTATTTATCACAAAAAATCAACACTTAACCATCTGGAACGTAATAATAAAAATTAGAACATCGGTTCAACTTTAAACTCACTTCACTGCTGTTCAGATTGGGTCGTCACATGTCAAGGCCAGGCACGGGTTCAACCCCAAAATTCTTCCCCTCAAAATTCCTTAAACCGTTCCCCCCGCCCCCAACTCACCCGGTAGCACCGACATTCCTTCCGGTGGAGCTCCTTCCAGTGCTGCCGCTGGTGGTCCTTGCCACAGTAGGACACCTGCTGGCACCCACCGCACCGTTGACCGGCCGGAACACCGCAAACGGCGCAAATTTCCAAACTGACCATTTCGAACAGAAAAGTGAAGAAAGAAAAAAAAACCCCACTCTCAAGTTTCCCAACCGGCCAAAGTGGCCCCGGGATGATCCGATGACGACTGGCTGGCGAGATGGTGTTGAGCGATTTGCTAGATTTTCCGAAAAAAATACCTCCCAAAACCCCACGCTCCTCCCTTTCCCCGCAACCCGGCTTTCCATGCGGACCAGATGAAGGGCACCACCACCAGCGCGAATCACTTAAGTCGGTTGTGGCCGAGAGGCAGCTGGTGTAAGGACACTGTGAAAAAAAAATTTCTTTTGAAATAAATTAGATTTTATTGGCAAATAATTTAAGCATTTAGCCCGATTCATGCTTGAAACAACATTACGATTAAAATTTAAAATAAAAAATGACTTTTTCACTGTGAAAACGGGGACTTTTCCCAAACACCCCCGCACACATGTATGCGAGAAAAATGGAATCACGTGGCTGTGTTTTAATTTTGCCTAACAATTGGTGGCAAGGGGTGGACCAGCTTTCTTTGAGGTACACCCAAAAAAGAAGAGGAGAATGGGAACATTTTTGAAATCTGATATAATAGTTACCGATTAATCCAAATTCTTTTTGAAACTTAAAAATTTAATCGGTTCAAACGTGTTTATGTTTTTCTTTTAAAAAGTTATTAATTCTTATATACAATAGTTTTATTTACATATGAGCAATTCTCTACGAAATCGGTCTTTTTTCTTTAATTTTAATTTTTGTTTTCTTTAATCCAGCTCAAACTTTTTTGGTGCCTTCGGTATGACCAAAGTAGCCATTTTGCTTCATTAGTTTGTCAATATAATTTTCCATACAAATTTGGCAGCTGCGCATACGAAAATGATGTATGAAAACCGAGTTATGAATTTTTTTAATCAATACTGATTTTTTTCAAAAAATCGAAATACTTCATTTTTCGATGTAAAATCAAATTTGCAATCGAAAAGAACTTTTGTGAAATTTTGACAAAGTACACCGTTTTCAAGTTATAGCCATTTTTGGTTAATTTTTTTTTTGAATAAAGTTGTAGTTATTCAGATTTTGAAATTAGTGCCCGTGTTTGGCCACTCTCGAAAAAAAATATTTTTGAGGTGCTGAGAAAATCCTCTATGTTTTGCTTTTTTGAACTTTGTTCATACGTCTCTTTGTTGTTGAGATATTGCCATGAAAAGGTTTAAAAAAAGGAAAATTGATGTTTTCTAAGTCTTACCCAAACAACCCATCATTTTTTAATGTCGATATCTCAGCAACTAATGGTCCGATTTAAAATGTTAAAAAATAAAAAAAAAGTAAAAAATTTCGATCTTTTCGGAAACCAGGGCTGTGGAGTCGGAGTCGGAGCCGGAGTCGGTGGAGTTGGGTCTTTTTGGGATGCTTGGAATCGGAGTCGGAGTCGGAGTAGTCAAAACTCGAACAGCTGGAGTCGGAGCCGGAGCCGGAGTCGGCTAAATTTTATGAGCTGGAGTCGGAGTCGGAGTCGGAGCCGAAGATTTCTGATAACCTGGAGTCGGAGTCGGAGCCGGAGTTATCTTAAATTCAACAAAAAATATGTTTTTTTTTAAATTGTTCAGTATTTCCTATATAACAGCTTAGTTGATTTGTAAACTTATATTTTTGATTGATTTATCAGATGCCATTATGTTTTTGAAGCTTTTTATTGTGATTGAAAAGCTCTAATTGTATTATTACACTATAATCACTAAATGAAAACCTCTTACCCAAGTATGTAGTATCATAATTCAAAAAATATTAAATAAAAAATTGGTTATGTACTCAGACTATATTTATGTGCCCTTTCAATTCAAATTTGACCAAATTTCATCCAGTTATTTCTGAAAAAGTACACACAAAGTCATCTTTTACCCCGATAGCGAATGTCTTAGAGGTTTTCAGTTAAATCATTTTTTAGGAAAAATTTAAGAGGTACATAAAAAGATTATAAATAGTAATCACTGTTTTTGCAGATCGAAAAAGAGTCACTGACAGTTTAACTTTTGTAAAAAATAATCAACGATAATAAAAATCTCTTACTTGAAACTCAACATGTGCAAAAATGTCAAAAGAAGTTGCAACAAATTTGAAATAATCATTGATTGTCGATGTTGATGTTGATTTTAGGTAAACTATTTTGATATCGTTGCAAATTATCGTTGAACAATTCTCAAGAATTCAGTACAAAAATGAACTAATAAAAAAATGTATACAACAAAATATAGGATTTTAATTTATTTTTCAAATATTATAGATAAAAAAACAGAATCAAAATATTATCAACTGGTACGAATTGCTGTGAAATATTTGTGACCTCGAAAATATTTTACTTGTGAATATTAGTTTTTTATTACATTTTAATTTTTTCATATATTTTGATGGAGGCGCAAGATCATCCATAAAGCTTCGTTTTAGGTAAAGATTCACGAAGTATCGTGCGCCTCCTTTTAAAAGTATATAAAATTTTAAAATTAAAATAAATTAAAAATTTCCAGGTTAAAATATTTTCCATTTCACAGATATTTGAAAAGGACATCTCAAACTGAATTTCTATCACACCATCAAAACAAAACAAGTGCAATGCATCGACTTCTGACCCCAATCTAGTCACCAAGCTGTGGTGGCCGTGGCAGTTAAGTCTTGAGATGGTCTGTTAAAGGTTCTTGGATCGATTCTTGTAGTTGACACTTTTGAGTTTTTTACGGGTTATTTTTTCTAATAAGCTCCAGGCCATAATTATATTGGCCATCTTGTAACCGTTGGTCACAGTTCTTGAACGAACCTTTACTTTTTAACATAATTCCTCAACCTACAATACTACATCCTACACTAGCAGCGAAGGGATTTGCGTACCACTGCAATTAAGACAGGCTCGACAGCGCTGCGTCGAAACTGCATCAAAAATGGGTTGGATTGGAAAATGGTGGAGTTTCCTTCCGGAAAAGATTAGAAGGGTAGAGTGGAATTTTATCACCGATTGCAAAGATCGGAATCTTTTGCCATTTAGGCATCTGTGAGGTTAGTCAAGTGTCCCAGTGTCAGTCCCGTTTTCGTACTGGTCACGCTCTGCATCCCGGAAAAGGAAGTGCCCCGGCGGAAGTCAATAACCCGCAGGACCTCGGCAACCCACGGTTTTTGGTCGGTCTAGGCATGTGAGTGCGTAGGGGCCATTGCCTGCATCAAAACGTCCACCATACATTTCACCTCTGGCGGACCATCTTCATCTCTGGCGTGGACCATCTTCACCTCTGGCGCGGAACGCGCCATCATCGTCAAGGAGGTTCCCCTCTCGGTTCAACCGGATCAGCCAGGTGCTGGGTTGGCCGATACCGTCACTGAGAAGACGCCTAGCCGCGCGGAAGCCCAGCAACACCCGCTCGACATCCGGCAGCGGAATCCTGCCCGAAGCAGCAACAACAGCCATCAGCCGTTATTTGACTCCAAAGATCCACCGTAAGCCAAGATGCCGGCGCAACACCACTGCATCTCGGCACCAAAGACCGCGATTCCACAGTCGGAACAAGTCGGAACACACTTTCTCTGGGCTGGACGAGCTTTCTGAACTTCAAAAATAAATAAATAAACAGCCTGCCATAGCAACGGATATCATCGTCATCACTGTGAAGAAAAATCACTGTGATGAAAAAATACTGTGATGAAAATAATTGCGCGAGACTCTAGTAAAGTGCAAAATGCGCAATACATTGATTTGAAATAATAATCTCCTTCAGCCATGGTGTGATGTCCATGTACGTCTTTCAAAAAATAACAAAAAAAATGTTTCGTTTGAAATTGTCATTTAAAAAAACAAGGTGCCTGTCACTGTGCTTCTTACAAATGTCAGCCTGAAAGTGAGCAAATTGAATTTTAATGTTCAATAGATCAATAAGGCTAGGTTTTTTTAGTTATTCATTCAAAAATAACAGATTAATATTTAAATTTATTAGCTTTGAAAAACTAATTTTCAAATTTGAGGTTAAGCAAATAAATCCAAATTTACTTACAAAACTGTTCTTTTCAAAATGCCTCTAAAACTGAAGATATTTTTTGATTTCTGTTTCCAAAACGTATAAAATTTGTAGCCTGGAAACTTTTTTTCCGTTTATTTACTTTACTTTACTTTTACTTAACTTACTTTTCTTGAGAAAAACATGACGCTTAGAGAGTTTTTAAATAATCCTATTTATCAATGTTTAAAAAATAATTAACTTAGAATAGTTATCTAACTTTTGAAACATTTAAAAATATGTGGAGTCGGAGCCAACCATTTGTTGAAAGCTGGAGTCGGAGTCGGCTAGAGTTGGAAGGCCGGAGTCGGAGCCAACCATTTGTTCAAAGCCGGAGCCGGAGTCGGAGTCGGAGTCAGCTAATCTGAGAAAGCCGGAGTCGGAGTCGGAGTCGTTTGAAATATGACCCGACTCCGCAGCCCTGGTTTTTCGTTTCTCTTTGTTTCATCCTCCGTGTCTGTCGCGGGTGACGTCACCATGAACGGCCATGATCATCGGCGACCAATATTTTAAATTTTTTTATCTAAAATCGCAATAGCTCGTGATGTTACATGTCTGGGTACCAAAATTTTCGTAATTAAGAGACGCAACTTTTGGTTTCCAGACATGTATAGGTCATCGCTGAAATTTTAAAGTTATCGCAGCTTTAGTGAAAAATGTTGATTTTTTGCCAATTTCGTCATTTTCCGGTTTTTGCGCGCGGCGCGTCAAAAACACGGATTTTATTTTCAAAAAATCATATCTCGGAATCCTGTTAATGAACTCCTCCCATTTTTTAGTATGTTATGTAAAAATGTCCGGGGAATCTGATAAAAATATTTCCAGACATAGGCTCTTTGGTCTCTTTGGTGGGTCTCGTGGCGCAGGGGTAGCGGCTTCGGCTGCCGATCCCGATGATGCTATGAGACGCGGGTTCGATTCCCGCCCTATCCACTGAGCTTCTATCGGATGGTGAAGTAAAACGTCGGTCCCGGTTTCTCCTGTCTCGTCAGAGGCGCTGGAGCAGAAATCCCACGTTAGAGGAAGGCCATGCCCCGGGGGGCGTAGTGCCAATAGTTTAGTTTTTAGGCTCTTTGGTCCAGACACCGTCAAAACGGCATTTTAAAGTTTCATACGCCCTTTTCATATGTTAGGCTAGATTTTTGAAACTTCTTACTATTTTTCTTTGAAAGGTCAACTTATCACCTTTCATTTGCGTATAAGACAATTGAAATCGGTTAAAATGGCGAGGAGTTATGATTTTTCGAAAAAAGTGGTTTTTGCGAAAATCGACGAAAATGGCCATATTTCAGACCACCCTAACACGGCGTAGGTCACCCTAATGGGGAAACAAAAAAATACGGGTCTAATTATTTCGGCCAGGGAACCCCCAGAAAAATTTTGAGCCCGATCCGAGGACTTTTGTTTTTTTCCATGCTGTTTTCGTGGGGAATTGCTGTATATATCAAAATTTTTGTCTAAGTTTGAAGATTTCGATTTTTACGTTATTTTGGATCATCAGGCTGAAAGGATCATTTAACGAAATCATTGATTTATTAAGCCAGCAATGATTTTGTGTCTTGTTTATTGGACATTTATGATCTAATTACAGGATAATATTATCAAAAATATTTAAAAAAAGTTATTTAAATTAAAACGCTATTAACAATATTGCTTAAATCTATAGACGGCAATGAGATTTTTGTTGGGGTAAAATCTTTGTTATATGTGTATTAATGTTCTAACAATCATGTACTTGAGAATTTTTTTTTTATAATTTTGTGTAAAATAATCATAGAAAGGGTGCTGGCTAAAGAAACTTTTAAAAATATTTCACAGATAACGCAGCTTTCTAGAAAAATTTAATTTATTTGAGAATTTTTTATCTGCTTTCAAATACAGAATCTTTTTCATACAACTTGCTTCTTATTTATGATTAATCCCTTGGTGCCCATCACTTCCTCTCTCTATTTTTTCTCATTTTTTTATAAACAAAATTCACGTAAATCTTAACTCATTAAAATTAAATATATGTATGCATAGATTTCGTATGCCTTTAGATTTCATAAAATATTTTGGAATAAGATAAATCAGTTCAAATCATGCTACTTATAACGTTTGATCTCTGTAATCGCAAGTATTAAAAAAAATGATGAAATATCATTAAATACTAGAAGTGAAATTTTGAACTTTTTTTCCTTGTATCTTTTACCTGATTTTTATTATTAAATTTGCAAGAAAAAAATTCAGAATCATTCTTGGAACTGATACGTTTGGATATTCCTATTTCATTTCTGTTCTTATTGGCCTTATTTGTTTAATAAGTAATTTAGATTTTGCATTCCATTGGCGGTTCTTGATTTATTTGTATGATTGTCATTTTTTGGCTGATTTGAAAAATGAAATGACAAATTCCAATATCAACTCTTAAAAACAGTTTTTTTATATGTGTACTATCCAAACCAGCTCCTACTTACAACCTAATTAGTGTGGACCCCGTGTCGCTTGCTAATTTACATTCATAAAATGAATAAAATTCCCGAAAATAGACACCACCGCCGTCATTTGCTGGCTTTCATTGTAGAACCATATTCTTAAACAATCCCCTGACGAGAACCACTGAAATATTTTGTTTACTTTCCTTTATTTTCCTTTCCCCACTCTTGCCCAGCTGCAGCACCATCCTGAGTAAATATGTGAAATTTTCCTTTTTTATTTATATCTCGACTTTCCCACGACACCCACGCACGGTGCTGCTGCTGCTGACCGGTCGATATGATGCCTTACCTCGCTCGGCATGATTGTACAAATTTGTGCTGGGTCAGTTTCGGTTTCGACGGTACCGGCTTTCGGTGGGGAAACCCCAAACACATCCCAGCTGGTCTATATTTCCTATTCACTCGACTATCCCTTAACAATAGGCGCATTTGCGAAATAATTAGAGAGTGGAGATTTGAAGCAAGTCCAATTATAATTAATATAGTGGACTCATCAACATACCATTTATAACATAGTTCCAACAAAAGGGGTGAATACCATCTTTGCCTAATTAACGAGCGTCAAATTAATATGAAATTATGTAGTCTCGACAGCATCCTGCTGCTGCTGCATGCCACCTGTTTGGTTGTAGTAGTTGAAAATTAATTAATGAGCTGTTTCGGTGGCGTTCAACAAGCCGAGCAAATGTATGGGTGTGAATTTGGGAAATATCGCTGGTGAGATATGATATGCCTCTTTGGATTTTGAAACCATAAATTCACCTTCGAATGTGGTAAAGAGTTCCATATTCTGGGCACTTTAATGATTATTCGTTACCGACTTTGGCAATAAATTTGAGTTAAAATAAAAAAGTAATTTTAATGAAAAAAAGGAAAAAATCGGCTGCATCAACCGAAAAATTTTACTGGGTTTATTAGTTGAAGTTGGTCAAAAAATTGCTTTCGCCAAAACCAGTAACTGAGTAATTACAGTTTTCATACATCATCAGTCATACATCTCAACCGTGGTTGAGAGAACTTAACAAGTTTTTGAGACATTATAAAATACATTAAATTAGATTTATTTGGTGAAATAAAAATAAAAACAATATTGGTTTTGTAGTCAGAAATATTTATTTGATTTTTGACTGCATCCTTTTGCCAACATTTATGTACCCTTTACACTTAAATTTGACCAAATTTAATCTAGTTCTTTCTGAAAAAAAAGTACACACACAGTCATCTTGTACCCCGATAACGAATGTCTTAGTGGTTTTAAGTAAATCAATGTTCAGGAAAAACGTTACGAGGTACATCAAAAAATATAAATAATAATCACTATTTATGGAAATTGAAAACCAAAAATCACTGACAGGATAACTCTTCCAGCAAATATTCAACGATTTTTGTTTTTTATCCAATTCTAAGTTTTTTCTTATATTTTCATGGAGGCGCACGACCTTTCATAAAGCTTTAGTTTAGGTGAAGATGCAAGAAGTACCACGCGCCTCCTTTTAAATATATAAAAATATTAAAAATTCAAATTAATTCAAAATTCCGAGATAAAATATTTTCAATCATTATGGCCAGCTTTCTTTTAATGATCATTAAAAAAATAACAATTTAATATTTTAGCTTTTAATCAATTTAATGAAAATTTACTTACCAAACTGTTCTTCTGAAAATGTCTTCAAAACTGGCGTTTCTTATTTTCTGTTTCAATAACGTCTTAAACTTGTGAAACTAGAAACTTTTTTCCGGGTTTTTCCACTTGAAGAGTTTTTAAATAATTCTATTTATCAATGTTTTTGAAATAATAGTAAACTAACTTTTGAAATATATAAAAATATGTGGAGTCGGAGTCGGAGTCGGAGCCAACCATTTTTTGAAAGCTGGAGTCGGAGTCGGCTAGAGTTGGTGGGCCGGAGTTGGAGTCGGAGTCGGAGTCGATTGGATCTGAAAGCCGGAGCTGGAGTCGGAGTCGGCTTATCTCAGAAAGCCAGAGTCGGAGTTGGAGTCGGCGTCGCTTGAAATATGACCCGACTCCGCAGCCCTGGTTTGGCTATATGGGAGATATTAACTATAATCGAATGAAAAATCATGCAAACACCAAAAAATTATAGTGTTTTGGAATTGAGCTGATGGTAGCTATCCATTATAATTATGGTTACATGAACATTTTTCCGGGACCCGTGGTGTAGGGGCAAGCGTGGTTGCCTCTCACCCAGTCGGCCTGGGTCAGATCCCAAAAGGTCCCGGTAGCATTTTTCGATACGAGATTTGTCTGACCACGCTTTCCGTCGGACGGGGAAGTAAATGTTGGCCCCGGTCTAACCTAGAGGGTTAAGTCGTTAGCTCAGTCCAGGTGTAGGTGTCGTCTCCCTGGGTCCTGTCTAGGTGGAGTCGCGGGTAGGCAGTTGGACTAACAATCAAAAGGTCGTCGGTTTGAATCCCGGGGTGGATGGAAGCTAAGGTGTAAAAAGAGGTTTGCAGTTGCCTCAACAACCAATCCTTCGGACACCTAGTTTCGAGTAGGAATCTCGCAATCGAGAACGCCAAGGCAATGCTGTAGAGCGAAAAATTTGATTTTTGAACATTGCAATATGGGTATCAAATGATCGTGTTTTTGTAATACATTTAAAATGTCATACAATTTTTTTGAAAATACTGAAAATTTTGACAAAACTACGTAGGGGAAATATACCCATTTTAATCACACTAAGCCGTTCGACCAATTCTCATCACTTTTGCCGTTTCTGCTATTAAATCAACATTTTAAGATGTTTCAACAATGGAGAGTTGCTTGCTCACTTTTATTTGAGCTATTTATTACTTTGGAACAGTCAAAAACACTTTATATAAGATGTAATTCAAGATCAAAGTGCTGATAGGCCGATAATAGAAATAGGCTGAGAAAGGGTAAAGTTCCCCTATTTCCGAAAAAATACTCAAAATTTCAGTTTTTACAATATGTGTATCAAATAATCGGAATTTTTTCATACATTTCGAATTTAATAACTACCTTTTTGAAAATACTCAAAATTTTAACAAAACTACGAATTTTCGAAAACAAACAAAAAATTTCAGTTGGGTAACAAATAATCGGTATTTTGCCTTCCTCACTGAGGTAAGGCTATAATCCTGCTCTGAAAATGAACTTTTTATTAAAAGCTCCTAGACCCACCTTCATGTATACATATCGACTCAGAATCGAAAACTGAACAAATGTCTGTGTGTGTGTATGTGTGTGTGTATGTGTGTGTGTATGTGTGTGTGTATGTATGTATGTGACCAAAATTCTCACTGAGTTTTCTCAGCACTGGCTGAACCGATTTTGATCGAACCAGTTGCATTCGACTTGGTTTAGGGTCCCATACATCGCTATTGAATTTTTTGAAGTTTCGATAAGTAGTTCAAAAGTTATGTATAAAAATGTGTTTTCACAAATATCCGGATCTCAATTATATGCATGTAAACGATGTCCGGATCCATCATCCGACCCATCGTTGGTTAGGTAATTGAAAGGCCTTTCCAATGAGTCAAAATTATTGAAGATCTGGCAACCCTGTCTCGAGTTATGACCACTTAAGTGATATTGATGTACTTTTTTGAAGCAGTATCTCACTTAAATGTATGTAAACTATGTCCGGATCCATCATCCGACCCATCGTTGGTTAGGTCATTGAAAGACCTTTCCAATGAGTCTAAAACATTGAAGATTTGGCAACCCTGTCTCGAGTTAAGACCACTTAAGTGATATTTATGTACTTTTTTGAAGCAAGATCTCACTTAAATGTATGTAAACTATGTCCGGATCCATCATCCGACCCATCGTTGGTTATGTCATTGAAAGGCCTTACCAATGAGTCCAAAACAATGAAGATCTGGCAACCCTGTTTCGAGTTAAGACCACTTAAGTGATATTTATGTACTTTTTTGAAGCAAGATCTCACTTAAATGTATGTAAACTATGTCCGGATCTATCATCTGACCAATCGTTGGTTGGGTAATTGAAAGGCCTTTCCAATGAGTCAAAATTATTGAAGATCTGGCAACCCTGCCTCGAGTTATGACCACGTAAGTGATATTTATGTACTTTTTTGAAGTCGGATCTCGCCTAAATGTATGTAAACTATGTCCGGATCCATCATCCGACCCATCGTTGGTTAGGCAATTGAAAGGCCTTTCCAATGAGTCAAAATTATTGAAGATCTGGCAACCCTGCCTCGAGTTATGACCACGTAAGTGATATTTATGTACTTTTTTGATGTCGGATCTCGCCTAAATGTATGTAAACTATGTCCGGATCCATCATCCGACCCATCGTTGGTTAGGCAATTGAAAGGCCTTTCCAATGAGTCAAAATTATTGAAGATCTGGCAACCCTGCCTCGAGTTATGACCACGTAAGTGATATTTATGTACTTTTTTGAAGTCGGATCTCGCCTAAATGTATGTAAACTATGTCCGGATCCATCATCCGACCCATCGTTGGTTAGGCAATTGAAAGGCCTTTCCAACGAGTCCAAAAAATTGAAGATCTGGCAACCCTGTTTCGAGTTATTACCACATAAGTTATACCTGTGTTTTTTTCTGGAACTAAAAAAAGATGAAATGTGTGTCCAAACCACTCATATTACCCATTTTTGGTAAAAAGTGAGGAAGGCATCAACCACATAGGTGGATTAGGTTAGTTTTTTCAAACATTTCGAGTGTAATACATTTTGAAAGTTTGAAATTTTGGGCATTTTTTAGAAAATACGTAGTTTTGTGAAAATTTAGAGTATTTTCAAAAAAAAAATTACTTTCGAATGTTATTAACATATTTCAACCATTTGATACCCATATTGTGAAAAACTAAAATTTTGAGTATTTTTTCGAAAATACGTAGTTTTTTGAAAAAAAAAAGTATTTTCAAAAAAAATGTTTTACAACTTTAGAAATGAATGAAAAAATTCCGATCGTTTGATATTCAATATAGTCTTGACTCGATTATCCGAAGCCTCGATTTCCGAAGGTTTAATTTTTTTTCTTTTTTTAATTTTTTGCTTTAAACATCAAATTTAAGTTCTACGACCCCATTTTAGTCAAATTTAAATGGTTGATTGCCTGTAAAATTAAAAAAATGCATTTTTTTGCATGGCCGCCAACTTGGATTTAGAAGTTCTAAATCACGTTTGAAAAGTTTAAGCACATCATCAAACTAAGGCGACGAAAAAAATTTTTTTTTCGTGATTCAATTATCCGAAGTTACATTTTGCCAAGGCCTTTGGATAATCGAGTCTTGACTTTATGTGAAATTTATGAGTATTTTTTTTTAAATTGTACTGTATTCGAAATGCATGAAAAAATCCCAATCGTTAATTCCCATAGTGAAAAAAACTGAAACTTTGAGTCTTTTTTCGAAAATACATAGTTTTGTGAAATTTTTTAGTGTTTTCAAAAAATGTTATTATTTCATACCAAATGTATAGAAAACTATCCGATCATTTGATACCCATATGTATTGTGAAAAAAGAAATAATTTTGAGTATTTTTTTGAATTATACGTAGTTTTGTTAAAAGCTGGAGTATTTAAAAAAATGTTTTAATTTGCGAAATGTATGAAAAAATTGCGATTGTTTGATACCCATGTTGTAAAAAACAAAAATTTTGAGTATTTTATTTCAATACGTAGTTTTGTGAAAATGTTTAGTAAAATACATTCAAAATGTATGAAAAGTCCTAAGCATATTGCAATAACTATAATTTTGAGCATTTTATAAATTTAGGAAAAATACGTATTTTTGTGTAAATTTTCATGTAATTACAAGTGCAATAGACAGCTGACATCATTACGATTCCAAAACACTAATAATTAATTTCTATGCTTTGGATTTTTTTTAATAGGTTTGGACTTTACTTTATGACAATATGGAAGATTAAAAATACAAGATCATGATAAAATATGAAGCGTAATATCTGCACGACCGATCGCATTAAAAAAAACTGCTTCATAAAACAAGTGCAGCGATTTCACATCAAACCAGCAGAATCCAGTTCAATAGTGATCATCCCAAATGATCCAACTTAATTTTTTTTTTCAATTTTATACTTAAATTTAAATATTTTTTTTAAACGATGACTTCGTAAAAATAATTACTTCTAGAAAAGGAAGCTTTTAAAAATCACTAAATTAGTGAAAAATTTTAAAGTATCATTGTTTCTGGAAAATGCTGTCAAACGGATAATATAAATTAACTTCTTAACTCCCAAATTCAGAACAAGAAACTTTTACTGAGCTTGGAAGTAAAGCTATAAATAGCTTTGAACATACACCAGCTGATGTATTACCACGTGTAAGTCGTCAAAGTGTTTGAAAGTTCATAAACACCATTCTGCTCACATTACAGTACATACTTTTTTGTTTTCCACGTCCATGTTGAAGACTGCGGGAGCAAAAAAAAACTTGACAATAATGGCCCCATTCCCAACTTCACAGTCTAGACATGCGAGCTCGGACTCATCTTTCGCGTTAATGGAATGTGAAGTATCGACGAGCAGCTCCCGGGACAGCTTCCGGACGGCAAAGTGACATTTCACGACATCTTTCAGTCGAAAGTTTGGCACTAATTTTCAACGTGTGGGAGCTAAGGTGTTACGAGGCAATTAGCGCCAAACTATTCGCTTCGTCAGCTTTGTTTTGGTGGGTAGACTCTGGGATTGATTGGCATACATTTCATTCCTTGAGGTTTTTAACCATAACATGTTTAATCTTCTGAACTTCTGCGGGTTTGCGTCTCAGATCATCAATATAATAGTGCAAATCCTACCAGATCCAAAATAATTTGCTACTTACTTTGTCAGCTAGTTCAAGATTTCACAAAATCATAAAATTATTTCAATTTCTTCGACGCATGTTTAACGACTTGCCAGGTAACTCATTAATTTGCTTCCTTCTCCATCTTCACTCCTTGCGCAAAATATTGTCATAAAACAAAATTCCATTTACGCGGACTTAAAAGACGGTCCCTTCCGTAACGCAGACCAAACCCTTTTGAAGTTGTTTTTTTTTTACTTTCGGGAAATAAAACGACAAAATCGTGCCTGCACACCGAATCGATCGTTCCTGGTGCCACCTCGTAACGAACCTAAATCCTCTACCCTTTCCCTTTTCAGATATTGAACTCAGAGGAAGAATAATTTATGACCAGCAGCACCGGGAGCTCGTAAAGCGGTCCTTTGCATCATCGGGGGGCGAATGGACCACAAACGGGAATGTGGCCACCTTACTCCGAAGAAAAGCTATTTGTGGGGAGAAAACTTTGTTCGGAAACCCGTAAAACTCAGGATGTTCGCCGTCGAGTGCGATGAAAATGGAAATCAATGATGGCAATTTGGGGAAGGTTAGTGTGGCGAGATGAGATGGCTGGATTATGGAGATTAGTAGGGAAGAAGTGGCAAGGGTTGAGCTGGATACTAATTTGAGGGCGGTCCATACAGCACTGCTGTGAGAACATCAGAAAATCTGAGTAAAATCTGGAACAAAAAATCAACATTAGCAAATCAACTCTCGACCAGCAACCTCTATTGGTAAAAGCAAGTGTTTTAATTCTACGAACGGCACAGACCAATTACCAGAGAAAAACTTTGCTTGCTTAAAATTCCAATCCAAACCGGTGGTGTTTTCGCAAGAAAGGAAGACAGAAAAAATGGGTTTTCCTTTTCGGCAATTATTACGAAATCAATCAGTCACGCAGCTTTTTATTGCAATTACGTGATGGCAATCGATTTGCTCGAATCTTTCCTTTTCTACTGAAATCATGAAATCATAATCATAATTCCATGGAAGAGACAATCATGGTAATGAGTTGGCATTCAAACTATTAAAGCTGAAATCAATCAATTTTCGCATTAAACCTAAATCCCGCACTCGGAATTCGAGTTGCATTTTCCACGAATTGAGCTCCCTATGCAGTCGATTTGGAATAACCTGTAGGCAATTAATATTTGTAGATTAGTGGGATTTATCGTGCCAGTGCCTTTTTTATCGGCAGTTTCTGCGAATCAATCAATTTGAGATCACTGGATTTGGCTTTTCCATTTCGGGAAACCCTCAGGGTGAAGGTCAATTAGGTGAGTATTACTTCGAAGTCGGGAGATGATTTGCTCATTCAGTGATAGAACAGAGTAAATTAGATACGTTACTGGTATTGGACAACTTTCGAATGCTGTGGAGACTGTACAGAATGCTTGATGCATCAAAATATCGACGCTGTCGTGCAATCTAGTAGCACGTGGCTTTTTGACGTTCCGAGAAAAAAAGCGTTTTAATGTTTGACAAAGAAAATAAAAACGAGAGCATTGCCTCGAAGTTTGGTTGAATTTGGTTGCCGGAGTCCCGAGTTATAATTGAAAATGTTCACACTAGTTGAGTTTGTATCTGTGTCAAACGCGTTCTTACCGGAAATCCCTTTGGACAATTGTCGCACTTACATCGATTTTCAAGCTGTGTCAAGATAGTCCGACAAGATTGAAATTTCTTTCGCTTCGCTACGCTAGGAGACGGTGATTTTAGCGGATTGCAGACTGGATTTCACCATGTGATGTGACGATTGTCTAAGTCCAAGTTGCCTAGGAATTGATAATTGGGAATAGAACCAACTCCACCTGAACCAGACTCTCACCACCATGACAGCCATCCATTGCCGGCCGATCCCATCTCCATCGCGCACCAGGGACAAGGATAGGGGATTTGGATACTGGAAGACTTAAGGGGACAGACAAGATTGAAATTTCTTTCTATGTAAAGTGACAAAAATGCACGGACTTCTTTCGGTTTTTAATGAATATCTCAAAAATAAAAATCTATGAAGGTCATAAAGTTAGGCATTGTGACCTGCACAAAATTGCGTTCCAAACTCAATTGGGTCCAAAATGCACGTACGACAAGTTAGCACGACAGCGACGAAATAACGACGAGCCAGTCTAATATGCACAACATATTTGCTTACATTTGCAGAAACACAATAGGGGAAACATACCCTTTCTAATCAAACACCTATCTTCGCCATACGGAGAGTTTGATGCTCGATAAAAGCTCCAAAAATACTATTTAGGCTATAAACTTAACCAGCAACAGCACCGCCTCGAGTAAGCACGCAAATGTATGCCGCTTACTGGCCAAATAGATCAAATTTAATGCACTTTTTTTCTCCTCACGCAAGATGAGAGCTTAACTGCTTAACAAAAATAGCCAAAAATAGCACAAAGCACTTAAGATATGAAATTGCTTC
Organism: Culex quinquefasciatus; assembly: GCF_015732765.1. Classification (NCBI taxonomy): domain Eukaryota; kingdom Metazoa; phylum Arthropoda; class Insecta; order Diptera; family Culicidae; genus Culex; species Culex quinquefasciatus. The sequence continues at coordinate 96,524,334 of NC_051861.1, forward strand.
CATCTACCGGCAACATGTGCTTTTGAACATCAGTTAGTCACTGACTTGAAAAATAATCCCAAAACATGTAAATAATTAGCAAGCACCATCAAAAAACCAACCGCGCCAAGTCCTTTGACGTTTGTCTTTTGACGACCCATTCCAATCGAAGGCTGAAGAAAACCAAGCGAGAAGCGAAGGCAAACAACACCACCAGCAGCGCCTGTTGGTGTGAGCCAGTGATGCCAGGAAACTTTCTCTATAAATGCTACTTTTCGTGAGTGTTCGCTTAAAATTTCATCACAATTGGCAGCACTAAGCCGACTTAAAAGAGCACTGGAAGAAAAGTGAACTGAGCTGAAAATAGAAAAAATGTCGTAGTAACAGTTCAACAGGGCTAATCTGCGTTTGTAAACAAGCAGTCTATCCCTTTTGCTCAAGTGACAGTTCACGCCAAGTAAGAGGGGGACAGACTGCTTGTTTACAGACGCAGATTCTGTTACTACGGAATGGGCGTGGCCCGATGCATCCTCGTCTGATTAGAATACAATTGGGAAATATTTTTGCTTGTAGAAGGAATAGAATAACTTTTAGTAGAAGTGAAAATAAACTGTAATGTTCACAAAAAGTTGTGCCACTCGTTGGTGTACTTGGTTTTAGTAAATTTCAAGAAACACTCCAGATTATCCAGCATCATTTATACATGACCGCTTATCAGGCTTAAAATGGGTGTATTTATTAAATGGGTGTAATTAGGTACTTTATTTTTGTTATTTTAAGCATTAATGTTAATGAACTCCTAACATATCTCAAGGAATCGATAAAAATATTCCCAAACGTCGACTCTTTGGTCCAGACACCTTCATACAGCATTTTAAGGTTTCATACGATAGGCCCGATGGTTTTTTCTTCAAAATTTGTATGAAGGATTGTGTGGTCTGCTCCTTGACAACTGCCCACATTCTCCTTAGAAACTTGGTAGAAAAACCATTCGGGCCTATCTAAATATTTTTCAAAAAATCAAGTTGTATTTGTTTTTGGGGATTTCAAAGTTCATGCTTCCGCTTGAGTTGAGCCTGTGAAGATATTTTTTAAATTTTCGTAGGTCATTGCATTCTTGCATTTAAAAAACAAATAAAATTCAATACTGCCCACAACATTCGATTCTTGCAGCTAGTTCTGCTGTATCATCTGGTTTTGGCAGATAAACCCGAGCTCTTACCATTACTCACACTACCACGTGCTACGCGAGTGAACACTCTCTGAAATGAACAACGGTTCATGAACCTCTTCCTCTGCTGCTGATAATGCACAACAAATCATTCATCGCTGTGCCTACCGGCAAGTCGGTAGTATTCTTACTTGCGGTATCACTATCCGAAAGCGATGCGATTACTCAATCACCCGGTGCAACTCGCGCCGCTGATCCTGGCGGTGTTCTTCGGAATCAACGCATGCATCGCCTGCGATGGTCCCGCCTCGGCCGCGGCGAGCAACAAGGCCCGCTACGACCAGTTCCGCATTTACCGGGTGTTCCTGGAGACGGACGAACAGGTTGGAATTATGCAGCAGCTGGAGAACCGCAGCGACAGCTACCAGTTTATGGGCCATGCCGGAACCCGAACCAGAACCTGTCGATTATGGTTGCGCCGCAGAAGATCGCCGAGATAACCGATCTGATGGACCGGTTTCAGATTCAGGGGCAGGTGTTGGTAGGTTGATTTGGTGGATTGGTTTGGTGGGGATCTGCTGAGATTTCAGTTTTACGTTTTAGTTGTACAACATCCAAGAGCTGATCGATGCGCAGGAGTTGACGGTTATGCCAAAGGGAACTGCTCCGGAACAGTTTGATTGGACGCATTACTTCCACCTCGATACGATCCACAAGTGGCTTGATCTGCAAGCTTCAAAGTATCCGGATCTCTTGACCGTTATCCCGCTGCAAGCGAGTTACGAACGCAATCTCATCAAAGGAGTAAAGCTGTCTGCAAAACCCGGTAATACCGCTGTCTTTGTCGAATGCGGAATCCACGCTCGAGAGTGGATCTCCCCGGCGGTTTGCACGTACATCCTGAACCAGCTACTTACCTCGGAGGCCCCCGAAGTCCACGACCTGGCCACCAACTTTGATTGGTTCTTCTTCCCGGTGGTCAACCCGGACGGGTACAAGTACACCTTCGACGCGGATCGCTTCTGGCGCAAAAACCGCCGTCCGTACGGGCTGTGCCGGGGAGTCGACCTGAATCGGAACTTTGAGAGCAACTGGAATGGCATCGGAGCGAGTTCGGATCCGTGTGCGTACGACTTTGCCGGAGGATCTGCGGCCAGCGAGCCGGAAACCCAGGTCATCCAGAACTTTGTCAAGCAAAACGCCCAATCGGCGCGCATCCGGACGTACTTCTCGATGCACTCGTACTCCCAGCTGATCATGTTCCCGTACGGTTACACCACGGACCGGGTAGACAACTACGCCGACCTGGTAGCGATTGGCGAACGTGGCTCGGAGGCGATCCGTAACACCCACGGCAAGCAGTACCTGGCGGGGGCGATGATCGAAACGATCTACCCGTCGTCGGGGGACAGCGTGGACTGGGCGTACGCCGAGTGTGGCGTTCCGGTGGCGTACACCTTTGAACTGCGAGGTCCGCCGGAGAGTACCAACATGTTCATCCTGCCGGCGGAGGAGATCGCTCCAACAGGGGAGGAGACGCTGGCCGCGTACGTGGCGATGCTGGGCGAAGCGAGGAAGCTGGGGTATTATGATGGTGTGGGGCAGAAGGGAGAGTTGTAGAATTGAGATTCGTAGATTTAATAAAAGACTGGAATTGTTACATCGTTTGTTTGATTATTATTCCGACAGATATCGGCTTTGACCTCACCATCATCTTGCATACAAAGTTGTAGGAATTTAAGAAGCCACTCATAACAACGGCTTTTCAGGATTTGTCGACTCTGACTCCTCGATTCCACTGCAACCAGCTCTCCGTGGTTACATAAATCGTAACCACAATGAGAAAGTCATGTTCAAGCTTTCAATTCTGGACGTTCAACGCCATTCATCACGACGACAGAGTCGTTTATTTTCGTCCCACTTATCTTTGTGCAGACTGTTCTTATTAGACAGTAAACAGTCCCTGAGGATCAGTGACTACCTCGCCGTTTACGACCAGTTAAGCCCGAGGTAGACAATACCGCTATTATACGGCTCTCAAGATAAGAGACCGAAGATTCATCTGGCTAGAAAGGCGAAAAACTCCAAAGTCACAGCAACCGAATCTCGGCTGATAAGTTCAATATTGTGATCGTATTGATTGAACGACGTCTCAGAGTCAGTTGAGCAACGATGGCCGGTAAGAAGGGATCAATTACGGGGTCATTCATACCTCTCGTACTAATCGCGTTCGCTTTGGCAGCATCCGAAGACCGAGCCCGCTACGATCACTATCGGTTGTACCGGGTTCAGCTGGTCAGTGACGAGCAGGTGCGGATATTCCAGGACTTGGAAGCCACGAGCGATAGCTGCACCTTTTACGGCCATGCCAGGCAGCCGGGACAGGAGCTAACGATCATGGTGTCCGCCAGCAAGGTGGCGGACTTTGAGGACCTGCTGGATCGGTTCTTGGTCTCGGGAAGGGTTTTGGTGAGATTTTTGTTTTTTTGGCTTCTTGAAGATTTTGTTTCAACCACTTCAACTTTGTAGGAGTACAACATGCAGGACATCATCGACAGTGAAGCCAAGTGGATTAAGCCATTCGAAGGCCCTAATCTTGACTGGGATCACTACCACCACTTGGAGACGATCTACGCCTGGATGGATGAGCTGTCCGCAAAGCACTCCGGCGTAACCGTCCTCAGCTTGGGAACCTCATACGAAGGTCTACCAATCAAGGGGGTCAAGCTCTCCCATCGTCCGGACAACAAAGCGATCTTCGTCGAGGGTGGAATCCACGCCCGAGAGTGGATCTCCCCGGCGACGGCGACCTTCATCCTGAACCAGCTAATAACCTCAACCGATCCGCGAATCGTCAATCTTGCCACCAACTACGACTGGTTCTTCTTTCCGGTGGTCAACCCCGACGGGTACAAGTTCACCTTCGAGGGGACCGCCTCTGGCGCAAGAACCGAAAACCGTACGGCCTGTGTCGGGGCGTCGATCTCAACCGGAACTTCGCCAGTAACTGGGGTGGAATTGGTTCCAGCAATGACTCGTGCAGTTACGACTTTTGCGGCGGATCGGCCTTTTCCGAACCGGAAGCCGAGGCGCTGGCCAACTTTATCCGCGACAACGCCGAAAAGGAGCGCATCCGGACGTACATCGCACTGCACTCGTACTCACAGCTGCTGATGTTTCCTATGGGCACACCCCGCAGAAGGTCCCCAACTACGAACACCTGCAATCCATCACCGAAAAGGCAATTTCGGCGCTGACGGCCGTCCACGGGACCAGCTTCCAGGGTGGGAGCAAGTACGAGACGATCTACCCGTCCAGCGGGGGCAGCATCGATTGGGCCTACCACGAGGGCAAGATTCCGGTGTCGTTGACGTTCGAGCTGCGCGGGCCCCCGGATTCGCAGGACATGTTTATCTTGCCGGCGGAGCAGATTACGCCCGTGGGCGAGGAAACAATGGCGGCGTTCGTGGCGATTGTGGAGGAAGCGGCGCGGTTGGGGTATTACCAGTGATGGTTGCATTTTGAGGCCAAATTCTGAGGATGTTTGTTTTTTAATAAATCAGTTATTAATGCCTTTTCCCGAAACAATTCATTTTGTTTTATTTTTGTTCTAAGCTTGTGTCGGTGTACCATCCGAGCAGTGACGCTATGAAGATCTCTGTTGCTCAGCCTACTTTTCCAGAGTTGAAAAAGTATTTACTTGTTTGAAAAAAGTTTCATTTTCTGTTACATTTAACCCCCGGTACTTGGTCACGTTTTCGTTTGACACTTTTTTAGTTTGTACCCCGTTGGTTGGTCAAAGTCAAACTAAAAAATGTAGTAGTGTGTGTGAACTCCATGTAAAAGGGTGTCAAACTAAAAGTGACCCCGTTCGTTTGACTACAGTTGATGTCAAACCATCGGGGTTTGAGTGTATTACTTTACCCGCCGGTTAAACTTCCGTAGTAACAGTTTAGCCGGGTCCGGTGGTTTAGTGGTTAGCGTGGTAGTCTCTAAACCCCAGTATGGCCTGGGTTCAATCCCAGACGGACCCGGTGGCATTTTTCGTGACGAGATTTGCCTGACCACGCCTTCTATCGGATGAGGAAGTAAAACGTCGGTCCATTTGCGTAAAAGAGGTTTTGGGTGACTCACCACTCATAACCTTCGGACGCCTAGAAATGAGCAGAAACTTGCAACAGGGAACACAAAAGACCCGGGGGTCATTAAAGTGGATTACTTTGCTTTTTAGTAACAGTTCAATCCAGGTTTTTAAGCAAAGATGGCGTTCAAAGTGTGAACGTCCGAAATGTCAGAATCGCTTAGTAGCACCAACATTAGAAAAAAGAATGTGGCTGTCATGCCATGGCACACTTTTTTCGTAATGTTGGTACCACTGCATGACTTTGACATTTCGGGCGTTCACAATTCGAACGCCATCTTCGCTTAAAAATCTGGTTTGAACGAGAAATGTCGAACGTGTGCAAACATTAAAAGAATGTCTGTTTGATGGCAAACATCGTATGATTACCGCATCAAGTCCGTAGTAACAGTTCAATAGGGCGAATCTGCGTTTGTAAACAAGCAGTCTATCCCTTTTGCTCAATTGACTGTTCACGTTAGATAAGAGGGGGATAGACTGCTTTTTTACAAACGCAGATTCGCCCTATTGAACTGTTACTACGGACTTGTTGCGGTAATCACACGACCGTTTGTTTATCAACAAAGCTGCAAACAAAGTGAGAGAGTTTTGATATTTTAAAGCCCACATCCGTCGACTGTCTCTGCAACTGCAAGAAAGACTTCAGAAAAACTCGATTTTGCTCCGAGCGGGAAGGGTTTCGTAATGTTCAAATAAAAATGAAGCTATTTTAGGATTAATTTATTTATTTAACGTTTCTTTCATAAATTTAAAAGACTGTTTTTTGATTTTCGACTTTTATTTTAACACTTTAGAGGCTTTTTTCGCTATCTTGATATGTCGATTCAACAAATCAGTGGCAAAATGCGAGCTTTGTTCTTAAATAAATAAGAATACATAATAATAATTATAAAACACGTCAGTTCTGGTTTTCACACTTTTCTCGTAGTCAATTCTAAAATCGTCGTGCAACGAGGAATGTTTGCACATGGCTAAACAGCTACCTAACTTACACAATGTCCCAGCATTATTTTTTTCGTTTCTCAATCTTGAAGTTATTTACAACAAAAAACCGCTTCTCCCTGCAACATGACTCTACTGCGCCTCCGTCTTGTTCTCATCGAACGCCGGATTGTTCAGCCCGGAGGCCGGCGGTGCGGAGCTCGCGTTCTTCTCCCTCCCAGCAACTGTTGAATCTCCTGCAGCGAGATGCCCTTCGTCTCGGGCACGATGAAGAACACAAACACGGTTCCGAGCAGCGAGAAGCCGGAGAAGAGCCAGAACACGCCGGCACTGCCGAGCGCATCGACGAGCGAGGCGAAGATCTTCGTCACCAGGAAGGCGAGCAACCAGTTGAACACACCGGCCAGCGGACTGGCGTACGCCTTGACGTTGTTCGCGAACAGTTCGCCGACCATCAGCCACGGCACCGGACCGAACCCGATGGAGAACATGGCGATGAACATGCACACGGCCAGGATGGGGAGCCAGCCGAGGTCGGCGACCTTGGCCGGGTCCGATTGCTTCAGTTGGAAGTAAACCGCCAGCAGGATGGTGGACACGGCCATGAAAAAGTCCGACACCATGAGCAGCATCCGGCGGCCGGCCTTGTCCACGATGAAGGTCGACAGCAGGGTGGCCGCGACCTGGATGCTACCGACGATGATCGTGGCGTCGGTCGAGTTGAGTCCCGTGTTCGCAGATTCGAAGATCGAGTTGGTGTAGAAAATGACCGCGTTGATGCCCGAGAGCTGCTGGAAGAACATCAGCCCCAGCGAGATGATCAGCGCCCGGATGGTGGACTTTTGCTGGAAGCCCTGCACGAAGGTGATCTTCTCCTCGCGCATCTTGGCGTCGTCCGCCTTGAGTTCCTCGATTTCGGCCCGCTCGTCGTAGCGGCTGCCCCGCAGCCACTTGAGGGACTTGGACGCATCGTCGTAGCGGTTCTTCTCGACCTGGGAAGTGGACATTTAAATTAGAATGTTGAAATGCATTTTGACCTTCACAGATCCCCAGAATTCGATTTCGTTCTTAAGATATTTAACAAAAACCGTAAAAACCCCGTGCAATGTTGCCAGAAGACTGGCCTAAAGGATTTCTGGTCAGAACGCATTTGACACACGTACATGCCCGACTTCCATAAACATTTGTAATTATAACTCGAGACATCGGCAACCAAAATTACGGGACAAGAAGCAGAATGGTGAATCAAACAAAACGTGTCTGTTATTGTTTACATTGCACACTCTACTTATGTTTAACAAAAACGTGAAACGTCAAAAAACGGCGTGCTACAAGAAAACACGATAACGTAGATATTGCATAGAAATTGTAAAATCTAAAAAGAACTTACGAAATAGTGCGGACTCTCCGGCATGAAGAAGAAGATCAACCCGAACGCAATCGGAATAACGCCGCAAATGATGCTCAGCACCTGCACGTTCACGGCCGCCCCCACGCCGTACACGAACAGAATACCGACGGTTACGAGCAGCTGGAAGAACGTTCCCAGCGTTCCCCGAATCGACGACTGGGCAATCTCCGCCGTGTAGGTCGGCGCCGCAATGCAGAACGCACCACCACCGATACCGAGGAAGAACCGGCCCACCATCAGCATGGCCACATTACTGGCCCAGATGATGAGGGCCCAGCCCAGCACCAGCGGCAACACCATCGACAGCATGGCCCACTTGCGCCCAATCAGCTTCATCATGATCCCGATGGGGAAGCACATCAGCGCCGCGCCCAGGTTCGCCATCGAACCAATCCACGAGAACTGCTCGGTCGTGATGGTGAACCCGTACTCGGTGTCACGCACCAGCGGAATCTCCGCCGGCGAGGTCCACCCCAGGAAGGTACCGGCAGCGAGGGCACCACCGGACGCGGCCAGCCCCGCGATATACTGGGGCAGCTTGCGGCCGGACTCGCCGGCCACGTTGTTCACCACGAAGCTGCTCATCGTGTCACGAGTCTGGAAGAAGAAATTTTAGAGTTAATTTTTTTTTTATTGACGTTTGCAGCCAAAAAAATCACAATTTCATCGTTTTCCGCGGTGGCCCCATACTGTCTTGATCCCGAAGGGATCGCTGGAATTAGTCGAGCACGTTCGCTCGTTGAATCCGACATCGTTTGATCAGTTAAGTAACTCAAAACCCCAGTATTTTACAATGGAAAATTTCAGCGATTTGCTAATTGTATGTACTGTCGCTTCTTTGGCTTCATTGACGCATCACAAACATCTGAACCTGAACGATTCGACTCGCTCTTTGTTTTGGTTCGGGTGAACCTTTGTGTGCGTACGGAATCTCCCACCCAGGTAGTGAGTCGTTGGAGATAACGGTTTGTGTAGTAAGAATGAATAGTGGAGAGAATGAATTGAATGAAGGAATTCATTAAGAAGTTAGAGTTCATTGCTGGTAGAATTCACTCGTAATGAACTACTTTAGTACAAAGAAGAGAAATAACGAATCAGAGCATGGTGGTAAAGCAGAGTTGTACAAATTTGAAATGGGTGGTATGTTTCCACAAGGATGCTCATGAAGCGTGTTTCAATTTGTTAAACGGTTTTAGAAAAATCTAGCTTCAAATTTTCATAATGGATACAGACAAAATTTGTGAGATTTTCTTTCGGAAAAATGTTGATGTAAAACATTCAAATTTATAAAAAACACAATATTTTGCTATAATGGTTTTTTTAGATAATAATATTTCTGGAGAAGAGAAAATCTGAATCGCTTATTTAAACTCTTGAAAAACCTTTAAACAAAAACAATAAAACGAAAAATTTGGTCAACAAAAAAATGAAAAAAATGCGGCAAGAAATTTAAAATTTACAATTTTTTTGTGGGCTGCTTGGAAACGTTTCTTCATAAAAGTTTAATTAATTCTTGTTTAATAGTAAAATTAAATGTGTGTACTTTTTTTATTCTTACAGTATGTAAAAAAAGTATTTACACCCCTTGGGCACTATGCACATTTTGTGATGAAACATGTAAAAAAATTAAAGTTTGACAGGAACCTAGTACTACATTTTGTTCAAAATTCATGCCAAAATTTTGCTACAAAAAGCTCATGAAAAGATCGATTTCTATAAAAAGTTATATAACAAATACTATTACGAAAATAAAAGGTGCAAAAAAGTTTGTACACCTTTGGAAAAATTAACATAAGTAAAGTTATTTGTTGACAAATCACTATAAATCCAGTCTCCCAACTCCAAATAGGCATCCTCGACTGATTAAAAAATAATTTGGATTAAATATAAAGTTTACTAATTACTTAGAATAAAAGTTTATATAACTCTAGAAATTCTATATAAAACTTATCTAAACTCAATTTTGCAAACTTTTAATTCAACTAAATGTCAATATATTACCATAGAATTGCTAAATAAACATTTTGGAGTGGGTATAACACCGTTTTGGGGGTATTAGTATCGATAGAAAAGATTTTTGGAATTTCGTACCAACCCGGAATTACGTCGTAGGAAAATCCGCCGGCATCTGAACCGGTACACGATTCACAAGTCAACCTATGTGGAATCGGAAAGGGCATAAAATTTCCGATCTTTTGATACCCAAACATCTAGGTTTTCTTTAAAACCTACGTTTTTAAATACCTGGGCAAAAAGTAAGTTTAACCCACGAGAACAAAAATTACGAAATTCCATACATTTTTGGTAGGTTGCTCAAACGAAACCATAACAACGTCCATGGACGTCATTTTCATCTTCGTAAATATTACAAAACAGCATAAATTTTCATCGGAAAAATTGTCAAAAACCACACTGCATCGATTTTCGACGCTCCATCGATTCACTCTGACAGAACTCGTCTATCTCCAACCCTCGAATTTTGAGAAAATATATTTTGTGGAGTTCGAGTCACGTCCGTGCGTGGTAAAATTTTTGCCAAAATTTGTGTCGTGAAGTTCTCGGCTCCCCAATTTTCGATTTTGATTGTTCCAAGTGCATTTGAAAGCTGGTGTGCTGAATCTGGGTCATTTAGAGGCCGATTTTAGAAATATCTATCTGTTTTCGGATGTGGCTAGACTTTTCAACAAAATACACAGTATTTAAATGAAAATATGATCAAAATTTTTCATTTTCATATCTTTTATTTATCTCAAAAATTGCATTTTTCGAGCTCTACAACCTCCCAAATTTTCATCCAGATTCATAATTTGGTTCTGGAGTTAGAGCCGTTTGATTAACCTACCATAAGAAAAAAAAATCTCTATAAAAAGGCAAAAGCCCACCTGGTGACCTTCGCCCAAATTTTTCTTTTCTAATTTTATCCGATTTTTTTCTACATTCATAGTACAGACCATGAGAGCGAGTTGTGGCGCTATAACCACGGCAAATAGTGTCCAGGGCATTCGTGGAAATACAATGTCCCATCCCAGAGGGTCCCGGAGTACCAAACCTTCTTAGCATGGTGCTCCCAACGAATACAACCAAATTTCGGAGCGTATGGTGGTGTGTCCCCACGCTTCTTCCTCCCCTGTCGATTCAGAATTGTGTTGTTGTTCGAACACTCAGTGCTCAAACTCAACCCAATTACGAGTCATCTCTGCGATACGGCTTTACGCAGTAGGCCTGGCCGCTTTAACGCTTGATGTTAACGTTTGATGTTTCAATGCATTCCGATGCAATGGCGCACTACAAATGTTAATAAATGACAAGAAGAGTGCTAGGCGTCATCTAACCTAAGGCACTCTCCAGGATCCCTTCGAAAGATTGGCTGCGCTAGGGTCTGATAGATTAGATTAGATTAGACATTCATAGTACAGACCATGAGTGAGCATCTGAAACAAATTTGACATCGATCGGCAATCCCGATCAAATTTTAGAACGATTTACTGTTTTGCCTATCTTACTAAAGAAAGACAACAAAGTCGATGTTATGAATTGAAACAAGTTATACTCGTTAGTAAGAAAGGCTCTTTCTCACCCCTGGTGGGATTAAATCGGGTTTTTAGTTTTTTTTCTTCAATAATATGAGTTAGTATTGCTGGAGTGTGACAGAGTGTTAAAATCATTCATTTATTGAACACGTACACAATACTCATGTTGTATAAAGTTCATTCTATCTGCTTTTGAAGTGTTTATTTCCCCTCCCCTCCGCAATAAAGTTCTACAAATTAAAAAGTCGAATCAAAACAAATAATATTTTTATATTTTTTTTTTTGCAAAAAACAACAATTTAATTTAGAAAACATTTTGATTTTTTCACACTCTTGAGCTTTAAAAATCATGAAATTTTGGACCAGAGATCGTAGAAATCTCGATAATTTTTCCCTTTTTTTTTTAATGTATTAAGTTTTTACATACAAGTCTCCATACAATTAAACGAACTGGTCATATGAAAAGTGCACGTAAATATAAGGAAATCTGTAACTGAAGAAGCAATTTTCTGATCAAGTTGGTGCTTATGACAAAGTTGGAGGTTACAATTTTAATTTTTAGTTAAGGCTTTTCAGAACAACATTGTTACCATCAGCAGAAAGTGATGTTGGGTCAGATGGTAAAAATAGGTCTTACAAATTTGCCGAAATTATACACAAAAATTGTACACGGAAAAACGATATTTTTTTCATTTTAGTTTTTATTACTAATCGTAAAATTCAAACAATACAATTTTTTAAAAGGTTCAATATTTTGCGTGTGTTTAAGAAGAATTTATGAAACATGTTTTTTGTCGACATGCAAAAAAATTTAGATGCCACAAAAAAGCTAATGACAATGACTTACCAGTTTTTTTTTATTAAGTGCTTAGTTGTCACGTAATATTTTTGAAAAAGAGCAACTTCTTAGAGCTTTCTTTTTAGACTTTGACTTTGATCAGACTGCGGGTTGCTTATAGTTAGAATTTCGAGAAAACTTTGGGAGAAAACAAAACATTTGTGAAATTTTCTGCTCGCTTAAAAAAAGTTGAAATCAAGCATAACATTTAAAACGGAATAAAACGCATAATGACAGCATCAGAATAGTCATTTAAGTTTTATGTGTTATTTTTTTTAATATGGGTCATTCTTGGTCAACTGAGTACACTTTTGGACTCGACCTTTACTGATTTGGACAAAACTTGGAGGGAACGTTCTTCTATCGATAGTTAACAGAAATCTCAAGTTTGGTGCTGATTGGACCATCCCTCTATTTTTGGCACAACCCTCTTTTTTGGCGATTTTCTAAAAAGCTTTTTTTTCTGTTAATCATAACTTTGCAAATACCTAAGCAAAAGACTTTCTACAGGTTGCATATTATATAAAATTGTCCAAGGAGTTCGATTAAAATAAAATTTTAACCCTTAAATGCCCACTACTATTTTATATTAACGTTTTATGTTTTAAAATTCAGTTTTGACCAATTCCTGATATTTTTATTTGTTTTATTTTATCACCATCGTGTTCTCCGGACAATTTTACATAATAATCAATGTAGACCTCAAACTAAAATGAGCTATTGGCAATATACAGCGATTTTACTGAAAAAAGTTTGATTTTACGCAGCACTCTGAAGTATATAGTGTACTTTTCAACAAATAGAGATGAATCCCGCATAGTTCGGTTTTTATATGTGAGAAACTTGTTTCGGATTTGAATTAATAGGACAGAGTGCAAAATCAAACTTTTTTCAGTAAAATCGCTGTATCTCGTCAATAGTTCATTTTATTTTGAGGTCTACATTGATTATAATGTAAAATTGTCCGGGGAACACGATGGTGATAAAATATAATAAATAAAAATATAAGAAATTGGTCAAAACTGAATTTTAATACTTTAAACGTTAAAATATAATATTAGTGGGCATTTAAGGGTTAAAATTTTATTTTTATCGAATTCCTTAAATAATTTTCTTTAAAATGCAACCTGTAGAAAGTCTTTTGCTCAAATAGTTGCAAAGTTATGATTAAAAGAAAAAAAGTGCCAAAAATAGAGGGATGGTCCAATCAGCACCAAACTTGAGATTTCTGTAAACTATCAATAGATGAACGTTTCCTCCAAGTTTGGTGCAAATCGGTGAAGGTCGAGCCCAAAAGTGTACTTAGTTGACCTGAAATGACCCATATATGGTTTTGCCTTCCTCACCTTACTGAGGAAAGGCTATAAATTCACTCAAAAAATAAACTTCTTAATACGAGCGCCAAGACCCACCTTCACGTATACCTATCGACTCAGAATCAAAAACTGAATGTGTGTGTGTTTGGATGTGGATGTGTGCGCAGAAATATTCTCACTCAAATATCTCAGCACTGGCTGAACCGATTTGGTCCGTTTTGGTCTCATTCGATTCGTCTTGGGGTCCCATAAGTTCATATTAAAAGTAAGTAAAGAAAGAAAAATGTAAGTAAAGTACTTCAAAAGTTATGTTACAAAAAAACTTTTTTGTAAGAAAACCCGTCATCAAAAGTTTATTAATGTGAGGAAAGCATCAACCACCTTAAGTGGATAAAAATATGAAAGAGAGGCGACAAAAAAAGGTGATGTCATTTTGTTCTCCTACCGATTCCATCTGTTTTTTTTCTTCAAGATTGAAAATTTAACATGAATAAATGACAATAACAGAATTAATACCTGGAAAGACCAAATTTAAAAATACCAAAATTAATCTAGTATCAGTTGTTTTAATACTTGAAATAAAATAATCCTAAAATTTTCATGCTTTGTTTTTTTTTGTGGTATGACTTGTTTTATGTGACATTGTGACATTTTGGGCCAACTTGGATTCTATCGTCATCTGGGGTGAATCGGGACTACAGTCTGAATAGGGACAGCATTTTTAAGAGCACTTAAAACCTTGAAATGTAGAAAACGATGCACTATGTTTGGTGATCTGTGTCTGTACTATCTGAGACTAATCAAAAATATCCAAATATTGCGCAGTAACTAGGTTATGTTCATCCCATATGTACCGCTTCGCCTCAGATGACGATACTTTCTAAACAAAATGTATTGCAATACCAAAGAGTGCATAATTGACAAAGGGAGCGCGTGGTCGTAAAAATATTCGGAGTGAAAAGTGATTTCTTTTGTGATTTTCAAAGCCCTTCCTATATCATCGTTGATCGGAAGGCACGGCGTCGGGTGGATTGTGTTTAAATTTTTTGAATAAGGTTTGATTTTTTGGCGGTGAAAAAGCCATTTCTATATAATGAACGAAAGACGCACTGACAATTTGGATCGTTGAGTTAATAGTGGAGCAAAATAACTGTATGTGAGTGATTTTGTGTGTTAACCAGAAAGACCTTCCCATAGCATCGTTGCTCGGAAGGCTCGCCGACGGGTCTGTTATGAAAGTCCTCCCCATAGCGTCGTAGCTCGGGAGGCATCGAAAAGCCAATACCTTATCCTACTAACCCAAAAAAAAAAATAATCACGTGATGCTTGAAGGAGATGCTGTGGATTCAACGGTCTCAAGCGGTATCAACAAGTATATAGCGAAAAACTATGTGCTTGATGAGTCTGCAACTTCAACTATCGGACTAACATTCCTCCCTTTCGTTGAACTGCAGGCTTCTTGGGAGGGCGCCGGTATTGACTAATAAACTAGAGATCTTCAGAGGTTAAACAGTGAACGGATGGTTGGCTCCCACTGATCATTCTTGATTCATTGTTTAACTTCAGCTGATCTGTCAATAACGGAGTAGCAGCTCATTGGCAGTCAACCATGCTCATGCTCAAAATGTATTGCAATACCAAAGCTACGATTTTTTTGGCCAACGTGTAAACTTTCTTGAACGACTAGAAAACATAGAAGAAATAAAAATTTGTAAATAGTGCCAGAAAATATCACTTTTTTTTTTAAATAAACTGTTAGTGTTTAACAAAACAGTTGAGTTATTTCAGTTATTTTGTTATCACTAAGAACTGAAAACATTGAATTTAGTTGAGATTGGATTTTTCTTGAAATTATAATATAATCCCTATGGTTCAATGCACTTCAAATATAAAAAAATACACCTTCTCCAAACAGTCACAGTCCATTGCAGTCGTAAAACTTGTTTTCTGGAAGTGTGCAATCATCCAAACCATCCTAAGCATCTAGCGATCGCACATGATAGGTATATTGCCTTTTAGCCACTTTTCTTCAGCTTTATAAATAGTAGTAAATAGATATTACTTGTACGCTCGGTAGTGTTTCACTTTTTGCACCTTTTTCACACAACGATGCTAAGTTTTCCTTTCACGCGAAACTAGTTTGAAGTTATGCTGTTTGAACAACTTAAATTTTTTAACTTGACCAAAATAGAACCTACCCTTTTCCACAAGGACTTGGTCATTTCGACTGCTTCAAGCGTCACCAACTTCCTCAAAAATAAATTTTCCTCACTCAACCGTAACGACAAACTTTCAAATCGACCAAACTAAACACCCCGCAAATAGAGTGGAGATCTTCACCGTAACGCGTCTACCCGCGGACTGATCGTCGTCGAGGTTGAACTTGAACGACGACGAATGGGGGTTTGCGAAAAATGCGCGCGCGAAAAAAAGCTAAGCTTGGTGAATCACAGCTTGTGGATAGTGGATAGGAATGTCCACGGGCTTCGGAGCTTCGGAAGGGAAAACCAAACGGCGCAGAAAAAAAATCAAGCTATAGATATATGTACTAGAGGAGTTGTTTCATCCAACGCGGCGCTTGTAAAGTGGAGAAAATTTCTTTGACTAGACGTAGAATTGACCTCCTGCGGGGGCTTGGCCCAGGTTGCGCAATGCACTTTAATTGAACTTGTTCGATTGTGGGCTTTCCGCAGCAATTGGTTTGCGGTGGAATTGGATTGATACCTTGGTGAATTTGTGGGAAGTTTTATGAGTGTTACACGTGAGGAATTTACGTGGTTTGTAACTTTAAGAAATGGCGCAGGCTATTCTAGAGTGACTGTTTCTTGGACATAATTCGAACATTTAGGTATCTACCAAGTTCAATACAATTTCAATTTCCCACAATATTTGAATAATCCAGGGCTGCGGAGTCGGGTCATGTTTCAAACGACTCCGACTCCGACTCCGACTCCAGCTTTCTGAGATAAGCCGACTCCGACTCCGACTCCAACTCCGGCCTACAAACTCTAGCCGACTCCGACTCCGACTTCGACTCCAGCTTTCAACAAATGGTTAGCTCCGACTCCGACTCCGACTCCACATATTTAAAAAAAATTCAAAAGTTAGTTGACTATTATTTTGAAAATATTGTTGAATAGGATTACTTAAATACTCTCAAATTGTTATGTTTTTCTCAAGGAAAATAAGTTCGAATCACAAAAGTGAACAAAAAACTTTCCAGGTAACAAGTTTTAAACGTAATTGAAACAGAAATCAAAAAATATCTCCAGTTTTAAAGGGATTTTCAGAAGAACAATTCAGAAGCATGGACCAAAATTTTGCCGACGATTTATGATTTTTTAAAAATAGTGATTTTTGTAAAAAAATAAATCACATATTTAAAATTTTTCGACCTCATTTTTCGAATACAATCGAATTTGTAATCGAAAAGTACTTTACAATTTATTTTATTAAGTGTACCGTTTTAAAAATATAGTATTCAAAGTTAAATATTGTCCGAAAAATTCCGGTTTTTTTTAATTTTCGAAAATAGTGTCCATGATTGTTCATTCCTGAAAATATCTCTATCGAAAAGTTCAGAAAATTTCCTACTAATTCGTCTAAGAAGATTTGACCACTTGTTGCTGAGATACAGCGGATTAAAGAAACAGGAAAATTGATTTTTTAAGTCTAACCCAAACAACCCTCCATTTTCTAATGTCCATATATCAGCAGTCCGATTTTCAATATTGAAAAATGAAACATTCGTGAAATTTTCCGATCTTTTCGGAAATTTTTTTTTAATGAATACTAACATTTTAATAGGGCCAAACATTCAATATTTTTAGAAATGGACAATCATGGACACTATTTTAAAAATTAAAAAATCGGATTTTTCGGCAAAATTTTGCTTTGAATGGATATATTTTTAAAACGGTGTACTTACTCAAAAAATGTGTAAAATACTTTTCGATGGCAAATTCGATTTTACATCAATAATTAGGTCAGAAAATGTTAAGTACAAGTTTTCAATTTTTACATAAATCACTATTAAAAAAAAAAATGACTCGTCGGCAAAGTTTTGGTTTATACTTCAGGATGGCTTGATGCAAGGTTTTGCCCCTGAAAAAAAAAAACTCAAAAATTTAAAAATTTTGATTTTCTGAAATTTATTTTTTGTAAATAAAACCTAATTAAAAAATCACCAAATGTTTTGTCCGTGTACCTGTTTTCAATAGTTTTCTACAATATCCACAACTTTGCCGAAGACACCAAAACAAATAAAAAAATTTCTTGAAAAGTTAAGTTACAGATTTTCGAATATTTACGTACTATTTTTATATGAACTTCTGCCAAAATTGTATTGAGATAACTATGAGTGAATCATTGACACAAAATGGCTTCTTGTGGGAAAGCCCCCATAAAGTTTGAGTCAAATAGCAAAAAAAAAAAAAAAAAAAAACAAACAAAAAATAAAAAAGGTTAACATCGGCCGATTTTATAGAGAATTGCTCATCTGATAAATCTTTAAAAAAAAATGGCAACGCAATGCATGCGACATTAAAAAACAATTAAAAAATAAGAAGTTTTATGAATTAACCTGCATTATAACAAATACTAAACAATAAAAAAAAGATAATTTTTGTTGAATTTTAGATAACTCCGACTCCGACTCCGACTCCGGGTTATCAGGAATTTTCGGCTCCGACTCCGACTCCGACTCCAGCTCGTAAAATTTAGCCGACTCCGACTCCGGCTCCGACTGTTCGAGTTTTGACGACTCCGTCTCCGACTCCGACTCCGACTCCAGGTACCCAAAAGACCCGACTCCACCGACTCCGGCTCCGACTCCGACTCCGACTCCACAGCCCTGGAATAATCAAACCTGGAATGCGACTTCACGATGATCCATAAAAGATACATATTTAAATCAACCTGCTTTTCTTAGACTTGTAGAACGAGATCAGCTGGGATTCCCTGGGTTTGTTGTTTCTCCCCCAACTTTGCTTGGGATTTTAGTGATTCTTGGAACTACCACCGACCGTTTTGCGTGCGATACACTGACTGTCGTAGTCGTCGCTTGACCAGCACTCACGACTCTAGTTCATCGTATCAAGTGGAAGTTTATAGATTTGTTTGTTAAATTGAAACACAGACACTTCATCAAGATCAACCTTCGATGTAATTCTTGACCTTGATGCAGAAATCCCACTCTCGAGAGGGCAATCTTATCTCCTTGTACGAAAGTCCCAATCAGTCGTATCGTGCCCCTCCCATCAAATCCGGTTCGCGAGAAAAGAGAACTCACTTTATGATGGCATCATACTGTTGCAATACCCTGCCCGGCCACTAGAAAGAAGGGGTTACGTGACAAACCTTAACGATGTAATTAAGCATAATTGACGATAATTAGACAATTCTGCAGATAACAAAAGGAAACCAAGAGCTATAACACGACACTCACGGAATGCAAAGAATTTCATTCCAATTTCAATCCGTTTTTCATAATGACTTTGACGATTGAAGTTTAAATGACCTTCCGAGGTCTGCGAATTAACGTTTGAAATGGGCAATTGGTCATATTGTTTTCTCGGGTGTAATAAACTGCGATCGATAACGATAAGGAAAGGGAACAACATGATTGCGAGCTTTGAACCTTTTCTAGACGAACGATTAGTGAAAGATACACCGCGTCCATAAATATTTATAATGGATTTTGCTACAAATTCACGTCAATCAACAGTGTTGCGTGCGCTGTAGTAGATAAAAGGAAAACTGCAGCTTGGTTTACCAGTGGTCAGGGATGGTACTGCTTATCAACGAGTTAGCAGCTTTTTGAAAACCAGTGGTAAAGTCTAGCTAAACAGTGTAAATATAAAAAAAATGATTTGCTTGAATGGTCTGTAACAATAACTTACTTTGTTTACAATTGCAACCCTGCCGATCAACAGCAACAAAACACTACAGCTGATATAAAAGTAGTCAACATAGATAGTGTAGCGTAAGCTCCACTTTAAAATTTGCGGTGTTTGTGTGTACCTGATGTAAGTAACTACACAAGATAGCAACGCATGGATTATGACACACGTGGTTGTCAGTTTTTGCCAAGTAATATAAATCAGGTTATCAGATGTTAACTTGTTGTTACAAGAAAAAAATGCTAAAACAATTCTTCAATTTTTTCGTTACTCAACTGTAAAATTTTGTGGGACTTGTCATTTTATGGGAAATTATATGTACTTTTCGAATCTGCAATAACCTAGAAGTGTCATTTTTTCATCTTTCGTCAGTGAGGGTGACTACGGGTCAAAAAACGATACACCTACATTTTCCCAAAATATGGTGAATTTTGATGAGCACTACCTTAAATACCAATAGTTTGAAAATTGACCCAATCTCACCCCTTAGAAGGGGTGACATTGGGTCAAAAAAAAACTAAAATAATGCTCAAATAAAATACAGATATGGTAAAAAGAAGTCATCCAACAGAGTTTCTTGTTCGAGGGAATCGTATTGACATGGTACAAAGTTTGAAGTGGAGATTTTCAAACATTTGGGTGGTTTTTGAGCAATTCCAACAAAAATATTAGAAAAATGATTTTTCGAGAGGTTATTTTTGACCAAAAACGTACCGTAACTTTAGACAGCTGCCAAAATAACAGGATTTGTTCTAGGAACGAGATTTTTTCAGCGAAGTCATCATAAGATGTCCCCTACACAATACTTTTGACAGAATTTAGTTTCATTGAGAAGAACCTGAGAGATGGCAAAATCCGTAAAAAAAACCACTTTGCCACAATCTCACCCCCTAGACCCAATTTCACCCCTACTGACAGTATAACAAAAGTTTTCATTTTAAAATTTCTTGTTTTTTGTTACTTTGCAGGGTAATTTTTTAGAGTGTAACAATGTTCTACAAAGTTGTAGAGCAGACAATTATACAAAAAATGATATGTAAACATAAGGGGTTTGCTTGTAATCATCACGATTTATTCTGATTTAACGAAAAATTAGAATTGAAAATTTTATTTATAAATTTATTTTTTTTGGAAAAAGACATCCTTGAATTCCGGAAATGAATTTTATTTGATTTTTTTATTTGGCTCAAACTTTTTAGGGTTCTTTATCCATACAAT
This sequence comes from Culex quinquefasciatus, assembly GCF_015732765.1. NCBI lineage: Eukaryota > Metazoa > Arthropoda > Insecta > Diptera > Culicidae > Culex > Culex quinquefasciatus. The sequence continues at coordinate 96,544,780 of NC_051861.1, forward strand.
ATTAGCGAATTCCCACACAAAAATTGTAACTTGTATCTTTTGAAAGAATTTTTAACGACGTGATGCCTTCGGCAAAGTTTTAGATATTGACTATTCGAAAAATAAGAGGGTAATTCTCCGCCAACTCACACAGCAGTTGCCCCGACCCCTCTTCGATTTGCGTGAAACTTTGTCTTAAAGGGTAACTTTTGTCCCTGATCACGAATCCGAGGTCTGTTTTTTGATATCTCGTGACGGAGGGGCGATACGACCCCTTCCGTTTTTGTACATGCGAAAAAAGAGGTGTTTTTCAATAATTCGCAGCCTGAAACGGTGATGAGATAGAAATTTGGTGTCAAGGGAACTTTTATGTAAAATTAGACGCCCGATTTGATGGTGTACTCAGAATTCCGAAAAAACGTATTTTTCTTTCGAATCCATTGATCCATGTTTTTTCTAACTTTGCAGGGTTATTTTTTAGAGTGTAACAATGTTCTACAAAGTTGTAGAGCAAACAATTAAAAAAAAATTGATATATAGACATAAGGATTTTGCTCATAAACTTCACGAGTTATCGCGATTTTACGAAAAAAAATGTTTTGGAAAAGTTACTTTTTGCTTTTCTCTTTGTTTCGTCGTCCGTGTCTGTCGCGGGTGACCATGAACGGCCATGATCGATGACTACCAACTTTTTCATAACTTTTCAATCATACAATTAATGAAATTTTTTGTAATTGTCTGCTCTACAACTTTGTAGAACATTGTTACACTCTAAAAAATAACCCTGAAAAGTTAGAAAAAATACGAAATTTTAAAATGAAATTTTTTGTTCTGAATGAAAAAATTACCCTTCTGGGTCAATGTAGATTCGAAAAGTAGATTAAATTTCCCATAAAATGATTTTTTACAGTCGAGTACCGGAAAGTGGGAGAATTTTAAAACTTTTTTAGTGTTTTTTTCGATGAAAAATACGTTTTTTTCGATGAAAAATACGTTTTTTTCGGAATTCTGAGTACACCATCAAATCGAGCCTCTAATTTTACATAAAAGTCCCTTTGACACCAAATTTCTATCTATCATCACCGTTTCAGGCTGCAAATTATTGAAAACACCTCTTTTTTCGCATGTTCAGAAATGGAAGGGGTCGTACCGCCCCTCCGTCACGAGATATCAAAAAACGGACCTCGGATTCGTGATCAGGGACAAAAGTTACCCCTTAGAACAAAGTTTCACGCAAATTGAAGAGGGGTCGGGGCAACTGCTGTGTGAGTTGGCGGAGGTCTACAAATTTACAGAAGAAGAAATTGATCGGAAAATGTTTTCTTAAGATACTGATTTTCAAAAGTTTTGTATAAAGACTTGTACAGATTTGTATGAACATTTGTGGGCACTTTTTGAAATTCAAGTCCATATGAAAAATCAGTTTAACTGCCAAAAAGAAGTCAGTTATCAAATTACCATAATCAAAAAAGCAAAGCTATTTTCCCACACAGTCAAATCCCTTCTGTAACGACCTTGACATTGTCCGCACGTTGAAGTTGAAGTAAAAGCGAGCGTCAGTTTGCGTAAAATGTTACGATTGTTTGGGTGCCATAACGGTTCTGCCTGTCAGCGCCAGTTGTCGGACGAGCACACGCGTGCCGGCGACATTTTTATCATTTTATATCCACGCGGCGCATGTGGTTTGCGTGTAGTAACGTTACACATAAACGATGTTACACACGCATACACTTTGTCGCAGCATGCTGTGGGGATTTACTTACACTTTTATTCATACACTTATTTGACCAGGTGAAGTCGCGGCGAGCGACTTGTCAATCAAACGAGACAGTTAAATGACAGTTTGTCTGTGTATGTTCTGAGCGTGTAAGTTTGAGTGCACTGTGAAAATAACCCACTAATGTTTGTAGATTGCTTTTTGCAATGCTGTCTTGTAACTAGTATAAGACAAACAAACAATGAAGCAAAGCAAAACATGTTTACATAAAAATGTATTAACAAGAGGCAGAATCGGAAGCAAATTTTCAAATTAATTTACTGTTTCGCTTAACACATATTTGTAAGCCGGGCACGAGTCTATTCGCGGAGCAATTGTTGTCAAACCTTTGTCACCACAACCATAACAGAGCTCTTTGTTACACATGTGGCACTCCCATACGGTTGTATTCCAAGTTCAGGGCAAATTGTAGTTGGTATACATGTTTAATGTGTACAATTTTCGGTCTATTTGTTGAGCCTAACCCCTTTATTGCAACGCAGTCTAACTCAACGATAGCAGATTCATTAAACCAAATTGTCGGCAATTAGATGAAATGCTACAAAAACGTACTACAGCGAGCTTCCGTAGTGCCGTTACAATGCCCCCCGCCGGTCCGGTATCGTTGATCACGGATTTGTCGACGCGACTCAGGACGACTTCCAGAAATGATTTGTAATTCAGCGCACGCACGCACTCTCGTCTATGCGGTGCACCGAGTTTGGAAATGCCAACAGGTTTGCGATTGGAATTGACACTTTTTTTAATAGTAGCGGTGCGACAACTACGCAAATGAGGCTCGGTGATAAACAAATAATTCAAATTTTATTAGTTCTGAGTAGCGGCGTGGCGAAACGTGTTCCCGGAGTAAACAGCGAATAATAAAATGTGCAAGTGTAAATAGGAATACCGGAATTTTGTTTTTCCTGACTTAATCAACGGAAAAATGCAGTTTGTAGTTCTGATTGAAGAATGGACGTCTTTCAAATGTCGACGTGGCCTTGTCGAATGTTGCTTGTTTAATGGTTGAATATACCAAAAGCTAGAACACGAAATGTAAACAATAACAAACACGTTTTGTTTAGCTGATCGTTCTGCACATTGTTCAGAAATATGGTTGAATTTAGTTGCAAGAGTCCTGAGATTGCTTAACACTTCTGACGGAAATTGTCATACAAATTATGTGACAACAGACAGAAAATTTGTATGGCGAGTGTCAACATTGCACGGAGTTTTTACGGTTTTTGATGAATGTCTCAGGATTGAGATCGAGTTTTGTAAACCTGTGTAAAGCAAAAGGTGAGGCGTTGAAAGCTGCACAAAATGGCGTTCGAAACGTAATTCAGCCCAAAATGCACGTGTGACAAGATAGCACGATCATAATTGATTAATAAACTTTGGATAATCGAATCAGGCCGATAAATTTTGCCTGCCTATTTCAGGTTTCTGGTGTTTCTTTGATAAGTCCTATCTGCAAATGTTATTCATAATTAAGTTGAAGTATCACTTTGCTCTTATCACAAAATGATGCAAAAAGCATTCAATCGATGACAACTCGTGTTGTAATCTTTACGACCTTTAGAGTTAGGTTATCGCATCGCTGTTATACATCCAAATTAGCCATTGTTCGTGGGAGATCCGGCATAGAAAGGTGACACTCAACAGTAGTTTGTTTTGTACTTTGTATCAATTTTGAATTATGTGAAATATCAACTAACATTTTCTTGTTTATTTCGTTGGTGATCAAGGGATAGCGAGCCCAACTTTCCAAGTGATTGATGTTTTATTGATCAAATTATCAACAGTTGTAAACCACGTTGGAGCCCATTCTGTACATCGACTTTTATTGCATAACACCATTATCTCTCTTATCAACCAGCTCAGATACTAGCTCCAACTGGCAACTGGTTCATCTTTCCAAGCAGAGTACAGAATACCCGCCAACGACTTAACCTACAACAATTGTAACTGCGATCTACCCCCATAACGCTCAACGAGCAGTTTGACGCAATTCAAGTGAATTAACCCAGACGTCTGCGTCAAAAGGACTTTCTCAGCTAACGGTATTGAGCAGTTCAGTCTCGAGAAAGCAAAAGTTCTCGCTTTCGAAACGGACTAACGCCGACTAAGCTGTGCCCCGTCGCTGACGAAAGCTGAATTATTCAATTAGATGATTTATCTAATTTCCGGACCCAGTTATCTCCAGCCGCGGAACTCTCGTGCACTGAGCGATTTTTGCATTTGAATAAGGCATGCCTGTCTACGTGCCATCATCTAGTTGGCGTTGTGTTCACTTGACAGTTGTTGATTTTAGGACAGTAATTGCAACATCACTAATTTTATGCAATATTGCCACACGTCATACATTTTTTCTTCAATACTAAAAAACCCACTTGTTGTGACGAGGTAGCACGACGGTGACGATTTGTACACTTGTTGAACCGTTCAGTACCGATGACTTGCTGTGCTTGAGTGATGTATGATTGATACTGCTGCCGTATTGCAACAGCTTGCTAAAAACTACACGTTTTTGCAGTACCAGCAAGGTGTCAGAACTTTAGCTATCGATACTTACATTAAATTGAATGATGTGATAAAAGGGTACTACTAACATTCCTTGTGCTTTATTATAGCTTCGTTCTCCAGACAACTCTAATAAAGTGCAAGAAGGGTTTGTTCCTATAATCATTCTATTAAATCAAATTCAAGTTCTGTCTGAGAACATTCACCGTCCCATGAACGCATGTAAACATATCATGAACAGCTTACAATTACTCCACCACTTGAACAAAGAATTCGCAATGAATTAAGTCGATCAACGAACCTCAAGTGTTCCAACAGCACTGACCTTGAGTGCGGTCAGTGAAGTCTTCTCTAGCTCTGGGGCCTGAGCAGAGGTACATCCAGATCGCTCAAGCGTGCAGTTTTATAATTCCGAGATGCATTCTGGATGCATTGTACATGAAACATGTATCGTGTAGAAAGAGAAAGGCGCCTCAATTATTAAAGGGTAGCAGGTTTGAGTGCAGTTTTAGGTTGCTACAAGTTCGTTGACACTTTATGCATGAGAGATAAAAGTGGGCAAAGTTATGAAAACATTTCTTTTTACTGAGTAAAACATAACAACCCTTGACTTTTTTTTCGAAGATTTTCATTACATTTTATTTCAATTCGTCCCATGAGAATTTTTTTTTCGAATTTCTTCGTGATACTACTTGCTTTTCTTGTCATTCGCAAATGAAGAAACGGCCTATTGTTCAAATATTTCTGAAATATTTTTTCCTCCACATGGCCTTATGCCAAGTCGTATTTTTATGCTCCAGGAATGTAGGGCATCACATTTTCCCCAGAATTATGCCCAGGTAATGTTAATTGTTCCGTTTTTTAAAGTTTTGGAATCTTTCTTAAAAAATGTTCCTGAGATAACCATGACAAGTTATCCCACATGCAAAATGGCCGCCATAACGCTTTAAATTATTCCTGGGATAACCGTCTGTGGGATAACTTTTCCCACCTCCTTGAATGGAATATTCAGTCAAATGCGCATGATTTTTGTCAATTCTCCATTCAAATCAGAACTATACTGAAAAGTATTATTTCTGTCATATAAATAACTATCTGAAAAGATTCAAAACAGTTCAGATTACAAAAAAAAAAAAACACTATTGTATCAGAACATCAACTGCAAAAGCATTTACATAACCTTTAGGCTGGAACAATTTTTATTTAAAGTTTATGTCATCTTTCAAATTGGCCCAAAAAATCAGGGGGCAAAACATTTTTTTTCAAAAAACTTCATAATTTTCCATGCGCTTAGAATCATTTTCAGCATGTTTCTCTTGATCTCTTGATTTTTTAAAAATGTTCGATGTTTAGTACCGCTAAAAGTTTTGTTTTCGCTAAAATTTGTATTATCGTCAAATCGTCGCTGTCGTGCTAACTTGTCGTACGTGCATTTTGTGTAGCTCACAATGCCTCATCTTTTGACTTTCACAGATCCCCAAAATTCGATTTCAATCCTGAGATATTCAATGAAAACCAAAAAAGCTCCAAAACTGTTTGACGCTTTTCATATAAAAGTAGTTTCAATCTTGTCGTGCTATCTTGTCACTCCCTGAAAATTGATGTAAGTGCGACAACTGGCCAAAGGATTTCAGGCCACAACGCGTTTGACGCACGTACAAGTAAGACTACCGTAAACATTTGTAATTATAACTCGGGACTCCAGCAACCAACTTCAACCAAACTTTGGGACAATGCACAGAATGGTCAGCCAAACAAAACGTGTTTGTTATTGTTTACATCGCGTGCTCTTGTTTTTGTTTATTCAAGGTCAAACATTAAAACGCGTTTTTCTCGGAACTGCGAAATGGCGGGTGCGACAAGATAGCACGACGACGTCGAAATCTTACATTTTTTGAAAACTAATGATTGCAAAACATCTGAACTGGTGTAGAATACATTTTAAAACACGTTTTCTATTGAAATGTTGAGACTTTTGCTTGTTATTTCATTTTTTTGCAGAGATGAGGAACAAAAATAAGGCCTAATAAGATTTAATATAAAGAAATGTTGTTAATGTTATTTTTTACTTTTAATCGAATTGTGTCACTTTTTGATATTTTATATTAGGTATTAAGATTTTTTATATTAGACGTCAATGCTTTAGAAACATTCAACCTTTGAACCTCATTTGATTAAGTTTTAAGATAAATGTGAATTTAATTGATGTTTTGAGAAAAAAAAACTTGCTGGTTAATTTATTCTTAGTGAATATTTGATTAAATTGTACCATTCGATTGCAGCTCTTATTTTTGTTCAAAAAAGGTAAATTGCTTAACTTTGTTTTACTGATCTTTCCTATGTTTAATTTGTTGCATAACATAAAGTTTACAATATTCATCGAAACGAAGTTGACTTTATAATTATTAGAAATTTATTGCTAGTACCAATATTAGTGTTTTAGATTTTTTGTCTAAATTTATTTTTATTTTTTTTATTTTTAAGTTATGAAAGTATTGAATATGATAAATGCGCCAAATAATCATATTTAGACAAATGAATTTTAGATGAAACAAATGCAAATTAAAAATGGCGTCAGCAGGATTGTGATTCCAGTTTACGGTAATATTGATCCAAGGCGGGACAATAATATCACTACAAAAAAAACTCCATTATAATTATTAATCATTTTTATTTGTTTGTGCAAATTATTGTTTTCAAACTTAAAAATTATTTTCAACATTTTAATTTAAACTGAATTTTAAATTTTTTAAAATTTGAAATGTTTTATTTATTTATTTATACAATTTGGCCAAATTAATTTAAATGCAGAATTCAAATTTATTTAAATATGACGAAAATGCATTATTTTTAAATGTTTTTCTGTTTCAAAATTTTGAGACAAAATATTTACATTTATTTGCGTTTGGTCCATTATATAGATTAAATACATTATATCGTCAACAGGATTTTTCAATTTTGTTTGATTATTAATGGTCATTTAAATTTAAAAATTTTTTGTGACGTCTAATTTCATCCATCTCGACTAAAAATGCGTAACATAGTCGGACAGTATATTTATTTTCTTTTTGTTTCAAATTTACAAAAAACTTTGCAAACGTTCACCTAAATTTATACTTAGTTGTTTTTACTGAAACATTAACCCTCTACCGCTGAAATTTTAATTATCGAAAGTTTTTATTTTGCCTTGTTCAGGAGGTCATTTGGTATCTTTGGTTTAACTTTTATTTTCTCATTTTCTTGTTTTTGTGTATTTTAATTTACATTTGTCTTCAATTTAATTTATGTTTGTTTTTGTGACCGTATTTGGCCTATTATACCACTTCAATCATAACATTTTCCTAACCCTAATTTTCAGACTTTTTTATATTAACTTTTTTCAATTTTTGGTTTGTCACCAGTCATCATTTTGAAATTGGTAAAATGCGTTGAGAAATAGTCTGGGACCTTCACAAAAATTACGGCATACTTCTTTTATTGAAAAAATAGAAATTTTGAATAAAAAACACAGCCATGTTGACCCCTAAAAAAGACATTTTTAAAAACATTGGCAAAGTCACATAAAGCAAGCTAAACTTCAACCCTAAAATTACCTAAAATTTTAAGAGTTCTTCTTTCCAATGCTTTTTGAAGATCACAAATTGGTTGAAAAATTGCATTTTTGGCATTTTTTTAGATCGAAGCCCACCTAAAAGCGGGGTTGGGTTGTAGAGGGTTAACTTGACTTGATTTTTTTTAAGTTTGCATGATAATGCCAAAGACTCAAAAGAAATGTACACTTTTCAAATGTTTTGTTATTTGCAGTCAGAAAAAATCAAACTATCATTAAAAAAGTTGCAATGATTAAGAGAAATACAGTGCATTAATCATTTCAAAATATTGGTTCAGATAAAAACATATCGCGTATCTTCCCAAGCCGAATTCCAATCCATGTGGTCATCTTAATTACAAACCGTCGTCATCACAAGCCCGATTTTGCTCAAAAATTTTCCAATTGGTAAATAAATTTATAACCGATCGTCACATAAAGTAATCAATACCATTTTTATCGCTTTAATCTTTCACTTATCAAAACTTTGTACATTTTTGTTTATTTTTGCTCGAGAAAAAAATCAATTGCCCCCATGACCGACTGGCCGGACTTCATTGAGCTGGTCGCTCATAAAACAAACACTTTATTACACATTGAAACCGGGCACTGATTAGATAAACACCACCTCGAGGGGACAGATATTTTGGTGCAACCCTTTTCACGATTTTCCATCAAAATTTCACAACCAGATTCCGGACTCTTTGGGCTAGTTACTCACAATTGCTTAATTCACCCGCTGTTTAAGCTAATCCAGGCTAATCACTTTCACTAAGACTTTGATCGTGTTCAGTTGGTGGCGGCGATCCGGCTAGAACCATATCCCGACGCGTACTGCCGTCCGGCGCAAACTCAACGCACAGTTTTGTGTGGAGCGACGGAGCGCGTAATCTCGGTGTGTGATTTGCGCCGAACGCCAACGCAACGACGTATCACTTAACGGTACAGGCGCGCGCGTTGATTGGCTCACAGGTTATCAAAATCCTTTTCTACGCTGAAGTACCCGATACTGGTAGATCGATTTGATACCTTATACGAGGAGAGGCCGTGGTCGTCGTGGGGATACTGTGGCGAAGCTGGGTTTGTTTATGTACTGCCCTTGTGGTGTACCAGTACAGAACTGAAAATTGAAACAAGTGTCGTGGCAGGCGTTTTATCAGTACTGGGATATTCGCTGGGAAATCGGAATATTTGAGAGTTAAACAAATCTTGGACATTAATCAGAAGTTATGATCATACACGGAGAAAAATTAGTTCCGAAAATTGTGAACAATCGTTCATGAAATTGGGAGCCACGAACAAAGTGTTCAAATTTCATGACACATTGTTCATAAACGTATCATGGAATTTGAACACTTTGAGAAGCATGAACTCTGAGATCCCCAGAAAAACGTGCACATTGAATTTTATAAAAATATTTAGACAGACGAACGATTTTTCTTCAAAGTTTGTTTGGAGAATTAGACCGCCCTAATTCTTTGTACAAACTTTGGAGCAAATTAATTGGCCTTGTCTAAATATTTTTGTAAATTTTTGTATGTCAGTGAATTCAATGTTCAAACAATCGTTTTTTTCCAGAGAACTTCCACTCCAGGTGGTTACACACTCAAACAGGAGAGCTTCTTATCATAATCGTACTCCCGGGTATCAAATGAGTGAGTGAGTGAGTGTTAATGACGAGAGTCTTTTGTTGTGTACAGAGTGATTCAATTGGTCAAGTACATAAAGAGCGTTAATTTCGACCTTCAAGTGCTAATTAGCATCAAAATATCAATAAAGGGCTCATATGTTTCATGTATTAGTACATATGAGTACAATCGGAACTCCTCCAACTGTCGGAAGAGCCCCCCTCAAAACAAGTGCCCACCGGTCCCCCCTCATCAACCAATGACCACCGAAATCGGTTAGCAAAACACATGAATGAACTTGGCCTTCGGTGGGGCCACCTGAACAACTGCGGCCGCGGGTTTTTGTTTTGGTGCAAAAATTCTCGAGAACGCACTTTTTTATTTCGCGAATTCATCGCAGCTCACGAGCGATGGAAAGCGAAAGTCACGGTCGATTGATGTGTGTATGGTGGATAGTGGTGAGCATTTTTGCAAATTGATCTTCTTCAATGCGGAATTGGTGGATTTGTTGGGGGAGGGTTTCGGAGATGATAGTGGGTTTTTTGTTTCATATGTTATGGTTGATTATGGTGGGTTAATTTAAGAAGGTTACAGCTCAACTGAGCCTTGTAACTTGATAATTGAACTTTCAATAACATTTGCAAAGGTTTTTTTTTTTTAAATATAAATAAAAATATGATTAAACTGTTTTTTTATCACTACACAGTATACAAAGTTGCAATGTGATGGTCGAATATTCGGCCGTTGAACAAAATTTTCAAAGTTTACGTCTTAATGGTTTGAGCTCATAAATAAACACTTTTCGATCACCGTTATTTTTTTTGTTTCAAGTCAAAAATAAAATCAATTCAAATTATTCGCACAACAGCATTGCCTTGGCGTTCTCGATTGCGAGATTCCTACTCGAAACTAGGTGTCCGAAGGCTTGATTGTTGAGGCAATTGCAAACCTCTTTTTACACCTTAGCTTCCATCCACCCCGGGATTCAAACCGACGACCTATGGATTGTGAGTCCAACTGCCTACCAGCGACTCCACCGAGACAGGACCCAGGGAGACGACTCCTACACCATGGACTGAGCTAACGACCTAACCTCTCTAGGCTAGACCGGGGCCAACATTTACTTCCCCGTCCGACGGAAGGCGTGGTCAGACAAATCTCGTCTCGAAAAATACCACCGGAACCTGATGGGATCGAACCCAGGCCGACTGGGTGAGTGGCAACCACGCAACCAAATGGCTTGAAATTGTGGAAAATTTTTTAAGTCAGGATACCTCATTTTGGTATTTCACTTTTTTATCAATTTCTTCTGAAACTATGGGAAAATGTTGACTAATTTTGACAAGGTCATTAATTTTGCGCTGAAATGACTTGAAATCCAAAAATGTCAAAATGATTTTTGAAATTTTTGATACACCCACTAAGCAAATTTTGAAATCTTTGAAATGTCTCTAAGTCGGGATAAAAAAATACGTGGATTTACTCGTCAAGCATTGTTGAATTGAAATTTCAGACGAAAATAAAAAATCAAGTTCAACAACAGTCAATTCAATTTAGTAAAATAAAATTGAGTTCTCTCATTACTGTATTCTGTAAACTAAAAAAATACTAAAAGTTAATAAAATGTATAGTTCCGCATTTTCTGTAAGTTTTTTTTTATAGTTTTTTCTTACTCTTGCTAGTGCTTTAGTTAAAGAAATAATTGTTCCTTAATGGATTATGATGCAACACACAGCTGTAAGGAACTCCAAAACTCTGTTATGCACTTCAAAATAACTCATTGTATCTTGATTATTCACAAATAAAACAAAATTGAAATTGTATAGTTCCGCATAAATTTCGAGAATTCTCGGGGATATTTTTGCGAGAAATCATTGGAATTCCCGGGACGAGAAATTGGACGCTCTATTCTATGTACAGTACCTACGAAAAATAAAATTTCGTATATTTCCCTCATCAGATTCTTTTGAGTTTCATATTTTACTCAGTAATTTAGAAAATATTGCAAAAATTTCCTTTTGTTTTTTTTTATTTGCCTTAAAATGTGAGGAGGTCTTCGCATTGCCCAAAAAAAGCAATTTTACAAGACTGGTTCTTCCATACAAGTTTCCATACAAATTTGACAGCTGTCCTTACAAAAAGGAGAATTTGTACCTTGAAAAAGGGAATTCTGATTTATTTGTTGCCCTCGACAATGTTGTAGGTGAAGACAATCCAGGAATAAATGCATAAATAATTTCTCGTTTTTATTGTACGATCAGTTCCTAGCTGGACTCGGTCGCTGGAAACGACCGGCGACTCAACGACCGACGAAATAGGCGGCGGGCTAGATGCGGGCATAAAAATGTCAAAATCTCTTCCCCCCTCACTTCGTCTCACCATCCAGCTGCAGCTTTGTTGACAAACAAACGGAGCACGCGGTCGCATGACGGAGGCATCGAGCCAGAATTAGGTGTGATCATGTGATTAAAATGAAAGTTTTTTCAAGAAAAATAATATTTTTCCGATCGAATAAAAACAATGCGAGCATGTTCAAACAATTATTCCTGATATCAGAGAAGTGATAAAAAAGAAAAATTTTAATCCATAATTTTTCTACAAATTGATTTTTTTCACTCCAACTGGGAACCCCTAGGTCTATCCATGACCGTTTCCAATGACCGTGAGAAGATGCCAGAAAATCCAGCTATGAGCTTAATCCACAATATTTCACAATTTAACACAAAACATCAATTTGCGCAAAATTACTATCCTTGAAAAAAAAAAAAATACATATGTTTTGAGCATAGTTGCCCAAATTTTAAACATTCCGGAACGAACAGGCTAAGTTTTAGAAAATATTATTAAAAACAATATTTTGTTAGATTTTGGAAAATTTCTGTCTTCTTTGATTATTGTATTTCAAATTGAATAACGTCATGATTCGAAATCTGGACACTTAGTACCATATTATGTAGATAATGTAGAAATATCATCAGGATTTAGTATAAACAGTCAGTTTTAAGAGAATGAATGAAAAATATGTCTTTCCTAATAAATTTTTTTCAGAATTTGAAAATAAAATGACTTGTAGTGCTTCGAATCCCGGACACTGTTAAAAGCTAATTCGAAATCCGGACACTCGATTTTGCTTATGAATCGCACAAATTTGGACTGAAATGTAAGTGAATGGCATTCTTTAGGTTTCAAACAAACTGTTAACATCAAAACAATCGATCGTTTGTATTTAAAAAAAAGCTAGAATTTAAGGAAATCAAAAACATAAATTTCTGCTTTGTCTTCCCGGTGATGAAATATTTCCGTTGAAATGTTTCGCATTTTTGGTAAACTAATAATTTTATTTAATTTTATTGTTTTGGCAATAACTACAGCGTTCAAACAAACATTAAATGAAAGTTGACATTAGAATTCATCAAATAACACAGTTTTGACATTCATAACGTGAACTTATATCCAAATAATAGATAAAACAAGTTGAAGTGTCCGGGTTTCGAAGCGTTTAAGAGCCCAACTGAAAGAATACGTTTTCTAAATTTTTCGTTAAATTTGTTGTCAGGGTCTTAAAATATACATTTTTGCAATTCCGTCGTGAAACTAGTCACTTTTCCAGTTATTCTTGAACGACGAAATAGCCTACTTTTCTGTACTAAAAATAACAGAATCAAATAGCAACACTTTTCAAAATAAATGCTGAAAAGTTCTACTTTTCAGCACTCAAATGGGTGCTGAAAAGTTGAGCTTTTCAGCACTTGTTTCGAAAAGTAACACTTTTCAACATTTTTTTGATTTAAACGATTTATTGACAAAATACATGAAAATTTGACTTGAAATTTCACTCAATGTGTTTTTGGAATTGCAAAAAATGTTGTATAGAACTCGTTGCAAAACTTGTTTTTTCAGCACTTTTCGTATTTATCCAACTCGGTGAAAAACAAATTTGAGGACATTTGGTTCTATCATTGCCGAGATATAGCTATTTTAAGTTAGCAGTTTCAAAAAAACGAGTACCACGATATCTCAACACTGCCTATTTTCTGTAGCCATCATCACCAAATTAGCCTTATTGAGATACTTTTCATACAATAACATTTTATTAATTTAATTTCGTGTTTGTCACGAAATTGCGCCAAATCAAACTTGTACTAAAATGTGTCGGCAAAGCAGACCCAACTAAAACTGACGCAGCCAGTGCGCAGCTGCGTACTTTCATCCTACACGCAAAACGGACATTAGGTATAAATTCCTAATTTTTAGGTATAATCGAACCTGACTGCAATAAGGTATTTTATTACTAATCGGCTATTAGTAATAAAATTACTAATAGCGTTTTAGTACGAGAATTCCTATATTTTAGGTATAATTGTAGAACCAAAATACCTAAATTTTAGGTATTTTCTGGAAAAGTGAGGCAACCAAAATAACTAATTTTTAGGCATAATCCAAGATGGCGGACCATTATTATTCCTAATTTCTAGGTATAAATACCTAAATTTGAGGTATTTTCTGGAAAAGTGAGGGATCCAAAATTACTAATATTTAGGTATAATCCAAGATGGCGGACCATGATTATTCCTTATTTCTAGGTATAAATACCTAAATTTGAGGTATTTTCTGGAAAAGTGCGGGATCCAAAATTACTGACATTCAGGTATAATCCAAGATGGCGGACCATGATTATTCCTAATTTTTAGGAATTAATACCTAAATTTGAGGTATTTTCAGAAAAAGTGAGGGATCCAAAATTACTAATATTTAGGTATAATCCAAGATGGCGGACCATGATTATTCCTTATTTCTAGGTATAAATACCTAAATTTGAGGTATTTTCTGGAAAAGTGCGGGATCCAAAATTACTGACATTCAGGTATAATCCAAGATGGCGGACCATGATTATTCCTAATTTTTAGGAATTAATACCTAAATTTGAGGTATTTTCAGAAAAAGTGAGGGATCCAAAATTACTAATATTTAGGTATAATCCAAGATGGCGGACCATGATTATTCCTTATTTCTAGGTATAAATACCTAAATTTGAGGTATTTTCTGGAAAAGTGCGGGATCCAAAATTACTGACATTCAGGTATAATCCAAGATGGCGGACCATGATTATTCCTAATTTTTAGGAATTAATACCTAAATTTGAGGTATTTTCAGAAAAAGTGAGGGATCCAAAATTACTAATATTTAGGTATAATCCAAGATGGCGGACCATGATTATTCCTTATTTCTAGGTAAAAATACCTAAATTTGAGGTATTTTCTGGAAAAGTGAGGGATCCAAAATTACTTATATTCAGGTATAATCCAAGATGGCAGACCATGATTATTCCTTATTTCTAGGAATAAATACCTAAATTTAAGGTATTTTCAGAAAAAGTGAGGGATCCAAAATGACTAATATTTAGGTATAATCCAAGATGGCGGACCATGATTATTCCTTATTTCTAGGTAAAAATACCTAAATTTGAGGTATTTTCTGGAAAAGTGAGGGATCCAAAATTACTTATATTCAGGTATAATCCAAGATGGCAGACCATGATTATTCCTTATTTCTAGGAATAAATACCTAAATTTAAGGTATTTTCAGAAAAAGTGAGGGATCCAAAATGACTAATATTTAGGTATAATCCAAGATGGCGGACCATGATTATTCTTTATTTCTAGGTATAAATACCTAAATTTGAGGTATTTTCTGGAAAAGTGAGGGATCCAAAATTACTAATATTTAGGTATAATCCAAGATGGCGGACCATGATTATTCTTTATTTCTAGGTATAAATACCTAAATTTGAGGTATTTTCTGGAAAAGTGAGGGATCCAAAATTACTAATATTTAGGTATAATCCAAGATGGCGGACCATGATTATTCCTTATTTCTAGGTATAAATACCTAAATTTGAGGTATTTTCTGGAAAAGTGGGATCCAAAATTACTGACATTCAGGTATAATCCAAGATGGCGGACCATGATTATTCCTAATTTTAGGAATTAATACCTAAATTTGAGGTATTTTCAGAAAAGTGAGGGATCCAAATTACTAATATTTAGGTATAATCCAAGATGGCGGACCATGATTATTCCTTATTTCTAGGTAAAAATACCTAAATTTGAGGTATTTTCTGGAAAAGTGAGGGATCCAAAATTACTTATATTCAGGTATAATCCAAGATGGCAGACCATGATTATTCCTTATTTCTAGGAATAAATACCTAAATTTAATGTATTTTCAGAAAAAGTGAGGGATCCAAAATGACTAATATTTAGGTATAATCCAAGATGGCGGACCATGATTATTCCTTATTTCTAGGTATAAATACCTAAATTTGAGGTATTTTCAGAAAAAGTGAGGGATCCAAAATTACTTATATTCAGGTATAATCCAAGATGGCGGACCATGATTATTCCTAATTTTTAGGCATAAATACCTAAATTTGAGTTTTTTTTAGAAAAAAAGTGAGGGATCCACAATTACTAATATTTAGGTATAATCCAAGATGGCGGACCATGATTATTCCTTATTTCTAGGTATAAATACCTAAATTTGAGGTATTTTCAGAAAAAGTGAGGGATCCAAAATTACTTATACTTAAGAATAATCAAAGATCAAATTAGGTATTAAGTATTATCCAAGATATATGCAGGCAGAAGAAAACAATGGTTTATATGATATTAATATTTTTATTTACATCAAACACAACTATTTCATAAATGTTCACACCTAAAAATAAATATTAAAATTTAAATTAAATTTTAATTTTTAAATGTATCTAAATTTTTAATATTAAATTTATCAATTTTTTTATATTTTGTTTTTTTTTTATGTTTTAATTTTTTATAGTTAAATATTTTAGTATTTTAATATTTTAATATTTTAATATTTTAATATTTTATTATTTTAATATTTAAATATTTAAATATTTAAATATTTAAATATTTAAATATTTAAATATTTTAATATTTAAATATTTAAATATTTAAATATTTAAATATTTAAATATTTAAATATTTAAATATTTAAATATTTAAATATTTTAATATTTTAATATTTTAATATTTTAATATTTTAATATTTTAATATTTTAATATTTTAATATTTTAATATTTTAATATTTTAATATTTTAATATTTTAATATTTTAATATTTTAATATTTTAATATTTTAATATTTTAATATTTTAATATTTTAATATTTTAATATTTTAATATTTTAATATTTTAATATTTTAATATTTTAATATTTTAATATTTTAATATTTTAATGTTTCAATATTTTAATATTTTAATATTTTAATATTTTAATATTTTAATTTTTTAATATTTAAACATTTTAATATTTTAATATTTTAATATTTTAATATTTTAATATTTTAATATTTTAATATTTTAATATTTTAATATTTTAATATTTTAATATTTTAATATTTTAATATTTTAATATTTTAATATTTTAATATTTTAATATTTTAATATTTTAATATTTTAATATTTTAATATTTTAATATTTTAATATTTTAATATTCTAATATTTGAATATTTGAATATTTGAATATTTTAATATTTTAATATTTTAATATTTTAATATTTTAATATTTTAATATTTTAATATTTTAATATTTTAATATTTTAATATTTTAATATTTTAATATTTTAATATTTTAATATTTTAATATTTTAATATTTTAATATTTCAATATTTTAATATTTTAATATTTTAATATTTTAATATTTTAATATTTTAATATTTTAATATTTTAATTTTTTAATATTTAAACATTTTAATATTTTAATATTTTAATATTTTAATATTTTAATATTTTACTATTTTAATATTTTAATATTTTAATATTTTAATATTTTAATATTTTAATATTTTAATATTTTAATATTTTAATATTTTAATATTTTAATATTTTAATATTTTAATATTTTAATATTTTAATATTTTAATATTTTAATATTTTAATATTTTAATATTTTAATATTTTAATATTTTAATATTTTAATATTTTAATATTTTAATATTTTAATATTTTAATATTTTAACATTTTAATATTTTAATATTTTAATATTTTAATTTTTTAATATTTTTAAATTTCAATATTTTAACTTTTAAATTAGTTATTTTCCAAGAGCTCTGCAGGAAGAATATTTTTTTTTAATTATATAAATTTTTTTATTTACATAAAACACAACTTTTTCATAAATGTACTTACCTAAAATAAATATTTAATGATTTGAATATTTTAACATTATAATTTTGTATAATATTTTATAATATGTTAGTTATTTAATATTTTAATATTTATTTATTTTAAATATCAGTTATTATTTTAATATTTTTACAACTTCAACATTTAAATCTTTAAATATCTGGAATTGTATAATATAAGATTGGATTTTTTGGAGTTTTATAATGTTTGGAATTAGAGATTTTTAAAATTTTCTCTCTCTCCCCTCTCTTTCTATTTTCTCGCTCTTCCTGTTCCCTGCTATCTCTCTCTTCTCTTCCTCTCAATTCAACTTTTTCTCTTTCTCTCCTACCCTCTCTCCCTTTCTTTCTCTCCCATATTTTCTCACCTCTCTCTTTCTCACTTTCTCTCTACCTCTCTTACTCTCTCCCCTCTCCTACTATCTCTCTCCCTTTCCTACTATCTCTCTCTCTCTCCTACTATCTCTCCATCTCCTACTCTCTCTCCAACTTTATCTCTTATCTCTCTCTTTCTTGATCTTTGCCCCTCTTACTTCCACTTTCTCTCTCTCTTTTTTTCTATCTCTCTCTTCCTCTACCCTCACCCTATCTCTCTCCCACATTTTCTTTCGCTCTTCCCCTCCAGCATTCTCTCACAAACTCCCCCTTTCTCTCCCTTTTCTACTTTCTCTCTCCCTTTCCCATTTTTGCTCTCTTTCACTCCCTCTTCTCTCCCACTTTTTCTCTCCCTCTCCTCTTCTCTCATCCACTTTCTCTTTCTTTCTCACTTTCTCTTCCTCTACCCCCACCCTCTCACTTTCAGTCTCTCATACACACACGAGCACACACACACACACACACACACACACACACACACACACACACACACACACACACACACACACACACACACACACACACACACACACACACACACACACACACACACACACACACACACACACACACACACACACACACACACACACACACACACACACACACGAACACTTTCACAAACGCATACATACACACACCCGCAACGTCCAACCAAATCACAAAAAGATAGATTTCATTCACACAATCGCCACGGTCGCACAATCCCCACGGTTGGGGTCCGTTTATACTTCCCCTTTCCAGCTCTTCCGCAAATATCCGTACCGAGATCCTCCGTCCTCCAGAGCACGAGAGGGAAGAGGCGGTTTTTTTAATTCCGCCGGGAGTTGAAGGTTCCGTCCTCCTCCTCCTCCTCTACCACAAGCACGCGAGCCACACTTCCTCTAATAAGGATGCTCCGGGTTCCGTTCTCCGTGCAGAACCGGAGAACCACTTTTCTTCTGCACACTTACCTTGCCAAAGTTCCGAAGTTTTCAGCAGCACCGCGGAACACCAACTCACAGCCACGAAATTATTTTGTTTTGACTTGTCAAAACGTGAATCGCAATTTTTGAACTAAAAAAAATACTAAAATTTAGGAATTTTTAAGAAGTACTTCAGTGTTCTAAAAAAATCCTAAATTTTAGGAAGAAAAAAATACTAATTTTTAGGTATAATTTGACAAGCTAGAACATAAGTTCAAAAAATACTAAAAATTAGGAATTTATACCTAATGTCCGTTTTGCGTGTATGTCAGTTTGACGGAAGCCGTACGTCAATCTATTTGCATTGATTAAATTTTCAAAACACTGTTCAGGTAGGTGGCCTGATTTATTCCTAATATCCGAGCAAAATAACCCGATTCTCACCGATTTCAGAGTGTCCGACCCCGCGCAACCACCGCTAAAAATGTCCGACGTAAACTTCTCCGCCCGTGCCTACTGCAAGATCATGCTACACGCGGCCAAATATCCGCACCTGGCCGTCAATGGGCTGCTGCTCGGTGCCAAGGGAAGCGACCAGAAGGTGGTCGACGTGGTTCCGCTGTTCCACCAGTGTCTGCATGTGACGCCGATGGCCGAGATCGCACTGATCCAGGTGGAGGCCAAGGCCACCCAGCAGGGCCTGCACATTCTGGGCTACTACGCGGCCGCGGAGAACTTCTACGACAACCACCTGGAGAAGGCGCCCGGGGCGCGGCTGGCGGACAAAATTGCCGAGAACGTGAGCGGGTCGGCGGTGTTTGCCGTGGTGAGTACGTTTGGCGGGGGCTGGATTTAGGCGTTAGCGGATTCAAAGTGGGTTTTCTTTGGAGTAAATTTTGCTCAGTTCTAGTACGGACTTAGTTTTCGATTTGATTTGATCGATTTCTGGTGTTTATCTTGATAAGGTCCAGTAAATCAATTTTCCAGTTTTTGATTTTTGGGTGTTTTTAACACCCCTGACTCAAGGTGGTTCCAAAAACACCTAATAAATATAAATTGGAAATTATGTTTATTGGACCTTTTTGAAAATAAAAACTCCAGCTCTGATATTATGGTAATTAAAGTATTGAAGTAATCAAAGCGTTTGTGCAACAGGAATGTTTTTAGCAAGTAGTTTCGTATTTATTCATCATTCTACTAGTTGCTTCTATGTAAATATTGAATAATCTCTTCAACAGACGTTCTGATCAAAAATTTTCTTATGATTTTTTCCTGTTAAAAAAAAAACATCCTTGTACAGCATCTAAACAACAAATTTCATCAAATTTAAGGGGGGTTCAACTTTGTAAAAATTTTGCTTAGTGGAATCATTTTTGTTAACATCTAAATTATGTTATTTTCAAAACTCAAAATCAATGCTTTTCCCTTGAATTTTCCCCCAGGTCGACAACCGGGCCCTCTCGATCAACATGAACTACGCGGCGCTCAAGGTGTGGCAGAGCAAGGAGTCGCGCTGGGCGAAGGCCCGCTGCGTGGTGGAGGACGCCAAGAACACGTTCGACGCGGTCAGCAATCTGCTGCAGCGGGGCGCGATGCGGGAGCTGGTCGACTTTGACAACTATCTGGACAACACGGAGAACGACTGGAGCAACGAGCACTTTAACCGCGATCTGCCCCAGCTGCTGGCGATGTATTAAGCATTTAGAAAAAAAAAATAACTTTGAAGCGGGACGAATTTTAAATATAATTTATTTCTTTTTGCGCGGTAGGATGTGTTTATCGTTTTGTTAGCTGAAAAATAACCAAAAATATAACCATTCCAGCGTGGTTTTCATGGCCCGGCTGGCATAATCTAATAAGAATTGTTTTTATTTTGATAAATCATCAATCTTCCATTTAGCTTAGTTAACCTAGCTTAGCTTGGTTGGCCTTGCAGACACAAGCCCAGTATAATTCCTGCAGTAGGGGAAATCTCGCTTACTTTTTCAAAAGTTCCTATCAGCAGACAAACGTCAAAAAACAAACCGAAATAACCGAGGGATCAGTAGATGCGAAATGCTAGTTCAATAAATTTAAGAATAGTAGTTTATGCAACAAGTTGCAAAAAGAGGATTTTTTCAGCACGAGTCGTACATTTATCCAACGAGGTTCACCGAGTTGGATAAATACGAAGAGTGCTGAAAAAATCAAGTTTTGCAACGAGTTTCATACAACATTTTTTGCAATTCCAAAAAACACACACTGAGTGAAGTTTTATGTCAAATTTTCATGTATTTTGTCAATAAATCGTTTAAATCGAAAAAAATTTGAAAAGTGTTACTTTTCAAAAAAAGTGCTGAAAAGTTCAACTTTTCAGCACCCATTTGAGTGCTGAAAAGTAGAACTTTTCAGCATTTATTTTGAAAAGTGTTGCTATTCGATTCTGTTATTTTTGGTACAGATAAGTAGGCTATTTCGTCGTTCAATAATGACAGGAAAAGTAAGTAGTTTCACGACGGAATTGCAAAAAGTAGAACTTTTCAGCATTTATTTTGAAAAGTGTTGCTATTCGATTCTGTTATTTTTGGTACAGATAAGTAGGCTATTTCGTCGTTCAATAATGACAGGAAAAGTAAGTAGTTTCACGACGGAATTGCAAAAATATATTTTTCAGTTCAATGACGCTAATCTGGAATAATCCCTGAAATTCACCTAAACCAAGTACACTAACCAAAAGAGCTGTAAGGAGCGGCCGTGGCTGACTGGTTACGGTGTTCGCTTTGTAAGCGAATGGTTCTGGGTTCGATGCCCATCTGCTCCCAACGAGAAAGTTTAGAACACAGAATTTAGAAATGATGAATATGAACGAAAAATTTCGTTTCGGTTCGAACCCCCATCCTTTGGATTGGTAAGCAAAAATGCTAACCACTAGGCCATGTTGACTTGGTGAACTAGGACTGGAATTAGGAATACTGTTACAGAGAGCGAGTTGTGGCGGCAAATAGTGTCCAGGGCATTGGTGGAAATACAATGTCCCATCCCAGAGGGTCCCGGAGTACCAAACCTTCTTAGCATGGTGCTCCCAACAAATACAACCAAATCTCGGAGCGTATGGTGGTGTCTCCACGCTTCTTCCTCCCCTGTCGATTCAGAATTGTGTTGTTGTTCGAACACTCCGTGCTCAAACTCAACCCAATTACGAGTCATCTCTGCGATACGGCTTTACGCAGTAGGCCTGGCCGCTTTAGCGCTTGTGATGTTTCACTGCATTCTAATGCAATGGCGCACTAGTTACAAATGTTAATAAATGACAAGAAGAGTGCTAGGCGTCATCTAACCTAAGGCACTCTCCAGGATCCCTTCGAAAGATTGGCTGCGCTAGGGTCTGATTAGATTAGATTAGATTAGAGTACACTAACCAGAAGAGCTGCTTTCTGTGAACATTTTTGTTTAATTTGACTTTTACCAAATCTCATTTTAAAGCATTTAACAAAAACATTGTTGAAGTTTTTTCTAGTCAGACAAGAATGCACTGGAGCCCACGCAATTTTTATTATCGGTCGAGCTCGAGGGGCGTGACAATCGAAAATAATTAAATAATTTAATTAATTAACTGCAGAAATTAACGAATTAACGCAAAATTAATTTTTGTTAACGATCAAAACATCGCCACCTCTTTTTACACCACATTGAACCAGTTTGACATTGCGAGCGTTTGTTTTTGTTGTTTTTGTTGTCAGAGAGAAGTGCCTACAGGAGAACGCGCAAAAAAAGAAAAAGAGACCGAGGACACGGTGAAGAAGGGATTCCTGGGACCACTCCAGCTGCTCGGTAAATAGCTTCAGCCAAGGCGCCCCGCTGGTCGGCGGTCGATTCAGAAGACGTTTCTGTGGATGAGGCCAACAACATGCAGGACATTTGAGTAAGTTTTCAGTGGAGGATTCCTAATTCCAGGGGTAACTCCTTATTCCTATTTCAGACTTCTTCAAGGTGAACGACCAACATCAGAAGAACGATTCCACGCATGTTTCGATGAGCAAAGACCGCCTCCGCGACGTTACCAATCGCCATCCTGATCTTCATCGACCTTATCGGTTGAAACTTGTCCCGTTTCCGTGGGACGGTCCGCGGGACTTCTCAACCTTATTACGGCTGGGAAGCCTCACGGCCGAGCTGCGAGAAAAACGCGCCACAACAGATCGTTCAACCAGTGCTGGCCCCTCTGCCAGCTGACGACCCGGACAGTTCCAGCGGAAATGAACTTAGCTATCTTGAGACTCTAGTGGCGGTCACAGTCGAAATGGAACGTGAGATGTTGAGATTAAAAAAATAAAAATAAAAATAGTTGAAAAATGAAACTCGAATAAAATTGAACTCTAAGTGAGACTCAAAGGTTTCTTAAAATTGGGGAGCATAAACACAAGCAGAAGATTCTTTATTTGATGTTTCAAATCAAACAATTGCATGCAGCTGAATAAAAAAAGCACTACAAAAAATGCACAATTTTTGTTTGTGGATAAAACGCCAAAGCAACCGGCAGCAGCCATCCGGCGATGTTGCCACGAAGAAATCCCTCATTCAAAGAGACCGAATCCCATGTCGTCATCATCCTCGGATTCGAACTCTTTTCCTTCTTGTGCTCTATTCTTCTCCTTGGCGGCAGCGGCCAGGGCAGCACCACCGGACGGCATCCAGGAGAGCTTCTCGCGGCGGGTAGCGAATCGCTACTAGCGATCAGTTTCACGACGGACTTGCCCTTCAGCTCGTTGACCACCTTGGTGACTCGGGTTGAGTCGGCCTCGATACCGACCGAGCTCAGGACCTTCTCGATGTCGGGTTTCGACGGAACGGCAAGGAGACATGCGCAACTGCGGCGAACAGGCCCAGCAGGAAGTTCAGATGAATACGGTCAAGGCCTCTATGATCGTTATAAGCTGCCGGTTTTCCGAGAATCCGAAATGGACGATGGATCACCTTTTGCAGCTTCTAGCAACAGAAATTTACTGATTCCTTCCGGAAACATTCGCAAAAACAAATTGAAAACAAAAAAACTGATCAGCTTTGCCAAATTTTTGACCAAGATCAAATAATCAACACAAACTTGACAGGAGGGTGCGCGAAGGAGACGCAAAACAAATCAATGTTTTCGACAAAGCAGGTTGGGCGCTGTCAAATGTTAGTTGACAAGAGGAATTTAATTCCTTAATACATTAAATGCGCAAATTAAATATATTAAGGCCAGTTTCGCGCCCCTCGTACGAAGCCGTACCAAGCGGACCGGTGGAAGTCGCCATGATGTGGCGGTTCTCATGAAAAATGGCCATCTTGACAGTGGTGGCCAAATCTTGGAGTGGCCGGTGCCCTCACAGAAGGTTCCCCCGGGGCCCGGGGGGACACTTACAGAACCATACGAGTAGTGGCAATATGGGTATCAAAATTCGAGGATTTTGATACTGAACATGAAAATGGCCATTTCGACAGTGTGGCCAAAAACTGAAGTGGCCGGTGCCCTCGAAGCAGGTTCCCCCGGGGCCCAGAGGGCCTTTTACAGAACCATACGTGATTTGGCAATATGGGTATCAAAATTCAAGGATTTTGATACTGAACATGAAAATTGCAATTTCGACAGTAGTGGCCACAACCTGGAGAAGCCGGTGCCCTCATGGAAGGTTCACTTTGGGGTACATTTATGACAATTTTGCCGACAAATCTATGAAACAAAATAAAATAATCTTATTCTAAATTTCACTAGCAATCCAAAAACATCAACAATCTCATTAAAATTGTTTGGTCCTATGTCTTTCGGTTATGTCTCTGACATACCATCTTGAACTTTTTTTTTGTTGAAAACCCATCATCAAACTTCATGAAATTGAAAGATATGTCCATCTTTGGTAATGCCGTTGTTCGCTGAGCCATCCTGGCCAATCTGGAACTGGTCACCGGTGGCCCCTTGGGAACACTTTCGGAATATAAGAGAAACCCTTACATCCATAACATCCATAGCGACATAAAAAGAATTTGCAACGGCCTTACGATTTTTTCAAAAATAGTGATTTTTGTAAAATATTGAAATCCTGTACTTAACATTTTTGAGCTCATTTTTTATGTAAAATCGAATTTGCTATCGAAAAGTGCTTTATTATTTTTGTGATTAAGTGCATCGTTTTTAAAATAGAACCATTCAAAGTTTAATTTTGCCGAAAAATGTCGGTTGCTTGATTTTTTTATAATAGTGCCTATAATTACTGTGTCCTATGCCCATTCCTGAAAATATTTTTTTCGAAAAGTTCAGAAAATTTCTTACAATTTCGTCTAAAAAACAATGGAGATTGGACCACTGGTTGATGAGATACAGCGGAAAAAAAAGAAAAAGGAAAATTGAAGTTTTCCAAGTCTCACCCAAACAACCCTCCATTTTCTAATGTCAATATCTCAGCAATTAATGTGCCGATATGTTGTAAATATGAAACATTCATGAAATTTTTCAATCTTTTCGAAAACAATATTTTGAATTTAGTTAGTTCGTGGACAAGAGCGCTGAAAGAAAAAAGAGCTCGACCGAGGGGCGTGACAAAGGCCTTAATATATTAATTTTTGCTATTTAATACATTAAGGAATTAAATTCCTCATGTCATTTGACATTTGACAGCGCCACACCTGCTTTGAAAACATTGGTTTGCTTTGTGTCTCTTTCGCGCGCTCGGCTGTCAAGTTTGTTTTCGTTTCGCGCTTGGTCATGGTGGATAAAAAAAGAGGCGGAGGAAATTCTGGAGCATGACGATGCAAAAGTGCCATAGGCGGAGAAGTTGCAGCCGGCGGATTTTGATGACATTGGCCAGCAGCAAATCAAAAAGCTGGTAAAGTGCGGTTTAATCGATGACGAGATCCTGGGACGCGCCTTGCGTCGGACACTAGCAAGATTTCTTTGCAGCTGGTGGTGGCTTGTGACAGCGATGCCTTCAACAAGTCGACACCGGAGGAAATGAAATTCTGTTGTCCACTCACGCTCGGATGCAGGAGTGATTAATCCGGTTCACCAGCTAGGCCACTTTAACGCTCGCAGGTTCAGGACCAGGGGTCAAGGAAGAGCAACCAGGAGGGAGTGGACCATTATAATTATGAGACCATCAGGGTTGGTTACTCGAAGTGGCCTTCACTTACGTTAGGTGATGACTTTTTTGTAGATTTTACTGAAAATAGACAAATAAAAAAACTCAAGTCTGTTGTTTCATTTATTTCAACAAGAATCGCATCAATTGTGGCACCGACGACGGTCGTCGGTGGAACCGTGTTGAGTTGGTAATTTCCTGAAGTGTCTGGAATAAATATGCCAAGTTGCTGATCGCTAAGGACTTTGACGAGGACGTGAACAAATACACAACTTTCCGTTCCAGGGAAGAGTCACAGAGTAATCCAGAGGGAGCACTGGCATTTGATTTATGGTTGCGTTACGCGGTACATCGCGGTACATCCCCCCTTCAGGAAAAACTTAGCATGATAATAAGTTATTTCTTTGCTATCTTAGTTCACTGGATTTTCAAAGGCGTTACGTTTTTCAATGACAGTTTTCCTTGTCAGAAATTCAAAACATAACTGAATCAGTTGAAAATTCTTCATTGTTAGGTTGCTTTCGAACAGTAAACTTTTTTTCCGGTAAATATTCTTACCAACTTGGCGAGGATACCATCTTTTAATGATTGATGTGCAGCAAGCTGAACCGAGGTGAAGGAGAATCAATACCACACATAAATGCAAACCTTCCTCGGCCAGGTTTTGCAGGAAAAACCCCAATTTCCGCTTTTGCGCCAGTGTGCCTCCGATTGCCCTCAATTGCCGGAAGGTGTGTTACGAGCCCGACTAGTTCTGCTCAGGGCGAATGAACATAATTTTTATTGCCTTGGCAAAATGCATCAAGGACGACTTGGGGAGCTTAATCTAGCTGATCTGACCTGATTTGTGTCGCTTGTCCGACGTGATGTTGATGTTACGTGGCCGCTCGATGCTCGTGCAGCAGCTGGCAGGAACGCGGATGAACCCCACAGCTGCATACGCCGTCTGCTGTTCGACGAATTGTCGTCAGAAGACTACGTGCAGGAGATGGTCACGCAGCTCTGCGCTTCTCTACGGTGGCGCGCAAGGTTTAGCGCGACCTGAGTGGCTTCAGCAGGATGTCGATAAAATGGCGTACACGTGTGTGTCGATTTTGGGCGCGTGCGTGTGTGCGAATGGATTACCGGACGGGCCAAAATTTCTCATAGATGGCGCTGTTCGTTTGGTAGTAAGAAATTCAAATTTGTTCTGAGAAAATTACTTTTTCATTAATATCTCAAAAACTACGCAATGTAGCCTCACAAAATTTGACCTACTGATTGAAAAAAAAATTACCTTTACCAGGTCAAATTTAAAGCATAAGCGATGCTTAACTTGGGAAATATTGAATTTAAACTGATTTTCCCCATACATTTTTTAAATCGATTACTACCAGCGTGACAGCTGCCGCCATCATCGTTTTTCTCTTTCTCGCCTCGCTTTTGACAGCGAGATCAGTCAAAACGAGATGTCAAACCAGAAATATTTTGTTTTGTTTGTTGTGGTCCGCGATTTAAATCTCCGTCGGAACGGACACCACAAGCCATTCCGTCGCCTTTGTCCTTGCCCTCCGGGGTTGCACTCCCTAACGGAACACTTGCCGCTGCTGCTGTCCCAGATGGAAAAAGGCGCGCGTGGAATTTTCTGCGCGAAATGTACAGGTAAGGTTGGTTCACAGTTTAAAGGATGAACGGATTTCTAATGATATGTTTCCAAAGGTTGATGGACGCGGCCAACCAGGCCGCGTACGTAGCTGGATGACCATTCGGGGGACGCAGAAGATAAGGATGTCCTGTCCGGTCTCAATGAGGTCCAGCGTTTAAAAGCGACTTTGGTTGGATGGCCATCCGTGGGCTGAGAAGGGCGGCAGGGATCAGGAGAACGACGTGTCCAGCACGTCTGGATCTTGGGTGATTTCGAAGGTTTCGCTTTTGAGTGGGGATTTTGCCTTTTTAGCGAGCCTCGACTAGTGAAGTGGCAGCAATCCAGGACAATTTGCCGTTGGCCTTAATTTCAAACGCAGGAATCTGGTGACCCCACCAGAGTTGACCAGAAATGCACCAATCGTGGCAGTTTTCCAGCCAGCGAAACAATTACCTCTCCAAGTGGTCAGGAATGATCTCCAACTGACAACTCTTCACCGCTTCAACCGCTCTTTTGGCCATCGCTTGGCACCGAACGAGTACATCCTTTGACCACGAACAAACCGGAAGTACCATCGAGTGAGGTTTAACTCCTCTCAGTCAAATAGTCCATCATCTTGATGCGAGCTTTGCACCGTGGCAGATCCGTAAAGTGACCAAACCCATCCAGAATCCTCCTCTTGCAGTCAATCCACTCAACCAGTGGCAGCCGATGCCTCTTCGCCAGCTCAAAATCGTACCGATCGTGTGCCGGTGTTATTTTGACCGCCCTCGTGCCAAACACCGCGTCAACCGACTCGTCAAAAAACCAGCGGAATTTCCTCCTTCCGTATCGGGTGCTACAGCATGGACGTAATCCCGCGCAAGCGCGCGTACCACCCGTCGTCGGATTCACCGCCACCGCCACATCCCCGAGTAGCGTTTCCGGCCGGGTCGTCGAGATGACGATCCTTGAACTTTATAAGCCACGTCGACCGAAGGTGATTTTGCTCTTATAACCCGGAACCTCAACCAGGGTAGGACCGTTGATTTCACGTTGTCGACCTCAATGTCCGAGATGGCCGACTCGAGAGAGCAACTCCAACTAGCGATTTATCTGCTGTACCAGATGGAAAAAGGCGCCCGTGGAATTTTCTACGTAATCTGTACAGGTAAGGTCTGGTTCACGGTTTAATGTTGAACGGATTTATAATGATATGATTCCAAAGGTAAGCTGAGAAGCGTCCGGCTGCTACTGATTCGAAGGCCGCTAAGGGAGGCAAGAGGCAAGCTCCGACGTTGACTGCTGTTTCCACCGCCTATACCAAGGAGACTGCGGCCGCCGCCATGAAGCCAACCCCGGTGCCACTAGAGCGGCTGCTGCCAAGAAGAAGGAAGCTTCCGGAGCGAAGAAGGCTGCCACGAAGAAGCCCACCACCAAGAAGGTCACAGCCACCTACGGCATCGAAGCCAGGATGCTGCTATGGCTCGTGCCGCCGGTTTGCTGAAAGCTAAGCGTACCAAGATCAGGACCGTTTGAAACTCCGTTGGCCGCGTACTATGCGTCTGTACCGCAACCGCATACGACATCATCAACTGTCCGCTGACGACGGAAGCCGTGATGGAGAAGGTCGAGGACAGCAACATGCTGGTGTTCCTGACCCTTCTGCGCGCCAACAAGAACCACGGAAAGAAGTACTCAGTCAAATTGTCACTAGGGTTGTGACCGGATGGCGTACGTGCGGCTGGCGCGTGACTGCGACGCCCTGGACATAGCAAACTAGATCGGAATCATCTAGGCAGTGTGCCGCGTCTTTAGTTCTACTAACGATCTCTTTTTCTCTAAAAAAAATGTGTGATTTACCTGCCTGATTGTGGGAAACACTCGTTTCGGTCGCCAACAGATAAGTGGGAGAGAGAGAGGGTGAAAGCGATAGAAGAACCGATCATGCAAACGTGGACCAACGCTTTTTCGAAGTCTTGTACTAATAAAATTTCACGTGGGCCGGCAACGATTGCGACATCGGCCGTATGATGACGGGCTCTTGGGACAAGTAGGGTGAGAACGTTAACCAAGATGATCTAATGCGACTTGATTCACACTTAAAGGGTTCGCCGTGAACATATTTTTGGGTTAGGGTTCGTTTTGTTCATCCCACTCGTGAAGACTGAACCAGACGCAGCTCTGTTCGCACTTGCGTGTTGGTCGCAGGTCGGCTATTCTGATCTAACCAGAGTCGTAGTTCACGGCGTGTTTCTCCTTACGGATGCACCAACGGTCTTTTTGGTTACCCACTAACCCAACACCGGAAACCCCAAAAATAAACTTTTATTATACATGAATTTTACAAGCTAAACTAGTACAGTCCAGACTGGACTATCCGAAGGCCTTGAAGGCGCCATATTTTGCAAATTTCAAGTCTACCGATAACTAGATAGAAAGGCAAACTATTCAAGTGTTGTGGGAAAATTACAAGTTGGATCAAAATTTGCAAAATAGGGCGCTTCAGATAATCGAGTCTGTACTGTTAGTACATCGTACAAAAACGCACTTAAAATCTAAACTCTACTGCAGAATCGCGATCATTCCATGTCTGCAGGCAGTCCTCCGAAGCGGTTACCGAACGACTTTTTCTGAAACAACCTACTCACGGTCCAACGAATCCTTCATGGTCCACCCGAGGTCAACGCACCACGTACGTTGTACCGGCTTCATTCTCCCGTTCTTCCGGGCATCGACTTGGCCATACAGCTCGAGCGTAGGCTGCTGAACGGCCTCCTGCGCCTGACGACCGTTTCCGAACGACGAGTAACATACCGTGGTGCTCTCCGATTGCGACTTGTCACCGTGAATCGAGGGCGATCCGTACCCATGCCGAACGATGTTCTTCAGCAGATCCTCAACCTTGATTTTCTTCTCAACAAAATATCGATCTCCTTTTCGTTCTTCGCACAAATTTCCACGATCTGGTAGAAGTTGCGGTCCTCCACCGGCGAACCCCCTTCGGCCACGTCGCAGTCCAATCTGAGGCTCGAAGCCCATTTCCAGCATCCGATCCGCGTCGTCGAGCCTGGTGTGCTATCTAAAAAAACAAAAACCTTAACTTAGGCAATCCGAGTCTATCTGGCGCAACTCACCTGTTGTTCCTCCAGCGCACCATAAAAAATGCACGTGTAGCGGATGTTCGGCGTTCTGAAGTGACGAATCGGGTTGGTGCAAGCACCAGCACGATCGCCTCTCTGGAGTGGTTATTGGTGCGCAAGTTCACGATCGATGGGAGCAAGTAACCAGCGGCGACGTTGGTTTGGAACGGTTTGACGCACGTGTGGTCACACTTGCGGCTACACACCAGTGGTATGGAGCACGCGAGTCCACGATCGAAGGAACTTTGGTTGCAGGGGATTGTTTTGCGGCGTTCGTGTTTGCCGTATCCGTGCTGGGTGGTGAGGGTGACACAGTGCAGGAACAATATTTGTTGTTGCAGGGAGGTTTGCTCGTTCCGCAAGGCACCAGCGAGAAGATTCCCTTCGTCGAAGGGAACCCAATGGAATGTGCTGCAAGATCCCTTGGTGGCCGTCGAAATTCTTGAAACTTCCTTCTCCACTGACTAAAACTTCGCTTAGTCGAAAATCGGCAGCACCTTCACAACGCGAAACCGATCATACATGTTCCGCTCCTCATCCGGCCACAGTCCACAAACACTATGTTTTGTGTTCGTACGCAGGACGAGGGAGGCACGAGTCCCAGCGTCTGGGATTGACGGAATAACGCGCACGCACAAAGAAAAGGATCATTTAAGATCTAACAAATTAAAATGTGTATTTAACTACTGACGACCATACAGAGAATGAAACATAAACAATGACAATATATGACGTTGGACAGATGACTTTTCTCCATCTACGCGCTCACAGCATCACAAGTCAACAGCCTGGCAGTTGATTGTGAGCCCTGCGGCACGTGAAGCATAAAAGTGCATTAGGGTAGCTTCACGCATTATCGCTGTCTGCAACATCTCCCCGCTAAGACCGGAGGCAGGGATCGGGCCTAGCAAACAACTCTTGCATCTAAGAAGAGTGATGAGGTGATCGACCAGCTGCGGTGATGGGGACCATTTCTACCGGTGACGATGATCGGCGCTACGAAGCTGGCGTTATCCAACTTCCAGCGAGTTCTTGGCCGCAGTCTGGGTCGATGCGAAGGAGTTGTTCTTGGTGCGCTGCTTGTTCCAATGGCGACGAGAACTTGGAAAACAGCATAGTTGAGTTGATCGTTGCAGAACAGGTTGGCGTGCTTCGGGACGCTGGCTGGGGAACTGTTGAAGTTCCGCAGATGGTGGCTGCTCACAGGCTTGTGCAGCTGACTTGAGACTTGAGACAGTTCGATGGTTAAGCTTCCGGTGTTGATGACGTCATTGCAACCGTTCGTGGATGACGATGAAGTTCCGGAAGTTGTTGATGGTGATGCTAGCCCTGGGATGTCGGCACCCGGCCAGGGATCTTCGCATGCTTCGGTGACGTCGGTTGTTGCGTCCGCTTCCACTTGATTAGCCACGTTGGTGTTGATGGAAGGAAGCTCCTGACGATCGTGCACCGTGTCCTCATCATCTTTAGTGTACACCTTCCTCCCCTTCTGCATTGGAAGCGCCTCCGTGCTGTGGTGCTTCGCGTCGAGCTGATCGACTGGGTGAACCGCGTTCACAGGGGAAGTTCTTGATTCGATGATGGCGTGCTGCTGAGCGAGAAGATGTTGACATTCTGCTTGCAATCTGGCGTGATTTTCTGCAAAGTGGTCGTTGTAGTGGGCTTCCCATTCTGCCGAAAATCCAGCGATCGACGACATCAAACGGCAGTTTTCGTTTGTCTGCTGCAGCACTTGCAGAGCTGATGACAAACATTGCAGCATTACTGGGAGCGAATGTTGGCAGGGAGGAGGAGGAACGAACGGCGACGGCGGCCGTCTCGGAACAGCCGGGTTCTGATGGAGCTGGTCAGTCGGAGTTCCAAGTGCGTTGCGTGAGCACGGGAACCACTGAATGTCGACATCAGGCTTGGCGAAACTGTTCTTCTCCATGGTGATCTTCCTCCCGCGCGTGGGTACCGGAAGTGTGAGGTTAGAACTGATTGAACGCTCACAATCCAGCCAAATCGAGGAAATCCTCGTCGCCACTTTTGTGTTCGTACGCAGGACGAGGGAGGCACGAGTCCCAGCGTCTGGGATTGACGGAATAACGCGCACGCACAAAGAAAAGGATCATTTAAGATCTAACAAATTAAAATGTGTATTTAACTACTGACGACCATACAGAGAATGAAACATAAACAATGACAATATATGACGTTGGACAGATGACTTTTCTCCATCTACGCGCTCACAGCATCACAAGTCAACAGCCTGGCAGTTGATTGTGAGCCCTGCGGCACGTGAAGCATAAAAGTGCATTAGGGTAGCTTCACGCATTATCGCTGTCTGCAACACTATGCAATAAGGTTAGCCCGTCGAGCTGGCCAAACTTGCGACCCAGCAGCAAGCGCAGCGCCTTTTCTCAAACATCCTCAACGCTACGCAGCGCGAGCTCTTTCAGCTGGGCCGGGCACATTCCGAGTAGCGCCGGTTCACCAAGCTTAACGCGGTCGACCTCCAGGCGGCAACGCTGTGCTGAGTTAGAGGTGTGGCCGGCCAGGTGGACTCATCCAACTTGGGAGCTCGGACGTGGGTTAGCAGGAGTTGCTGGTGTTTCTGCAACTCGGCGAGGAATAGAATGAGGGCACGCCTACGTAGAGGTCACTCGGACGGCGCCACTGTCTGTGTCTCCGGTGCTCAGCACCGTCCACGAAGGTTAAAATGAAGAACGCGTCGACCTGCAATGAAAGGATTTGGTGAGGCTCTTTAAGTTTAGTAAACGTGAGGACTAGGCGATTGTCGTTAGTCAGCTCCGGAAGGTGGGATGGCAGTGCGTGAGAAACTTACCGTCCGCGCGTTTCTCGACGGCCCAGACGACGTTTTCATTATCCGGTAGCTTCAAGACGGCCATTTCGAAAACATCTAGGCCGTAACAACAGACTCAAATCGAGGAGCGTGTACTCGGGACGCATGCCTGATACAGTTGGGGTGAGTCCTCGTTGGCGATGCGAGATCGGCAGCCCTGGGTCGAAGCGAGGAGTTAATTTCGTCGTCCTGACCAGGTTCTTAACTGGTCACCCTCTTCCAGTGGCAAGGCTAGCTGAACTCAGGCCAACGGATGATCGCCTGGGCGTGGCCCCAGTCACGAGGTTGCCCAGCTCTAGGCAGATCCGCTGACCGAGAAAGAAGTTTTCCCCGCGCCACAGCGATTCGTGGTTGAACGGAGTTTTTTTTCGCTCTGCGGCATTTCGAGGACCTTCCCGTACTCCAACCCGCACGTCTGGATGACATCCAGCAGCCGGAGCGTCCCCGCGGCGTCCGCTTCGGCCATGTATTCGCTCAAGTCGAACGAAACCATGACGTGACTTTGCTCGGCCAAGTTGTAGATCTTCGTCGGGCGGACGGCCGAAATGCACCAGGTAACTGCTGTCGGTCATGTCGCCGTAGTGCAGAATCATCCGGTCATGCTTGTCCTGGATAGATTCTGTTCGCTGCGGCCACTTGAAACAAGTAACTCCTGACGATTCGGCAAAATTACCGCGAAAAGGAACGACAAAAATCGAGAATAAAAACAACAACAACAACAGCAGTAAACATAAACAAATCCTACCGTACAGTACCACCATACGGTATTGAAAGAAAAATTTATTTTTTTCTGATTTTGGGCAAATATCACGATAATACGATAAGAAAAAAATATTGCACTGCAGATATGTAAGTTCCGCTAACTTTTACATAGTTTATTTTGAAAACGGCGTGAAAAACTTATTATTTCATTAAAATTATTTTGAACCAGTGTTACTATCCTGTACGGTAACTGTTTACTTTACAGTGGTGCTATCTATTGGTTAAAATTTAGTTCATTGAATCTACCAAAAGAGGGATACAGCGTACAACAAAAGCGAACCTGGCGGCAATTTGGAGAAACACCCCGTCGGGTGTTCCATTGCGGAGAATGCCCAAGTGCGTCAGATGCGGTATCGAGAAATTAAAAGTGAGAGTGTGTGCGTACAACATGGAGTTAAACTTTTCGAAGTACCATAAGAACCTTCACAGCAAATGCACAGAAAGTTTAACTCCACTCTCACTTTTAATTTCTCGATTGGCGCCGTTGATGTAGACGTATGGATCGCACCCGTCCAGTGACGATCGCGATCGCTGCTCGCTAGCAAAAAATATTCTACTTCTTTCGCTTGGTTTTATTCGAAAATAGTAAACAATTCCCGTTATACAAATTACATTTATTGTCGCTTACAATCTAATTTGCCCTTCGATTCAAGATTGCTTTACTTTCTTTCGTGGTAATGTTCGAGAGTTCTTTTCCTTAAGACCCATCCGCCGCAGTTTGCCTCGACGGCTCAAAAGATTCCTCTTCTTATATTTACTAATAAGCTGCGCGGTTTTAGCCTTAAATAGAGTATTAAGTATGGTGTTCAAAAACTTTTCCAAACATGATCGACATGTTATGTTCTTGTACAGATCAAAACAAACATATTCTTTTAACCTTCGCTTAACTCCTACTTTAGACTGATTCAAGAATTCAAAAAATTTCTCATTGAATGCCATAATCAAAGTCAAACCTATTTCGACTGCTACCTCATTTGGAAAATTGAAACCTCTCGCATTCAAGAACTTCTTGAGCCTACAGAATAAGTATGATTCGTGTTGCAGAATACCTTCGCTTTTATGCTTGAGGCTCAGTTTTCGTTTACATTTGCGGTGTCGCAATTTGGATGCTGCATACCCCAGAATATAATTCAGTCCGTTTAAAGTTGGGATGTTCGGTAGCTCAGCATTAGGTTCGAGTGTAAGAAAGGGATAAGCCACATAATCACAAAAAGTTTCTAGAGGATCTGCTTCAAATAGAGTACGCTTTGACGAATCAAAATGTTCCGTTTCTTCGTTAACGATGTACACTGAATTGCCATCAACAGTGTATTTTGGGTCTGGCCTTGACGATTCTTCACTCGATGGTTCTACCATTGATGATAATTCTTCGGCATCTTCATCGTCTAACTCGCAATTGGCTCCATTTATGCAATCTAAAGTTCTCCGTGCAGTAAAATATTTCACAGCAATCCCAAATTTACGTGCACTCGGGCAGTCATCGGAACCACACGATCGCCGCACCGAAGAGAAGGCATTCTCTAGTGGATCTTGATTTAGCTTCCTCGTTAGCAAATATTGAAAACCCATTTGTTCAAGTCGTTCCCATATCAACTTCAGACCGTTAATGTTATTGATTACCCCATTGAAACATGGGGGATATCTCTGTTGGGCAGTTAAACTTTCTTTTGCTTCAGTTTTGGCCTGAAATTTTTACATTTTTTATAATTAATTATTTATATTTTTTCTTTTTCTGTACTAACATGTAGTAATTTGTCTCTTCATGTATATTGTTTACACACTTTTTACAAGAGTGATTCTAGCTTTAACAACATATATTAATGTAAATTTAAACAATGAGTTGTACTATTACACCTTCAAACTAAGCATCTTTGCTTTAAAATGCATTATCCTCGGCTCAAGGATTTAATAAAGTTTGTGTCACTTCTCACTTCACTTTAGTTGAGATCGTAGGCAGGCAGCTTTAAAAAACGTTTTGTAGATCTGAACAAAACCTTCAATTTGCTTTTCCTAGATTGCAAAAATGTCGTTCCAGAGAAATAGAAAAATTAGGAAAACGTAACGCATCGCGTAAAAAGAGGTTTCTCTGAAACTTGATGAGATCTTGGTTTAACTTCTCGTGTAATGATGAATTATTAAATTCTATCAAAACTTTGTAGCTTGTGTGCTATCTTATGACACCTTCTATCTTTTTACAGCAGACGTGTCACAAGCGAGGGGCAGGACACACCTAATCAATTATTGTAACGCTAATCAACTAGCGTAATTTTGTGTCAATTAGCTAATCAATTAGCGCTGAACTGACACGTCATTCCCACCCCGATTTAAACTATCTTGTCATATCGAGAAGAGTCATTTTGACAGCAGCAAACGTGTTTTGTTTCCAGTGTTTTTGGAATGATTCTAAAACCCCGACTCGGAATTTCGTGAGAATTGCTCCTTCCAGGACGACCTTTCTCGTTAGTCCTGTGGTCCAAGCGAAAGAGGTGTACTGCAGCACCAAACCTGGTCATTATTTTCGGAGATTTATTACTTATGTTACTATTTATTTTGAGTGAGAAGTATGTTTTTTAAGCACAAATATAGGTTTAATCTTTGGTGTCCCCAGCGGAACTTCCCGGAGATCGAGCTTTTTTCGATGGTCCCGGAGTTTCTCCGCATCAGGTACCGGCGGATGATGCTTACCGGCAGATGATGCTTACCGGCAGATGATGCTTCAACCGAGACGTTTTGATGGTTGGGGGTCTCTGTATGATGTTTTTCTTTTTGAAACGGATTTCATTAGATGCTGCCAACTCAGCCAAACTCCCTTTATCGGTTACACGATATTTGGTTCTGCTACCGCTTGCTGCTATTGTGGCCATAACTGCTGGCCGTAACCGGAAGGTTTGTTTTTTTTCACAGACAAACGGAAACAAGGAAACAAGCACGGTTCTAATAATTCAGACCATTGGAATCGAGCTTCTTCTGGGGGGAATTTTAAGGCGCTTCGTAGTTGCGGACCACCATGGAAGTTGCGGGGAATTCGACGTTTGACGAGTTAGAAGAGGAAAAGAAAAGTCTACGATGTCCAGAATGTTGTTGCCTGGGTGATATGATCACTATTTCCATTGAGATTCCGGCTTCCGGGATCATCATTGAAGTGGTCCAGTTCTTGAGTTGTACTTTCATTCAAAAGAAATTCCCCCACCCCCATATGTAAAACCAAAGTTTATTTCTCACGTAATCTCCAGATTAGAATGATATTCCGGGTATCCCCAATCTCGTGTTACAAATGATAGCCTTCCCGAGACACGAGATCTGCTCATCACCAACAATTTTTCGCAGTTCAGGATCGCACCACATCCGTGGAACTTGAGGTTCAAAAACGGGGTTAAGTACGGTGCTGCCTCTAGCGGTGGAGAGCTCCAACTTTTCGACCAGTTTTCATGACAGTTTTTCAGCTACGGGTCGTCCATACTGCATGTAATGAAAATTACACATCAACAAAAATATAAAGGAGCAAATTATTATGTTTAACTTTAACAGCATTTCCATCGAGCGCATACTGTTAACTCAATTTAACATGCAATAGGGAGAGGTGGTTAGAAAAATTAGCATTATCGTTGCCAACAATGAAACGATTTGATTTGTTTTTATAGAATGTAATATTGTAGGAATGTTACCTTCGGCTTCTTTAAAAAAAATGTTTTAGCGTTTTGGTTGTAGTGGCACAATGAAAGAAGAAACCCCCAATGTTTTTACATATCCAGAGTTTTTTTGAAAAGGTCCTATAAACCAATTTTTCATTTTTCGCTTTTTGGATGTTTTTGAATACCCCTGACTCAAGGCGGTTCTAAAAACACTCAAAAAGCAAAAATTCTAAATTTGGTTTATAGGACCTTTTCAAAAAAAAATCTTTAGATATTTGGAAAGACTATTAATTTTCCTACATGGAAATATCATGTAGAATCATCAATATATTGTATCTGTACTTCCATTTGTGGAACATTTCAGCTTTTAAGGCATTTGTGTAAAGGTGACAAAAACGCGCTCGAAATGTTTGTGGAGAAATGTCACTTTAAAAACACTGAAATTAATATTGCATTGACTTTTGCTGATCCGTACATTCACGCGTGCATCCATATTTACCAATATTTACGATACATACGAAATGCGCTCCACATGCGCTACGTATGAAAGGAGTGCCCAACCCCAGTATTTGTTACTCACAATAATTTTGAAATTTCTGGAAGGATTACTTTTATGGACGACTGAACAAGTAGTTTAAAAATACGATTTCTGAAAAAAAGGATTGTCTATTAACAAAACCTGGAAGCCAAATTGAATTACAAGATCATTTTTGAATTATCCATTTTTCTATTAATCTATTATGAACAAGAACATACCTAGAGTTTTTTTTTTGCAAAGGTGGGATTCCTTATGTTTATAGGACCTCTGCTATCAATGAATCAAGCAGGTAACCTAATTAGTGGTGCTGCCTACATTTGAACACAGCTGTGTTGATAAACCTCAAATCAATTTATTTAAAAAGTTATACAAATGACAAAATCCCCTATTTTCTTTCAATCCTAAAATTAATGCTTATTCAACTGAGAACGACAACAATCGTCTCTGAAACTCAATCCTTAAATTAATTATAATCATGTTTTGAACTTAATCAACTAGGTGATGACATTGTTTTTTAATCGTGAAAAGCCATCGACTACATAGAATATGCATTGCCCCCTCGTCCGATCAAAACTGGTATACTGAACTGTTGCCTCAAGTAAACACAATCGCAGCATGCCATGATTTGAAATTTCGTTTTGCTTCGCGTGTCGGCTGTTTGTTGTTTTGATTGATTTACGTTTCCTGCTCGAAAATGCCGAAAAAAGCTGTGCAGTTAAAAATTACATCTCAAGTGAACCCGAATCATCATTTTAATCATTCTGGAATAGGTATTTAGCTTTTTAAAACACATTTAAATAAACCAATGTTGATTTTTTTTTGCTACTTTCAGGCGACCGGATGTGCTTGTAAAATGTCTTGCAGTTTGCGCCATCGATAAAGTGTGGGGCGAAGAGGAGCTTCGCAACTTTAAAATCTGTTCCGCTAATTTTGAAAACCACGATTTTATCAAACATTCTGCGAAATCACGAGGGTGAGAGTTTAGCTGTTAAAGAAGAGCATATAAATTGAAATGCTGGTAAAGAAATCGCGTCTCCATAGCAACGTAGACTTCACAGTTCGACCCCGTTTTGTACGGTTATGTATGCTTCTTTGCACTGTGTTTCGAAGAATTTCGCAGATGAAACGTTAACAAACTATTTTTTTAAAAATGATTTGGGGTTTGATTGACTAGTGTTGTATCAAAAGTCTACAGCGCGCAATCCTCGGAGCAGAACAGCGTCGAGCATGGAAGAGTAGTTTGACGAGAAAATATAATAAAACTTTTATAAACACAATACTGGTTTTTCTTATACTTTCGAGGCGTCTGCTTTCATCTCGGGTTCTTACAAGGTGGCGAATCCGACACTGACTCCGGGTTTTGGTGACTTAGTGACTTCCATTCATAGTCCAGTTTGCCGGAAACATCCAACTCCATCTCCCAGTTGAACATTATTCTGCAGGTCGCGTGGCGCTCACAATACGTTTGTTTTTTCATTTAGCCGACTCCGACTCCAGTTTCTGAAGATTTAGTGACGTCGACTCCAGCTCCGGCTTCTCAGAATATGGTGACACCGAATGCTCTCCAAAAAGACGCAACTCCAACCGACTCCGATTACACAGCCTTGCAAGCGTCTGATAATACCGACCAACATAATTTCTGCGCATTTTCA
The DNA here is from genome assembly GCF_015732765.1 of Culex quinquefasciatus. Classification (NCBI taxonomy): domain Eukaryota; kingdom Metazoa; phylum Arthropoda; class Insecta; order Diptera; family Culicidae; genus Culex; species Culex quinquefasciatus. The sequence goes on from NC_051861.1 coordinate 96,585,010, forward strand.
ACTCGAGGAGAAGCAGGAACTTTGGGCTCCCAAGAAACACATGCTCTTTGATTTTTGCCAAAATATTGGACACGGTCGAATTTTTTTTTCCAAAGTTTGTATGGAGAATAAGTGCGGTTCACTACTCCTACATATTGTATGCAATTTTTGGTTGTATGAAAGAGCGAGGACTCTTTCCAATGGAATTATCAAAATAATCAAATTTCAAAAAATGAATCTCTCTTAAACTCTACATTTCCGTACAAAACGATTAATCACTGTAATCATAACAACTGTCAAGATACAAGTGGTATACATGTTTTGTTCTGTCAATCTGCAAGCGGTATAGATGATTCAAAATTTTGCAGCTGTTTATGCTGAGTAGGCTGTGACAAGCGTGGACAAATTTCCACTATACCAGTTACAGAACCCAACTATCGTCACACTTTTTGGGCTATCAGAATGTATGGAGTTCCACCTATGTGATCGCACTCTTGAGCGAATCCTACCGAGTGCGGTCCAACCGGGCAATCACGTCCAGGTACATGCTCATGTTGTTCTCCTAGTTCCAACTGTAAATGTTCATGCAGCCGTCCTCCACCAGGTGGATAAGCGCCCGATCTCCGTCGTACTTCCACTCGCACTTAAATCAATCCCGTCGAATCGCTCCAACACTTGCTGAACGCTCTTGGTCGAATGCGCCAACATGGACTTCAACGGTGTTCCCGGCATCATCGGTTCTTTAAAACCGTCATGATTCGACGGCGTCATCGCACAAGCTTGCACCAACGCCTACAGCTCCACTGCTCCACCAACCCAAACCGTGCCGACCCGCCACAAACATTGACTGAATCTTGTCCATCATCCGCCCCCGTCATCCCCGTCATCAAAATTTGCGCCAAACTTCGGCCCGTGCTCTGCCAAATCGCATCATCAACGAGTGCTCCCCGTCATGTCCATCTCGAAGCTCGCGTACGCCGGCGCGAAGCAAGCCGGTTCAAGCTTAAAGTTCACACTCGCCAGCAGATCGTCCGGACTCAGAATCAGAATCACCGACCAGAAGTAGTTGGCCAGAATCTTGATCATCCGCAGCCGCTCGATGATCTGTAACGTCTGCACGTCGTCGACGACACCGTTTCGCCCTTTCGCCAGAACTTTCTCCCGTATTGTACTCCGTCCCGTAGTTCTTGGAGGCGGTCAGAATCGCCGCAACCACCTTCTCTTTGTGCTCGTGGAGAAACTCATCATGTTGTTCTTAGTGTTCACCTCCTCTTGGCGATTCCAACGGTTTGCGCTTGGACTTGAACGATCCCTGGAATGCTGTCGCTCGGGGATTTCAGGACCGACGAGGGGCTGTGAAAAATAGTCGTTTTAGCCAGCTCCAAAACAGTGAATCGGTTATAATCTACAAACCTGGCCTTCGCGGTGTTTCCTCCTTACTGAACGACACAATTTGCCTCCACTTCGTCGAATTGCGTCCCGGCCGCCGGCTCTTCGGTAGAGGAAGCCTCCAGTTTGGGTTTCTTGCCGACGCTGCAGACCGCGGACGTGACGAAACAACAACAAACGACCTTCCACAATGAACAGCTGCTTGTTCTGCTACTGTCGGATGACACCGTGTTGGAGCTGGATCCGGCGAACGGAAATGACCCTCGTCGTTTGAAGTAGCACCAGCAGCAACCGGGTCCTGACGGAACATTTGTGGCTTCTGCGGAAAAAAATTGTTTTTGTTTTGTGTTTTTGACATTTCTTCATCAGACCAAGATAATGATAGAAGGTGGGAACCGTTAGTTGATTAGCGTCACACTAATTGATTAACTGATAATTTCTAATCAATTAGCCGATTATTTTAGTTGATTAGAGCATGTGTCCTGCCCCTCGGTCACAAGATTCACTAAAACCTCGGTTTACGCTCAGGCTTTGTATTTCGTCGATTTCTATTCGTCGATTTTTGCAATCTATGAAAAGCAAATTGTAGGTTTTGTTCAGATCTACAAATTGCTTTCAAAAGAATGTAAAAACATTACACTGTTTTGGAGAAATCAACCAAATTAAAAACGTAACTCCTGCGCGTAAACGGGGGTTTTAGTGTAGCACACAAGCGAAGTCTTGTTATTCAAGAGTTTTTTCCACCTGCTTTTATTACATTTATTTTAAAAAACGATTTTTTTGTTAACAATAAAATTACTTCGTAAAAATCTTCATTTAACAGCATACTAAATACTACAAAATACTTTAAATGGGTGGTTCACTCCTACACTCAAAGTAAAAAGTATCCTTTTTTCAAGTTCACCCGTCGTCACCCTTTAAAAGGGTATCTAAAATGTACTGAATTTGACATACCCTTTTAAAAGGGTGACGCCGGGTGAACTTTAAAAAAAGAAAAAAAAAGAAAGTATCCTTTTTGAGGATTGAAAGTACCCTTTTGAGGGATACTTCTGACTTTGAGTGTAGAACATTGATTCTCAACGGGGGTACCAGCGTAGAAAAAGGTTGAGAATCGCTGGTGTAGAACATATAGAAGGGAATTTCTGGAATGTATTCAAAATCATTTTAGTAATTTGAATTTCCTATAGTTTTCACTTTTTCAGTTGTTCATTTTTTGAAATTTAATTTTTTTTTTTAATATAAAATTAACCACAAATTTTTCAAGATTGACTAAAAGGGAAGTCAACTTAAACTTAAAAAAGTAGCAAAACGATAAGAGTTTGTTTATAATTACCTTGTTGGGATCTGTCGAAGTTGAGGGAACAAATGTTGCATTTTCGATGGACTTTTTCAAATTTTCCAGAAAAGTCCAATGTTCTGAATTTCTTGTTACACCTGCCTTCAGTGGCTGTAATCAATTCAATTGTAAATATGTGTGTGATATTTAATAGTGAATATTACTTTATTCTGGTTTTTTTCACCGTTTGAGTTGAAGCAATCAAACAAAGAATCCATCCGGTTGAGTAAGTTAGCGGTGGGTAAAGCATCAGACTGCATTTCGCCAGATGTTACGTAAGTTTCCATAGCAATTGATGTGGTTCTACTGAACAGACTTGCCATTGCTTTCACGTTCATCTTGTCTAGAGGATTTTCCAGCAAACATTTTCTTTCGAACTTTGGAGCAAGGCGCGGAACGTTGTTGATGTCGTGTTCGTATAAATCTCTGATATGCTTGAAAGAAGCAATCTGATCGTCGATGAGTAGGTTTTTTTTGAAAAGGTTGTTCCGGATTGACTTCAGGATGTGCGGAGTGTCATAGAGAACCACGACTCCTTCTCCGTCCACGTAGAATACGGGGTTTTCCTTGGTTGCGTTTAATTCTGCTACCATTTTTACGTTAGTAGGATGCTGATCAAGAGTTAGAGCGATGGGGATGAAGTTACACTTCCTTAGTAATCGCACTGCTTCGAATATCTTCTCTTTTTGCACTTCGCTTTTCAGAACAGATTCCGCCAAAAAGTAGCCTAGAATCTATTGTTAAAATTAAGTAAACTATACTATACTTATACTGCCATTCAACACAATTGTCCCATGTTCAAAGAAGTGCTGTTGAGAAAAACGCTATTAGAATTTTTGACCGATTTCTGTGTTTCTACGCGTAGTTGTCTTGTTCGTCCTATGTATCCCTAATTGCCCCAATTAACAGTTAATCGCTTGACTATTATAACAGTTCTGTTCAGTAGTCAGTTATGCACAGAAAACTATACGATGGGACAAAAAGTATGGTTTTTTAATGTGTTTCCGAACAAAGATAGATTTTATGAGCTTTTCTAAAAGTATATGTCAAGTTAAACTTATAAATGAAAAAAAGTCAATAAAAGAAGGAGACAATTATGCCTTGCGTTTTCTCCGTTTGCAGTTTTGCATATGGGACATTTATGCATACATGAGCAGTATAAATGCTATAAATTAATAATACCTGCTTGAAACTGCTCGTTGTGCTTCTAATCATGATCGTGATTGCTTCTTTGGCGAGTTTCAAATCTTCAGCTTTTTTATCATCATCAGGCCATCCAAAGAATCGGTCAGAATTTGGTTGGTAATCAATATTCGGTTTGATGTTCATTCCATCAATCAAAATAGTTACAGTTCGTTCTTGCTCTGACAGGGTTGGTGCTAGTATTTCAAGTCTGTGGAGTAGTTCAACGTTGAATCCTGGCTGGATCGATAATTTCTGCTGCCATCTTGTTGTCGTTTTCAAATGAGGCATGGCAATAAAGTTTTCTGCTCTCAAAATGTTGTAAGCAGCAGGTGAAGCGAGTCTTAACTTTGTAGCAAACATCTTTGAGTGCGTGTAACGTCTTGCATTCTTATGAACAACGGAATTTTCCAGGCATTCTCGCAGTAGATGGTTTTGTCACCGACACCGACGTAACACTCAAGTAAAAAAGATGACCCTTCTTTGCATCACCCCTCCGGTAAGTCCGGTGAGCTGTCAAACGGTTTTTCGAAAAATTTATCAGCAAGGCAACACTGATTCTATTTTGTTTGTAAACACAAATCAGCTGATTCATTCATAAACTACGATTTGTTTGCAAACAATGGGTCGAGCAGTGTTGCGAAATATATTTTTATCGGCAAGGGGTGATTCCAAGGAAGTGATTGGGGTGAGTCGTGCTGGGACACATTTCACCAGATTTTTTACAAGGAGTGTTACGTCGGTGTCGGTGGTTTTGTTCTATTGCTTTTGAAATTTTGTTCTTCCGGTCTTTTAGCTTGTTAGCAGCTTTAAGTTTTGTTGTTAGTAGTTTTATCTTGGCCGATTTCTCAAGATTGTTCTTCTTTCGCCTGAAGCATAGCCTTTGCAGACCGTTTTTCTGACGTCGCACTTTTGTCAATAACTCGTCTTTTTTGGTACATTCTGCGACAACTTTGTTGTACATCAGATCTTTCTGAGCACATTCTGCGACCTTTTGGAGGTACAATGCCTTGAAATCCAAGTTTGTTGTAGCCGGTTGTTCCTGTATGGTGATTTCTTTGATTGTAGGTATTGCGTTTTTCTTCAGGCTTTAATTTAAACAACAAAATATAAAAATTTTATTTAAATTTTAAATTCAAAAGAAAATAAAAGATCATGAATAAATATCATTAAAAAGTTAGACAATCTATCCTGAGCAAAGTTAGCTCAAAATTATTAGGGCATAAAAGCCGAACAAGCAGTTTTCTTTTATGAAAGATGTGGTATTTTTTTCTAATATTTAATAAGTTCCCTTGAATTTCGATGGCGGAGCAATTGTCCTATTTTTCCACATTCCCCGCACAAATGATTAAGTCTTAAAAATACATTTTAATGAGATTAAAAAGTCTAAATCAAAATTTTAGTTAATTATTTGCATAAACCGAAAATTATAACAGTATAAAAAAATAATACAACGTAAAAAAAAGCAATTGGAAACATAAAAACTAAAAAAACATTGAACAGGTGATTCATTCGGGCGCGACTATTTTCAAAAAAGTTACCTTAAAGTGGCTATAACTTGAAAAAATAGAAAAAAAATTGCCACCAATATTTCGATTATTTGAAAAAAAATCAGTGTTGATTTAAAAATTCATAACTCGGTCAAAGATTTTTTGCCCATTCTGGAAAATTTCTAAAAAATTGGCATTTGAAGTCCCCAAAAACATTTTAAAATTTAAAAAAAATAGTTTTTTTAGCAATTCAATTTTTAGTGTTAAAAAGTGAAATTAAAAATCACCAAAAAATGTTTTACCGTGTATCATTTTTTTTTTCAGTGTAGTCCTTATCAATACCTACAACTTTCCCAAAGACACCTAATCTATCTAAAATTTCCTTCAAATGATAGAGTTTTTTGAATTTTCATTTAACATTTTTGAATGGACCGTTACTAAATTTGTATTGAAAATTATATGGACAAACTAATGATGCAAAATGGCTTCTTTGGACATACCGAAGGCACCTAAAAAAGTTCAGCCGGATTAATAAATACAAAAAATTAAATTAACAAAAAATAGACCGATTTCGTAGAGAGTTGCTCAGAAGTGTCCATTTCGGGAAATGTACTTTCCGGATAGGTCCTTTCGGAAAACGTCCATTCTGGGAAATAAAATTTCAGATATAATCAAAAAAATCCGAGAAGACTATTTGAACTTTTAAAACTTTTAAAACTATCAAAAAAATGAATTAAACTTTATAGTTTATTTAACATCCAAGTTCAACTGCATAACACCTATTAGAAACTCAAACAAATCATCGAAAACTTCATGGGATTTTTTGGTCATCAAAAGAAGATTATGTTATAGTGAGTGTTAAAAATGGAAGTTAAAAAATGTAAGATGAAAAAAATTAACTTCCATTTTTTTAATGCTTGTCTATTCCTTCATTAAAATTTGGTTTATTAAGAACTAAAAAAAAGATTACATTGTTTAATTAAAAATGATGAAAAACATACCCATGTGAACAGATCTTAGGATTTTGAAAGCAGTCCGGCTTGAAATGGCGCGAGCAAACAAAACCATTTGCTGGTGGCGAATCGACTTCGGCAAATGCAGTCCAGAATGATAGTCTGGAAAACGATAATCTCTGTAGGAACCAAGAGAATAATTTTGAATAAAAATCATACAAACGTGGGTCAGATGGGAAAGAATGCAATGAGATCTTTGCGCCATTACTAAAACAGCCAGTGATGCAACACTTTCTTCCCATGATTCAGGACACTTCTTTAAATCCGATAATCCGACTTCTTCCAACGCGGTCTTCCGCCCACGGCACAGCAGGTAACTTCTTCTCGTACGGCCCGAAGACAAGGACGCCAAGCGGACTTTCTCCCACGACACAACAGTAAACTAACGCTCAATCCGACTTCTTCCAACGCGGTCTTCCGCCCACGGCACAGCAGGTAACTTCTTCTCGTACGGCCCGAAGACAAGGACGCCAGGCGGGCTTTCTCCCACGACACAACAGTAAACTAACGCTCAATCCGATTTCTTCCAACGCGGTCTTCCGCCCACGGCACAGCAGGTAACTTCTTCTCGTACGGCCCGAAGACAAGGACGCCAGGCGGACTTTCTCCCACGACACAACAGTAAACTAACGCTCAATCCGACGTCTTCCAACGCGGAGGCGAGGACAGTTCGCGGTCGTTTTTTCTCTCGCACCACAACACCTTTTTTTAATTTTTACAGTCGATCCCGACGATGGATCAGTGCAAAACGAAAGAAAAGACAGTTTGACAAAACATTTTCAAATATTGGCTACTAGATTTAATTCAAATATCCGTTCAAAAACATAACGCCTGAAAAAAAAACATAACGCCTGCTACCCTTAGGAAAATCCAACAACAACAACCGTAACGCAGCCACAAAATTCAATGACTTTTGTTCGGACTGCGTCCTCTGGATTACTCTGTGGAAGAGTCCTCATCACCGTCAACCGGCGCTTGCTTTTCCACCGGGCTCATGGTAGTACCGGTGATGGAGGTCGTCACGGGACTAACGGAGGTCAAAGACTCAGCGGTGATAAAGGTGGCAACGGTAGGGACAACACTTCTGATGGGCCACGTTGAACATGCCCAGCAGTTTGCAGCAGTGGCGACGAAGAAACCAGACCAAATAAATAGGACCATTTTTGCCGAAATATGTGGCCCGTGGGAAGAATTGGTGTCGAGAATACGTTTAAGCAAACGCAGCATTCAGGTGTGTCACAATGCGCCGCTTCCAGCGCGGTTTAGTTACCCTCCAACTTCCCACCCTCCAGATATTTTAAACGGATCTTTACCCTCCACCCTCCAAATTTCCAAGCAACTTTTTCAAAACGGCGTATGTTTTATTTCGATTTAATATACATACAACTTCTTAAAAAGAAACTCATGTTCAAAAATATATTTGAGAGCTCTCCGAAGAGTTCACTCGATCAATTGTAGAGAAATCTCTTGCAACAACACCACCACCAACCGCCCTGTTCCGCTATCGATGGCTAAGTTATGTTTCAAGCAGCACCACTACCCACACTAGCAATGTTACATCAGCGATGGATAAATTAAAGTTTTTAATCAATGGGCTTTTGGGAGCGATTTAGATTAATAATTTGCATAATTTACCGTTTTTACTTTCAAACAAACAATTAATTAACAGATTAATCACATTTCGCTTTTCAACGAATGAATCATTCCTTTCTAAGATTTTTATTCATTTCAATCATTTTGAGCATTTCAATACTTTGAAGTATGTTAAGTTGATTTTAAATATTACGATAAGGTATTTCAGGTATACGAGTGTATCAAGTTTTTTAAAGTTTTCAAGGATTTAAAGTGCTTCAAGTATTTCAAATATTGTATGTATATCATGTATTCTAAGTTATTCAAATATTATTTATCCAATTTGTTTTAGTTTTTTAAATAATTCAAATACTATATTTTTTAAATTGTTTCAATTATTTCAAGTTGATTTTAATTATTTCAAGGATTTAAAGTGTAATAATAACATCATGTGTTTCAAGAGCTTCAAGTATGTAAAGTATTTTGTGGATTTTAAGTATTGCAAGTATTTCAAGTTTTCAAAATATTTCATGTATTTAAGTACCTATTTCAAGAATTTCTAGGATTCTAAGAATTTTAGATTGATCTTGAATATTTCAAGAATTTGTAGTTTTTTTTATGTATTTTGAGTGTTTCAAACAAGATTCGTGTTTGGAGTTTTTTTTAAGTCCAATGAACAAAATTTAGTTTTTTTTGTGTTTCTGAAACCACATTGCGTCAAAAACACTCTAAAGCCTAAAAATCAAAATTGGACCTTTATAAAAACAATAGAAGTAAATAAAAATATCAAATGTTTCTATTAATTCATGTTTATTAAATACTTTGTATACTAGTGTCTTAGTATTTCATGCAATTCAAGTTATTTAATTACTTATAATATATTTTTTCAATTATTTTAAATTCCTTCAAATAATTCAAAATGATTTTAAATATTTTAAGAATTTAGATTTTCAAACATTTCAAGAATTTCGAGTATTTCAAGTTTTCATTATAAGTAATTGAAGTATTTCAATTTTTCCAAGTTTTCGAAGTAGGTATTCTAGTATATCAAGTGTTTGTATAATTTTAAGGATTTAAAGTATTGCGAGAACTGAATGTATTTCAAGAATGTATAGTATTACAGATAGATCTTAGATATTTCAAGAATTTGTAGTAATTTAATATTTCGTAGTATTTGGAGTGTTTAAGCAAGTTTCAAGTATCTGAAGGGTTTTAAGTACTTGAAGGGGTCTGGGGTTTTTTTCAAGTCCAGTTAGCAAAATTTAGTTTTTTGATGTTGTTGTTTTTTTTTGTGTTTCTGAAACCGCAATGAGTTAGCGGTATTCAAAAACACAGGCAAAATATTGGTTTGGACCTTCAAAAAAACTAAATACTTCTTGTATATACTTGTATATACTTCATGTTTTCAGATATTTCAAAGATTTCATGTATTTCATAAATTTCGAGTTTTGAAGTATTTCAAATATTTCATGTATTTGAATTTTTATGATTTGAAATATTCTAAATTGATCTTAAATATTTAAAGAATTCGGTCTTTTATGTATTTTGAGTGTTTCAAGCAATTTTCATGTATTTGAAGAATTTCAAGGATTTCATGAACTTGAAAGTTTTCAAGTACTTCATGTTTGGAGTTTTTTACAGTCAAATGAACAAAATTTTGTCTTTTTGGTGTATCTGAAACCGCATTGAGTCAGAGGTAGCAAAATTGGACCTTTAAAGAAACAATAGAAGTAAACAAATATGTTTTAAGTATTTCAAATACTTCATGTTTTCAAATTCTTCAAATATTTCAAATCGATTTTGAATATTTCAAGAGTGTTATAAGTATCGTCATCAGGGGTGACATTAGGTCTGGGGGTGAGATTGCATCATACAAATTTCGAAATTTTTGTCTGACCCAATGTCACCCCTGATGACGGTACATCAAGCATTTCATGTTTTGGAGTATTGGGTTTTAAGTCTCATAAGTACTTTAAGTTTTTAAATTTTTCCAAGTTTTCGAAGTAGGATTTCAAGGATTTAAAGTATTGTGAGAACCGAAAGTGTTTCAAGAATCAATAGTATTTCAGATTGATCTTAGGTATTTCAAAAACTTGTAGTATTTTAAGTATTTTGAGTATTTCGAGTGTTTCAAGTATATGAAGAATTTCAAGTACTTCAAGTCTGGGGTTTTTTCAAGTCCAGTAAACACATTTTTGTTTTTTTTTTTTGTTTTTTGGTGTTTCTGGAACCGCATTTAGTTAGTAGTATTCAAAAACACAGCAAATTAGACCTTTAAAAACTATAGAAGTAAAACAAGTATCAAACATTTCTAGTAATTCAAATACTTCAAATTTCTTGTAATTGAAAAACTTCGTGTTTTCGTGTATTTCAGGAATTTCAAGTTTTTCCAATATTAAATGTATTTCAAGCTATTCAATTAATTCGAGTATTTTGTTTTTTGAATTAATTCAAGTATTTTGTTTTTTCAAGACCTTGAAGTATTTCTATTACATTAAGTAATTCATGTGATTCATGTTATTAATTCTAGTTGTTTAAGTCATTCAAGCATTTCATTATTTTCAAGGATTTTAAGTATTTCGAAATGATTTAACATTTTTCGATTACTATTATTTTTCATGTATTTCAATTATTTCAAAGATTCCAAGTATATTAAATTTTCAAGTTTCTATTATTTAAAGTCTTTCTGCTTTGTTTTTTTGTTATTATATTGAGCATTTTAGGTTTGTCGAGTATTTTGATCATATGAAGCTTGAATTTTTACGTGTTTCAGTGTTTTAAATATATGTTAGTGATTTCGAATGTTTTAAATGTTGTTGAAGTATTTTAAGAATTGTTGACACGTCAAATACTTCCTTTTTAAATATTTTATCATGTATTCCAAGCTACAAAAATATTTCAACTGTTCAAGTAATCTTTGAAAATATTGTAAATATTGAAAGTACAATAAATAGTTTATGTACCGTCAGTGGGGGTGACTATGGGTCAAAAAACGAAACACCTCTCGAAATTTCTTAATAACAAACACAATTTAAATAACATCGAAAATCTTTTAACGTAGATTTGTTCTTAGATAGTTTACTAACATTTTCCCAAAATATGGTCGATTTTGATGAACACTACCTTAAATGCCAATTGTTTGAAAATTGACCCAATCTCACCCCTTAGAGGGGGTGACATTGGGTCAAATGAAATTAAAATGATGCTGAAATACAAAGATATGGTAAAAACAAGTCATCCAACAGCGTTTCTTGTTCGAGGGAATCGTATTGACACGCTACAATGTTTGAAGTGTAGATTTTCAAACACTTGGGTAGTTTTCGAGCAATTCTAACAAAAATATTAGAAAAATGATTTTTCGAGAGGTCATTTTTGGCCAAAAACGTACCCCAACTTTAGACATCTGCCAAAATAACAGGATATGTTCTAGGAACGAATTTTTTTCAGCGAAGTCATCTTAAGATGTCCCCTACACAACCCTTTTAACAGAATTCAGTTTCATTGAAAAGAATCTGAGAAATGGTAAAATCCGTAAAAAATCACTTTGACCCAATCTCACCCCCCAGACCCAATGTCACCCCAACTGACGGTATTTCAAGTACCATTTTATTCGGGTTTTAGAATGATTTTCACTTAATAAGAACATTTTTTAAATTTTAAACTGTTAACTGTTTTATGTTATTAAAGTGTTTGAAGAATCGAAAACATCGACAAATTTCTATTGTTCCAAGATTTCTTTTGTATATTCAGATGAGTTTCAATCATTATTATTACTTTTCAGTTTACATAAACTCCTTAAAATATGATGCTTTTATAATAATAACATACGGTTTTTAAAATTTTATTCAAAAAAGGAAATTAATTTAAATCAGCTATTTTATTTATTTAGAAACACTTAAAAAACTGGTATTTTTGTCAAACTTTTGCTCAAATAATTAAAGTATTTCATGTACTTGGTACTTGAAATACCTTAAAAATCTTAAATTATTGAAATTCTTAAAAAAAATTAAATAAAAAAACATGAGCATAATTGAAGTGCTTGAAAATTAAAAAAGTGTTAAGATGATTAAAATATGTGATACACTCCAAATATTTTTAAAACTGGAATCACTTGAAAATGAATAACTTTAAAAACTTAATATAATAGAATTACGTGAAATACTTAAAATACTAGAAATATTTTAAATTTGGATGTGTACATCGAGGGTTACAAACATGTATAAAACCAAAACAAAAATCATATTACTGAAAATTTATTAAATCCTCTAAAAAAATGATTTTCAATCACTCCTGAAACGTTTATAAAGATATTTCATGATTAAACTTAGTAAGAGACGATTAAATCTAAAAAAAAACTGAATTGAAATTATAGAAAAATTAAAATATTAACATTAACTGAATTACTTGAAATACATGACTTATTTGTATTACTTGAAATGCTTAAAAAACACAAAATACTTGAAGTACAGGAAATATTTTAAATTCTTTATGAAATTAAAATAAATGAAAAAGATACTTGAAATATTTACTTCAACTACTTGAAACACTTGAAATACTACAAATATTAAATATCAATTTGAAAAACTTGAAATCCATGAAATAGTTACAAATGTTGAAATGATTGTGTTCAAGAAATACTTGAAAACATGATTTATTTGAAATGCTTAGAAAAAAATTAATACTTGAAATTCTTTAAACCCTTGAAATACTTGATGCACCGTGAGGGAGTGAGATTGGGTCATACAAATTTCTGCATTTTTGTATGAATCAATCTCACCCCTGACTGCGGTACTTATAATACTTGAAATGCTGGAAATACTTATTATACTTAAAATCCATGAAAACTGCAAAAACTTGAATTACGTGAAATCTTTAAAAACCTTCAAAAACTTGATACACTCGTATACCTGAAATACCTTAAATATAAAAATTAGTCGTAATATTTAAAATCAACTTAACATACTTCAAAGTATTGAAAAATTCGACGACGTTTTTTCCGCTAGGTTCGCTGTTGTTCCAGCGGTGTTCGGAATGACAGCCCCCAAACAGTTTGAGCAGTTTTTAGGGAAAAATCGCGTTTATGATGAAAAATCAAGCATTTTCAGAAAAGTGGGGTATTGCAAAGTGTGGCAATTTCGCTAACGATCATTATGCGTGGTGATTTGTAGTGATTAATTGTGACTGGAATTTTATTAAAACGATTTTTCTAAAAAGATGATCGATATTTTGGATAACTTGAGTTAAATGTTGCAAAAGTTAAAAGTAATGATGAAATGTTATGTAAAAGTGTTTAAACTTTACTACTCTTCCCCTTTGACCAAAATATTGACCTTGAAAATGCATTTTGGTGTTTTTTTTGGAATTTTTTGGAAAAATTGGAATAACTGGAAATTTTTTGAGAAAATTATTGTTATTATGCTGTAATATGACTCTAATAGTTTGTTATGTCAATAATACACACATAAGGAGCATTATCAATCAAATAAATCATATTTAAATCAATTTTTCAAAAGATCTTTTTGATAAATTTGAGGAAAAAACATGAAAAATTAACTCAGCCCCTATGATTTTTACATCATTCGATTCGTTTATGCGATTGCCACACTTTACAATGACTTTCATCGACGTTAAAAAATATTTAAAGGAAATAAAAATCAAAAACTGCAAAAAAAATAATATTTCCAAGCACGCTGTCATTCCGAACATCGTTGCATAGTGCTTCTACTCGCCACCAGGATGCGTGCACGTTTCTGTCGAATCTCTCAATTGAAATGCTCAAAATGATTGAAATGAATAAAAATCTTAGAAAGGAATGATTCATTCGTTGAAAAGCGAAATGTGATTAATCTGTTAATTAATTGTTTGTTTGAAAGTAAAAACGGTAAATTATGCAAATTATTAACCTAAATCGCTCCCAAAAGCCCATTGATTAAAAACTTTAATTTATCCATCGCTGATGTAACATTACTAAAGTGGGTAGTGGTGCTGCTTGAAACATAACTTAGCCATCGATAGCGGAACAGGGCGGTTGGTGGTGGTATTGTTGCAAGAGATTTCTCTACATTTGATCGAGTGAACTCTTCGGAGAGCTCTCAAATATATTTTTGAACATGAGTATCTTTTTAAGAAGTTGTATGTATATTAAATCGAATAAAACATACGCCGTTTTGAAAAAGTTGCTTGGATATTTGGAGGGTGGAGGGTAAAGATCCGTTTAAAATATCTGGAGGGTGGGAAGTTGGAGGGTAACTAAACCGCGCTGCCGCTTCCGGCTGGGCCAGCTTCGATATCGTCCCTAGTACGTCTTGGTCCAAGTCTTGGTCACTGCCCGGGATGGCTCTGCGCAACTTTTCCGGTTTGCCTGTGCCGCGCTGGCACTTATCTGCTCAAGCTGCTCTTCGAGGACGCAATTTTTTTACCAAACACAACAACAAACACGTGCGGTGTCAAACTGTCAAATCAATGTAGTGTAAGGAGAGGTGGCGTTGTTTTGACCGTAAACAATCGTTAATGTATTTAATTCCTGCCGTTAATTAATTAAATAATTTAATTTCTTACTATTGTCGCGCCCCTCGGCTGGAGGTAATCCAATGTAAATTCATACGACCATTTCAAACAATGCCCATGAGTTAGCATCATCAGCTGGCTTTGTTTACGTTTTAAACCACGTGGCGCGAAGATTTTGACATAAGCGATCTCGCTTGCGCAGGTTTTCGCCAAGAAGAAGTAAAAGAAAACCTGCTTCACTTTTTGAAACCACGTGTCATGTCCGTTCGTCCGTGTACAAAGGTAATGTATGTGACATTTAACAATAAAGCGACCAAATTTTTAATTTAGATTCTGTTTATTTCATTTCTTCATTTTACAATTTGTTGAAAAGTAAAAACCATGCACTCATTTCATGCTTCTAAAAACGCACCTTCTCGGATGGCAGTGTTGGCAGCGGATGCACTCTTGTCCTAACGAATTTTACCTTACATTTTATATATATTCGACGAAATTCTAATTCTTGAAGGAGAAATGCACTTTTCTAAACAAACAAAATAAAAAGGTAATCAGAGTAAAGGGTAAAAGTACAAAAAAAAAAAAAACTGTGTGAGCACATGCCGCAGGAGAACCTTTAAATCTTATCAAACTAAACAATTAGGTAGGTGTAAAAATTTCAGTTAAAAGTCGCCTAACCCTCTCTCTCGCTGCGCCCCTATTGCTTCAACGCAAACCGGGACCGGCCCAGGCGACTGGTCAGCGACTTGACACCGCTGGTTCCCTCGCTGCCGTTGCTGTTGTTGCTCTGCTCGTTCTGTTCCGACGGGGCGGCGTTCTGCTCAGGTTCCTTGCGGACTGGTCCGAAGCGGCGTCCCTTTGGCACTGCAATGGCACACACACACACACGTACACAGATAGAGAGTTAGAAGTGTGGAATGAAAGTGGAGAAGGGGAAAGAGAAAGAGAGAGAAAAATGAAGAGAAATGGAGAGAGGCAGTTGTGAAGCGTGATGAAAGGGTGATAGAGAGAATGGTTGCGTAAAAAAAAGAGATAGAGGGAGTATTGAAAAGGTGCAAAAAAAAGAAGTTTAGTAAAATATATGAACACGTTTTATTAAAGAAACCGAAGACGTGAAAGTGTAATGATAGGAAGAAAAGGGTTTAAAAATAAAATAAAGAATAATAATAGAATAGAGTATAGAGAGCATAAAGGTCAAGAAATATAAACAGAGAAGAGAAATAGGATAAAATAGAGACAAAGAAGATTAATGGTATAATTTACGTTTCGTTAAAGAAAAAACAACATTATCTGCAATTTTACCGATTGCTGGGGCCTTGGCGGAGGATTTGGCTGGTGCCGGGGCAGGGATGTCCTCGTCGTCGTAAACCCTCTCCTTGGGGGGAGCTGCAATATGACGTAAAAATAAAATAAAGTAAGAAAAAGGACCAAAGAAATTAAAAAAATTCAAAAAATTCAAGAAATTCAAAAAAATCCAGAAATTAAAAAACATCAAGCAATTCAAGAAATTCAAGAAATTCAAGAAATTCAAGAAATTCAAGAAATTCAAGAAATTCAAGAAATTCAAGAAATTCAAGAAATTCAAGAAATTCAAGAAATTCAAGAAATTCAAGAAATTCAAGAAATTCAAGAAATTCAAGAAATTCAAGAAATTCAAGAAATTCAAGAAATTCAAGAAATTCAAGAAATTCAAGAAATTCAAGAAATTCAAGAAATTCAAGAAATTCAAGAAATTCAAGAAATTCAAGAAATTCAAGAAATTCAAGAAATTCAAGAAATTCAAGAAATTCAAGAAATTCAAGAAATTCAAGAAATTCAAGAAATTCAAGAAATTCAAGAAATTCAAGAAATTCAAGAAATTGAAGAAATTCAAGAAATTCAAGAAATTCAAGAAATTCAAGAAATTCAAGAAATTCAAGAAATTCAAGAAATTTAAGAAATTCAAGAAATTCAAGAAATTTAAGAAATTCAAGAAATTCAAGAAATTCAAGAAATTCAAGAAATTCAAGAAATTCAAGAAATTCAAGAAATTCAAGAAATTCAAGAAATTCAAGATATTCAAGAAATTCAAGAAATTCAAGAAATTCAAGAAATTCAAGAAATTCAAGAAATTCAAGAAATTCAAGAAATTCAAGAAATTCAAGAAATTCAAGAAATTCAAGAAATTCAAGAAATTCAAGAAATTCAAGAAATTCAAGAAATTCAAGAAATTCAAGAAATTCAAGAAATTCAAGAAATTCAAGAAATTCAAGAAATTCAAGAAATTCAAGAAATTCAAGAAATTCAAGAAATTCAAGAAATTCAAGAAATTCAAGAAATTCAAGAAAATCAAGAAATTCAAGAAATTCAAGAAATTCAAGAAATTCAAGAAATTCAAGAAATTCAAGAAATTCAAGAAATTCAAGAAATTCAAGAAATTCAAGAAATTCAAGAAATTCAAGAAATTCAAGAAATTCAAGAAATTCAAGAAATTCAAGAAATTCAAGAAATTCAAGAAATTCAAGAAATTCAAGAAATTCAAGAAATTCAAGAAATTCAAGAAATTCAAGAAATTCAAGAAATTCAAGAAATTCAAGAAATTCAAGAAATTCAAGAAATTCAAGAAATTCAAGAAATTCAAGAAATTCAAGAAATTCAAGAAATTCAAGAAATTCAAGAAATTCAAGAAATTCAAGAAATTCAAGAAATTCAAGAAATTCAAGAAATTCAAGAAATTTAAGAAATTCAAGAAATTCAAGAAATTCAAGAAATTTAAGAAATTCAAGAAATTCAAGAAATTCAAGAAATTCAAGAAATTCAAGAAATTCAAGAAATTCAAGAAATTCAAGAAATTCAAGAAATTCAAGAAATTCAAGAAATTCAAGAAATTCAAGAAATTCAAGAAATTCAAGAAATTCAAGAAATTCAAGAAATTCAAGAAATTCAAGAAATTCAAGAAATTCAAGAAATTCAAGAAATTCAAGAAATTCAAGAAATTCAAGAAATTCAAGGAATTTAAGGAGTTTAGAAAATTTAAGAAATATCAGAAATTTCCAAAATTCTCAAAATTTTCAAAATTAAACAAATTTCAGAAATTTTAAAATTTTAAGAATTTTCAATAATTTAAGAAACTCAAGCCGGGCCCGGTGGTGTACACAAAAAATGGTAATATTACATCTAGGAAGGGGTACTTCTTTTATGTCAGAAAAAATGTGTTATTTTACCACTATTCTGTTGTAATGTCACTTTTTCAGTCTAAGTTGAGGTAAAATTACATTATAAAAGAGGTAATATTCAACCTTCTTAAATAACACCTTTCAAATTTACACATTTTTTTGCTGTGTAGTGATAAGCGTGGTTGCCTCTCACTCCAGCTGGACTTGGTCCGATCCCAGACGGTCAGAAGGAAATGATGTTGCAAGCAAATGATCATAATGATTTTTTTATTCAAACCGATCAATTAACGGTCTTTCCAAGTATTTTTATTTTATTTCTCAAATGCCCCCTAATATTTTATTTTAACTTTTTAATTATTTAAATAAAATTTTGACCAATTCCTTATATTTTTATTTTTTTATTTTATCACCATCGTGTTCCCCGGAAAATTCTACATAAAAATCGATGTAAACCTCAAACTAAAATGAACTATTGGCGAGATACAGCGACTTAACTGCAAATAGTTTGGTCTGTCCTATGAATTGAAATCCGAAATAAGTCTTTCACATATAAAACCGAACTATGCGGGATACACCATGTACTTCCGAGTGCTTCGCAAAATCAAGCTTTTTTCAGTAAAATCGCTGTATCTCACCAATATTTCATTTTGGTTTGACGTTTGCATTGATTATTATGTAAAATTTTCAACCTATAGCAAGTCTTTTGCTCAAATAGTTGAAAAAAAGAAGTTTTTAAGAAAATCGTCAAAAAAGAGGACGCTTATTTCTGTTAACTATCGATAGATGAACGTTCCCTCCAAGTTTTGTCAAAATCAGTGAAAGTCGATGGATATTAGGACCAAAAAAGGGACATTTGCCCAACTTAAAACTGTTACACTAAACTGTAAACCCAGCGACCTAGTCGTATCGATAGTAGCAGCCACGCCAAGAACTACTAACGTTGACCTGCAGTAGTAGTAGGTTGAGGTGGTCCCCCCAACCCACACGGCCAACTATGACCAGGTTCCACTAACCGCCGGGCCGCCCGTCCAAAAGAAGCCGTCAGCATGACACTCTCGAAGGCCTTGATATCGTATTATTAAAATCGCCTTCTTCTTGTCAGCAGCGCCCGTCCGATGCAGCTTGACCATGTCTACACGGCGGCCTACTATGCACGGCACACTACCCGAAGAAATGCCGCTCGAGAGACGGGCCTGCCTGAGATGATGATGATGAAATCCGATTGCGAACCGAACCGTGTAGCACACGGGCAAGCTCGCCGATCACCATAGTGACGGCAGCCGTGGCGGCGCGGGCCGAGCGAGGCAGAATTTGGGCCGCGCTAGAACCGGTTCCAGCGGTGGTCGGGTCGGTTGCAGCCGCCGTCGCCACTGCAGAAGGACTTGATATTGACATTTTCTGGTGATTTGTTGAAATATTCGCCAATTTTTCATTGACCCAGTTTCGACGAGCTACGACGATCCAGTTTTCGAGCCGGGAAGAAGTTCGAAGGATGCGACGATGGGCCATTTTTGGACAGGCAGCAGGAAAAACTTGCACGCAAGGTTGATCTTGATTAAATGTCAGCTGAACTTGTTCGCTTGTCATTGGAGGATTACCCTTGGCGGTGGCTGAAATGGAGTGCTTCAACATTGCGTTTATTTATTTTTCACGATGTCCAACATCGGCCACCTTACCCTACCTCCACAAACACACTCACACACGAAACGAGTTTTTTAAGTTCTTGTAATTCGGTTACGGTCGATTTGCCAAACTCGTCGATGCTCGTGGATGCTGCTAATGCTTTTGTGTTGTTTTGTTGTTGTTTTTTGTGATCTGATTCATTAATTTTCTTGCATTTTGTCTGTGCCTGCACTTCTTCGATTGCTTCTTCTTCATGGAGTTTTTCTTCTTCTTTTACGTTGATTTCGAGGTGTGAAATGACCGGTAGCGTTTTTAATTGGATTTTAACATGGAAAATTGCGCATTTGTGCAATGAATTGCTGTTTGAGACAATTTTTATGATGAAAAGCCTCTAAATAAAAAAATCCATGAATTTCTTAAATAAAAAGCCAAATAAAACTGCAAAATAACCAAACAAAAACAAAAAATGGATGAAAAATTCTTTAAGTTCAAGCTTCGTGGACCAATCTTTAGGTTAGCCTGCAATATGCTTCTAAGGCCTGTTGTAGTCGAAGTACGTTTTTCGATCGTTTTACTAGCATTTGAAAAACAATTTATTTCAGGAAGTTCCTTTGCTATAAGTAAAAAAATCAACTAGCGGCATAACTAAGGCAACCAACTCTTGCTGAGCAAAAATCCGTACACTTTGCCGAAATGACAGCATGGTATAACAAAAACTGTCAAGAAATTATTTATATAAATGAAATTAGGTAAATTTGAGAATTAAAAATATAAAACTGTGTCGTTTTTAAATTTCACAAAATGCTATCAGAGTGCTTATGACTTGCACGTTTAAAAGTATTCATAAAATAAACCGTGATTTGAATCAAAACATTATGTTCTTAATTTTTTTGGTAAAGTTTAAAAGATTACGAAATGTCAAGTTTGCTTTAACGAATAATAACGTTCTCAGTGTTTTCACGAACACATTTCCAAAAAAAATATTGAAAAGGTCCTACAACATGTAAAACACAACAGTTTATAGGACCTTTAAAAAAACTCTAGATCCTTATTGATAATCAAGTTTGAATTGAGGAAAACCCGGAAAACTCCCTTTTTAAATCAAACTCACAGTTAAATAAAAATAAAAATGTCTAGTTAACAAAAGCTTTGATAAATAAAAAAAATTCAATTCAATGTTTAAAAAGTTGTTAAAATTCCGTACAAATCCGTATAATGCTAAAAAATCCCTACAAAAATTCCGGCCCGTTAAAAATCCGCGAAGAGCGTCGAAAATCCGTATGGTAAGGAAAAAATCCGTACAGTTGGTAGCCTTAGGCATAACAAAACCAAACATGAAAACCTGGGCGTTTAAGTGATTACGTACCTACATGTAGGAAATCTCATCCCAAGTAACATTTTCAGTTTTGTACCTATCTTGAGGAGAGATTCAAGTTATCTTAGCTTAAATTGATGATAAAGTCATTTTATCTCCAGGACAGTAATAAATCAGCATTAAACCTGAGTTAAGAGCAAAGTGGACTATTTTAGGAGGTTATCAAGGCCTTTTATTAGGAGTCATCTAAAACTCATCTGCTTTGACATTGATTTTTAAAACACTCTGCAAGTGTATTTAATTGCTAAAAAAAACTTATGCTCAAGCTTCTTAAATTTATAACCGCACAGAAGAGATCTTCAAGATTGAAATAAACTTTCATTAAAGATGTTTTCTCTCGTTGAAGATAAAATTGATTTGTCGAAGGAAAATCAGTTCTAATTATAATCTCGTTAAATTCAATCATTCTTTATGAAATAAATCACAAATGGCCAATGATAAAAGATAACATTATATTGATAACTATGAAATAATATCAAAATAATAATTTATTGTGACTTTACGCAGCCAATCTATCCGAAAAATTCTTGCCATCAAAATTTCACTGGTCAGTTTTCTTAGATATGCATCGAAGGCATGAATCGTTCAAAATTGCATAGATTTTTTTATTTTGATGGACCGATTAATTTTTTTTTTCTAAAAAATCAACATGGCTTCCATTTTTGGCCGTTGCTTTTTCGTGTTAATATGGCTGATCTCATAAACACTATGCTCTCTTACTCAAAGCAGTTAATAGGGCCATTTTTCTTAAGAAGCTCTCGTACAAGAAACTTTAAGAGCTATGTTTCTTGCGAAGCTCTTGTTCAAGATTAAGCAAGAACATGTAGACTGCAATGAGCTTTAAGGCGATTTTAACCTAGAGCAAAAGGCGTAGTACTGCGACCGTAGCGCATGCGAATTTTAGTTAGCAGGAGGTAGATCCAAAACGTTTTTTTATGGTTATTTTTTCATCGTTGGATAAAAACAAAATATCAATGTTTTTCATATTATTTATTCATTTATTCGATTGGGATCATCATAAGTTTTCCTCGTATGAAGGATTTTTCCGTCGACCCAACAAAACTGATTTTAATAAACAACACTAGACCAACGTTAAAACACTAGCACTCCGCGACGAATTTATCCGCTTCTCGGAACGCCTTATCCAGCTTGTCCTCGAAAGGCTCTGACGGACAAACGGATGGCCTAACTGATGATTTGTAGCTTGTCGATTCTGCGCGTCGGAGAGAGCTTCACGGTAGCTACGGAATCGACGCCCATGATGATTCTCCTGTTACTCGATCAGCACGTGCCGGAATAAAACATCTACTGCCCATGCATGCCAATGGACCAAATCGGCATGTACTCGATCACCCTCGGATTGGTGTACCCCGTTACATCCGCGCTGGAGCCGGAAATGGACGAAAAGTATCACTTGTTTACCGGGATTACAAATTTTGGTAAAAGTTTCTTTCTAATCTAATCTAATCTAATCTAATCTAACCCTAGCGCAGCCAGTCTTTCGAGGGCATCCTGGAGAATGCTTTAGGTTGATTGACGCCTAGCATCTTCTTGTCATTATCAACATTTGCAGTGCGCCATTGCATTAACATGCATTGAAACATCACAAACGTCGAAACGGCCAGGCCAACTGCGTAAAGTTAACCGCAAAGATGATTCGTTGAATTGGATTGAGTTTGAACACGAATGTTCAAACAGCAATACATTTCTGAATCTACGAAGAAACGTGGAATCCCCGCTCACGTTCCTGTTTATTTAGGCAATTAATCGTTGGGAGCCACCATGCTAAGAAGTTTTGGTGCTCCGGGACCCTCGAGGATGGGACATCGTATTTCCACAAATGCCCTGGACACTATTTGCCGTGGTTATAGCGCCACAACTCGCTCTCAAATTTTGGTAAAAGTTTCTTTAACACTAAACCGACCGACTGTACAAAAAATGTGATTTGACAGATCAAGTTCAAATAATCTGGAAATATGCTTTCATAGAACAGAGTAGTTTTAATTTAGTTTCGAAGCAGTTTTGACAATGCTTAATAGTCTTATTAATAACCTCTCTAGGATAGCTTTAAGAGAAACAATGAAGTGTGATATAAAACTATGTTCCATGCTCTTAAAGTATTCTTAAAGATATTTTTAAAACTTCCGTATCATAAACTCAGAAAGTTCTGATAAATGTTTTCATAAAACAGAAAAGCACATTTCAAACCTTTTATAAAACTTGTTAAGAAGTAAAGGCATTTTGCTTGTTACTTGGGATTGCTGAAAATCCGCTACAAATATGATTTCCGATCTTCGCTGAAAATTTCACGGAATTCATGCCATTTCAATAACAAATACTGTTAAAATAACAGAAAGTGTTATGAAATCTTCTTGAAAAATCCATTTTTGCATAAGGGTTTATGTTATCATAACAAAATTTGTTATTGGCCTTATATTGGTTGAAAGCCAAAACAACTTTGGAATCACATTTTTTGTTATGGAAGAATACCTCCAACTGTTTTTGGGATGATCGGATTAGTTGTTAAAATAACACAATATAATAACAAAAATTTGTTCGAAGAATAACTAAAAATGTTATAACAAAAACAATCCAAAAACAAAAAAATCATTACGACTAAAAACAAATTTTGTTATAAATAACGTAAAATGTTATTGGCAAAGTTTTTTTCAAATATCAAAAAGTGTTATTCCCAAGTTATTTCCGTCTGCTCGGGAACCATAATAATATATTTTTCTTTTTTTAAATAATCTTTTTTTCAGCCCGAATTTAACGAGTTTCATTTTATCTTCAAGAGCCAGATTTTCGCTAGGGGGCACGGCTTTGTTCTAGAGTTCACTGAAATAAAAAGAAAATACCAAATTCCTAAATTCTAGGAATTTTGCCTCCTTTTCTTATTAAGTAATCTACAAAACCCAATTTTCTAATTAAGGAAAGGAGCCAAAATTTCTAGAATTTAGGAAATTGGTACTTTTTTATTTTTTCAGTGTGCGTATCGACGGGTACCGATTTTGATGAAACTTTCAGCGTTTGTTGGTTTACACAAAATATGAACTCATCCCAAATATGAGCCCCCTACGATTAAGGTAAGTGAGGTGAAACACCCATTCAAGTTTCTGCAAAAATGTTCCAATTTGGAAGTTCCAAATAAATTGAACAATTTTCTAAAATGATCATAACTCAAGTTTGACAATGCGTATACCTGCTCGCTTGGTTTTATTTGAAAGGCCTATACATGCACTATATCTTCGACTTTGACTTCCAGAGTTATTTACTAATCACTGAAAAGTCATGATTTTTTCCAAAATGGTCGTATCTTTCTCAAAAATGTAGATCCTTTGTGGTGAAATTGAGGCATCCCAAGTAACATTTTAGGCTTTATCAAAGCTGTCACAACCGCTGTAAAACCTATCAGCCAAAACCAACATTGAAACCACTTAGTCGTAACAGCCTCTCCAGAACCCCGATAAACCTCTGTTAAAACCCAAAAGGACCTCTGCAAATGGTCCTATGGTTTTCAAGAGCATTTTCTCGTTTTCAGTTTGTAAAAGTCCATTGTGAAATAACTTATAAAGTCATACGATTCTTGAAATACCTTTTCATCTAAATTTAGAAAAAGAGCGAAAGAGCCGTTCAAAAAAGCGGCTCTTTTCAATGAGCGAACGAAAATGAGCGGTTCCTAAAAAGGGCGGTTTTGCCCACCTTTAGTTTTAAAGAAGCATGCGATAAAACCGTTTGGCATGAATTGCCATTGGGTTTTCAAGACTCTCTTAAAACTTTCATAAAATCTTTTGGAAAGCCATTTAGCTTTTGTTGTCACAAGGTTTTATGTCCGAGGCCTATTAATTAGTTCTTGCGTATTGGTTGCGGGGAATGCCCAAATAAAACTATTATGCAATCAAGATGCTACCATAAAACATTAATAAAACAATGTGGTGGCTAGTTGGTTTAAAAATGTTACTTGGGTTGTCTGGCTAGGGCCAAGGCTTTTGCTAATTCTACATTTTTATTTTACTGTCAGTTTGATTTTGAAATGATAATTGGGGTAGTTTTTCGGGATTTTGTCACATTAAATTTTAATATAGATTGTTCGTATCCAATCTCTTACAAAACAATTTCATCCAATAAATGATCCAAAAGCTTACGAAAACCTGAATTAAAAAATGTGCTTGTGAAAACACTCAGAACGATATTTTTCTTTAAAACAAACTTGATATTTTGTGAACTTTTTAATGTTCTAAAAATTTTCAGAATATTTTGATTTAATTCAGCAAATCACGTTTTATTTAAGAATGTTTTAAAAATCTGGCCGGATTTTTTAAAACCATCCCCGGGCAGACGGTAATAACAAAATTAAGAATATTTCAACAACAAATCCTGTTAAAATAACAAAAAGTGTAATTAAAGAAGAAAAAATAATAACAGTTTCTGATAAAATAACAAGATTTGGTATTGAAGTTGTATTATACTGAATTATACACTAATTATACACTAATAGGAGGAAATGTTATACATTTCAAAAACTCTCCTAATAACAAGATTTGTTATTCGTTTGGTATTCTGACTTAGAAATAAAATTACCATAAATCGCACAAATGGAAAAGTTTTTAAGTTTCTATAACACAATCTGTTATTATTTTTTCTTTTGTTAAATATGTTTAGATCTTTGGTATAATTTTGTCCAATTTCGTCGGGGTCTTTATTTTGGTCATGCAATGGGGTCCTTAATCTAAATTTATTCTAAAAAGTTGAAAACTAGAAAGTTGATTTTTTTTTTTCATTATTTGATATACCCCCTAAAGGCCTTTGCTAAAATTTGCTAGAACTATGGGATAATTTTGACCATTTTTGTAGGGGTCATTATATTGACTATGGAATAATTTTGACCAATTTAATCGTGGTCATTTATTTGACCATGAAATGGGGTCCTTAAGCATAAATAATCTGATAAAATTAAATTTTGAAAGTTGTTTTTTTTTTTAAGTTTGTTATATTCTCTAAGGGAATTGATTTGTTTATTGAGAATTTTTGAAAGGTGAATAACAAAAACTGTTATTATTTTCACAGAGCGAGGAAGTCGGAGCTGACGTTGAAGTTCGAGCTGGAGTGAGACCTCGGGGACGGCATCGGATTCAGCTAATTTTCAGCAACTTTTACTTGGAGTCGGAATCTGTGAAGTCGGGTATTTTTCGAAAGATGAAGTCGGCGTTGATGTCATATCCTGCATCCAGAGTCAGAGTTGTCTCCAAAGTATGGATTCAAAATCGCTTGAATGTACCCGACTCTGCAGCCCTGACTAGTTCAGAAGAGTTATGGCAACTGCAGGTTTATTTGCAAATGGCAAATAAACCAAAACAATAACTTTTTTGTTATGGAGACATACAAGTTCAACAACAATTTTGTTATTATGCTGCTCCACCTCTCCGCACAAAATAACAAATCTTGTTATTCCTTCATGATTCCTTCTGTGTTATTGGTTTGTTATTGCAATAACAACAAAATAACAGTTTAAGTTATTCTTCGAACAAATCTTTGTTTTTGATTTGTGTTATTTTAACAACTGATCCGATCATCCCAATAACATATTTCGATCTTCTCACAATATCAAAAACTGACCTTCCCAAGTTATTTCCGCCTGCTCGGGTTTACACTCTGATATCAACGTTAAATTGGTGAGCTGTAAACCTCTCAGTTTTATCTTAATAGATCCTGAACCCCAAGTTTATCTAAATAATTCCTCTACAGTTTTTGGACAGAAAAAAGTCAATTTCCGGAATTGTGATTTATGTTCATGAATTTGAGAACCACGAGAGAATATGTTCACGTGTATGGCAGTAGTGCATTGATTCATCCAGCTTTAAAAAATATCTTTACTGCAATAATGAATAATAAATAATAAATCTGCACAAATTTTTCGTAGAACAAATTTGGGCAGAACCTAGACGGTAAAATTACAATCGATTTGACCATACACATTTAAACCTTACTTGGACTACAATATTTGAAAAATAATTTCTTGAACTTAACCCTTCACGCCAATTCCAGTGGTGGGCACGTGGCCAGCCAGTGACCAATGACCAAGCAAAAGAACCAACCCTCCCATCAATATTTTATCATCGAACCGCGAAAAAAACAAAAGTGAGAGTGAAGTATCTTGTCCTAGCAGTGTAGTAGTGCGACGGGGCGGCGTGGATAACCTATAAAGAACTGGCCCGGTTTGAGCGTCTACACACACGGACTGTCCGGCTGAGGTGTTCGCGAACCGGTCGATTATGCAAACCACCACGCGGCCACGACGATAAAATCGCTCAATCCATCGCGGAATGTGGTTCGAGTCTCGGTTGACGGGGGGGATTGGTGGTGGGTGGAGAGGATTACCGGTTTACGGTGGCGGCGGCGCGAAGGTGGACCAGAATCGGATACTTTCTCTGACAGGAGTGTGTAGATCTGTTGTTTGTCCGAACGTCCTTGCCCGGGGTGGATCCAGTTTTTGCCCCGTGACTGTGTGGTTTTTTGCGACATTCGATGACATTTCGTTTTTTTAAGGAATGTCGTTTCTTTGCAAGGTTATAAGACTATATGGTTAGAACCATTTCGATTTTCAGATGAGTTTCTTGTTCACTAAATTCAGCTTCTTAACGTTGTTTTGATAGCCATCCCTCTTACCTGGCTTGTTGTTCTTTGCGTCGAGGCGGCGCTTCTTCAGCGCCGACAGCAGATCGTCGTTGCTGCGGAACGGCCGGATGCTTGGCCGCAGGTTCTTCTTGGGCGCTTCGGTGGTGGTGGTGGTCGTCGTCACCAGCGGACCCCGGCCGGCGGCCGGTGCCTCCTCGCCGGCTTCGTCACCCTCGGGCTGCTCGCCCTCCTCGTCCACGTACTCGTCCTGGCGAGGAGGAAAATGAAGAAAATTAAAATAAAATTGTAAAACAAATTAGGAGATCAATGTGGTCCTAAAAACCTATGTAAAGTTGAATGTAAAACGGTAAAAAATTCGATTAAAAACCATTTGTGATCACTTTTTTTTTAATTTTAATGCAAAAAAAAATCCTTTCCGAAAAAATACACTGAAAGAAAAAAATACTCAACTTTTATGAGATTTTTTGATTTTAAAGTTTAAAAGTTAAATTTGAAGGTGAGCCAACGATTTTTTTCGTTCAAAATTTTGTGAAAATAGCCTAAGATGTTACAAAGAGACTCACGAAAATTGCAGGATGGAGCAACTCCCCTATAAAAATACAAAAATCATTTAATGAAACTGTTTTTTTGAAAATTGCTCTAAACGTCAAAATTTTCAAAATCCGAGTACAGGAATCGATTCTCCAGGCAATTTTACATAAAAGTCTCCATATTGACCATTGTCCTTAGTCCAATCCTTGTAAAGTTACAGCGGTTTAAAAATAAAAATGTTGAAAAAATAGGTTTTTTTATGGTTTTTGGCAATTTCTATATGACAGACTTGATTTTTCAGTCTCGAAAATATTTTAAACGGAAAGCTCGTCCAATTTCCCATAAGTTTGTCTTTGACCACATTTCAATTGGATGTATGGGCTTACAGATATAAGCTAACTTGATTAAAAAATAGCTGTACATGTTTTCTTAAAATGTTGTTTGCATCAATTTCTTTTTAAATTGAGGAATTCATGAAATTAATATAAAAACTAACTTAATCCACCTATGTGGTTGTTGCCTTCCTCACTTTTTACCAACGTTTGGTGATGTGATGGGTTTGGACACAAATTCTATCTATATATATATATATATATATATATACAAAATTTCGACGGTTTTGTTCGAACACGAATCAATTCAACACGGAACGTCCGATCGAGGTGCTCTTTGTTGCGTTGGGTTCGTATGGTAAGTTCGTGAGTCCAAGGAAGGTTCTTACGCCAAAAAGTTACAACTTTGGCCACTCTGGAATTGATTCCGGAAAATTTGCAGATTGTATGGGAAAGGTTAAAATCAAGTTTCGATCACAGGAGGCTGAACAAGCAAAAAAGTCAAAAACGTCAACAAACGAAAAAAGACAGAACGAAGTTTGTCAGGTAAGGCTTGTTTCTCAGTAAAGAAATACACAAATGTCACTTAAGCGGTCATAACTTGTGACTGAGCGTTGCCCGATCTTCAATGTATTGGACCCATTGGAAAGGTCTTTTGATTACCTATCTAACGATGGGTTGGATAATGGATCCGGACATAGTTTACATACATTTAAGTGAAATCCGGCATCAAAAAAGTACATAAATATCACTTAAGTGGTCATAACTTGAGACAGGGTTGCCAGATCTTCTATGTTTTGGACTCATTGGAAAGGTCCTTCGATTACATATCCAACGATGGGTTGAATGATAGATCCGGACATAGTTGACATACATTTAAGTGAGATCCGGCACCAAAAAAGTACATAAATATCACTTAAGTGGTCATAACATGAGACAGGGTTGCCAGATCTTCAATGTATTGGACTCATTGGAAAGGTCTTTTGATAACCTATCCAACGATGGGTTGGATAATGGATCCGGACATAGTTTACATACATTTAAGTGAGATCCGGCATCAAAAAAGTACATAAATATCACTTAAGTGGTCTTAACTTGAGACAGGGTTGCCAGATCTTCAATGTTTTGGACTCATTGGAAAGGTCTTTCGATTACCTATCCAACGATGGGTTGAATGATGGATCCGGATACAGTTTACATACATTTAAGTGAGATCCGGTATCAAAAAAGTACATAAATATCACTTAAGTGGTCATAACATGAGACAGGGTTGCCAGATCTTCAATGTATTGGACTCATTAGAAAGGTCTTTCGATTACCTATCCAACGATGGGTTGAATGATGGATCCGGATACAGTTTACATACATTTAAGTGAGATCCTGCATCAAAAAAGTACATAAATATCACTTAAGTGGTCATAACATGAGACAGGGTTGCCAGATCTTCAATGTATTGGACTCATTGGAAAGGTCTTTTGATAACCTATCCAATGATGGGTTGGATAATGGATCCGGACATAGTTTACATACATTTAAGTGAGATCCGGCATCAAAAAAGTACATAAATATCACTTAAGTGGTCATAACATGAAACAGGGTTGCCAGATCTTCAATGTTTTGGACTCATTGGAAAGGTCTTTTGATTACCTATCCAACGATGGGTTGAATGATGGATCCGGACACAGTTTCCATACATTTAAGTGAGATCCGGCATCAAAAAAGTACATAAATATCACTTAAGTGGTCATAACATAAGACAGGGTTGCCAGATCTTCCATGTATTGGACTCATTGGAAAGGTCTTATGATAACCTATTCAACTATGGGTTGGATAATGGATCCGGACATAGTTTACATACATTTAAGTGAGATCCGGCATCAAAAAAGTACATAAATATCACTTAAGTGGTCATAACATGAAACAGGGTTGCCAGATCTTCAATGTTTTGGACTCATTGGAAAGGTCTTTTGATTACCTATCCAACGATGGGTTGAATGATGGATCCGGACACAGTTTCCATACATTTAAGTGAGATCCGGCATCAAAAAAGTACATAAATATCACTTAAGTGGTCATAACATAAGACAGGGTTGCCAGATCTTCCATGTATTGGACTCATTGGAAAGGTCTTATGATAACCTATTCAACTATGGGTTGGATAATGGATCCGGACATAGTTTACATACATTTAAGTGAGATCCGGCATCAAAAAAGTACATAAATATCATTTAAGTGGTCATAACTTGAGACAGGGTTGCCAGAACTTCAATGTTTTGGGCTCGTTGGAAAGGTCTTTTGATAACCTAACCAACGATGGGTCGGGTGATGGGTCTGGATATAGTTTAGATGCATTTATGTGCGATCCGATTCGCAACTCTGACACTTTTTTATACTTAACTTTTGAACTACTTATCGGATCTTCAAACAATTCAATAGTGCAGTATGGGGCACCAAACCAGATCGAATGCAACTTATTTGACTCAAATCGGATCTGCCAGTGCCGAGAAAACTTGGCAAGAATTTTGAGCACCAAGGGGAATACGCACACACATACACACACACACACACACACACACACACACAGACATTTGTTCAGTTTTCGATTCTGAGTCGATAGGTATACATGAATATAGGTCTACGAGCTGTTTTTCAAAAGTTCATTTTTCGAGCAGGATTATAGCCTTACCTCAGTGAGGAAGGCAAAAGAAAAAATGATTTTGCATCTTACCCAAGGTTGTGCACAATAAAATTATCGAGGTTCGTTAACGATGACGATAGTTCATTTTAAATATACAGTGCCATCCCGTTTTTGGAAACAAGAAGCGATTTTCATGTTGCCAAAATCGGGAAATTTTGAAAAGTGTATTTTTTAGTAATAACTGTTAATATTTTTGTGAGAACCATCAATAAATATTGCTAACATTCCATAATGAAGGATGTGGTTTAAGGGAATATTCATAAATCATGTAATAAACAAAATTGATGAATTTTTAACTTTTAAAAAATAAATTATGTTGTGATAAAAATATTATTTACACTAAAAATATTTATATTTTTAAGTACTCATTAATTAATTTATGTTTTGAAAGAATTACGAGACCAAAAATATTTTTCAAAGTTTATGTCCCTCGGCTCTGACCAAAGTCGAGGGGGGGGGGAGGTCTAAAAAAATATAAAATTTGAAATTACAAGCCTAATTTTTGGATGAAAAAAGTCTTTTAAAATGCTTTTTACATGCGTATTGACGTATTTTTTTCCCCAAAAACAAAATTCTAGGACTGTACATTGGTATTTCATGAAAACTTAAAATGTTTTTAAAGGAGTTCAAACATGCTAAATATGATTATAAACGCGGGAAAATGCATTTTAACTGGTTTTCAGTTGGTTAAACTTTAATTTACACTAAAATTTTGAAGTTTTTCGAAAAAATATTGTTTTGGCCCCTGGTTTTTCAGGCCAACTTTGAAGGGGGGGGGCGACATAAACTTTGAAAATTATTTGCAACGGCCTAAAGCGAGTATAATAGTTCAAACAAATCAGCAAAATACGGTACTTCAAATACCATATTTTTAAACACTTAAAATTTTCATTATTTGCCATACAGTGCAATCCCGTTTTTGGCAACACGAATTATTCAAACCTTTCCAATTGCAAAAAAAAACGGAAATTTTTAAATTGATCTTTGTTGTGTGAAGTTTTCAGATTGGTTCAACAATCGACAATTTAAAAGAAAAGTGAAGTTAGTCTCATTCATCAGTCATTTTTGACGACAGTAAATTTTTCGAATGTTGACAAAAATGGGATGTCACTGTATATAAACCGATTTGAAATAACGTTTTGATTTTCCCTGTTTGAGAGTTTTACTTCAATTTGAACAATTTGAAAGGATTCAAAATGTGGCAAGCATTCTGACTGCTTTTTAGTTTTAAAATGAAATACAAAAATTTTCACAAAATACAGTGTTTTTGTTGAAATTATTCAAACTTCCATAATTTGCAATATGTGTATCAAGCGACTTGAAATTTCGTACTTTCGTTTTTACTGTTTCAGTCACGGTGTATTTTTCCGAGAACATTAAGATAAAAAATTCGGCAAGTCTGATTTTTGGCACCATGAAAGAAGGGCTCTTTCCCGACATTTTGCGGGGTCCGGCGAAATTTTTCGTCGGGGGTCTAGAGCAACTTTTTTTTGAGGATAAAGCCCATAAAAATCGATGGGTTCATGTTCTTATCCATCAAATTCCTTATGAATGTGCCTCAAGAGACTCTAAATTACATATTTGAACTCAAATCAAAAGTTACCAACCCAAATTTACCAGATTTCTAATTTTCTTTGAAATAACCCCAACATCCAAACTGGAAACCTCAAAACAACCGAATAATTTTTTTTCTTTGTATAATTTGTCATAAAAATACAGCAACAGATTGCCCGGATACAAAATCGAGCTTACCCAAAATGTTCCTAACATTATTTTTTATCAATCCTCTGCGATAAACCACTCAATTGTTTGAAACTTTTTCGAATCAATCTTATTGTAGAGAACAGTTTTCTGAACAATTTCCATAAAAAATATCAATTTTGGTTCAATATAAGCAGAGATATACCCAGTTTCGTAAAATAAAAACTGTCTTTCTCCATAATTTCTGGATTTAATTCCCATTCAAACGATGATAGCCATTATAGGGCTCTATTTTGATAAACCTTGATTTGTACCCAAACTGACACGCAATAAAACGCGTCCAATGCACGCTTTCCCTAGCCCCAAAGGTCATCAAGATTTCAGTAGCTCTACTAAGCCTTCACATCTAGTTCACTCACCTCGGCGTACTCGGGCGGTGGCGTCGTGGTCGTCGTCTTGGCCAGCGGGTTCTGTCGGCCGATGTTGCCCCGTCGCAGCAGCAGGTTGTTCCGGCTGTTGGCGGCCCCACCACCACCGTCCTGTGAGTGCACGGAAGTCACCGCCGCTAGGCAGAGCAGCGTCGCCACCATCACGGAAGCCCTGGAAGAAGCAGAGAGAGAGAGATCCAAACTATTCAGGAAGTTGTTCAGGAATTTGGCCGGTGTCTAATCCTGATCTAAATTTGCTGATATTGACGACCGAAACCGGCTCCAAAAAACGCTAATTTAAATGACTGCTTCGTGATGGTTGAGGCAAGTTTTGAACGACCAGATCTGCCTTCACTGACCTTCACATATTTCTTCCTCGTGTTTGGACGGTGTCCAAAGTTCCGCGTTCTACGCAAAAATTACATATGCAATTCTCCAGAAACAAAAAAAAAAAAACGCAAACTGACCGGTTCTTTGAACTGTTTCAAACAAGCTGAAGAATTTTTGAAAGTTAAACTCGTGCGATTGGTGTCAAGTGTTCCGTGTTAAGGTGACAGCCCAACTATTGCGGTAAAGAGAGAGAGAGGACTTTGAACTTGACGTTCGCGGCTGAAGTGTTGCCTCTTAAGGCAAGATCACGACGAGCCCCATCACTTGGCCGCGAACAACAGCCAAGGCTGTTTTTGTGCTGCAGTAAAACACCGTCGACCGTACAAGAGTTCCGGAACTCTTGTGTGGTTTGTTGAGGTGGTAAATCAGCCACGAGTGCAGTCGTTCAAGTTTCAGGGAAAAGTGCACTGCTGATTGGAATAAGTGATTCGTTAAGAGTTACGAGCGAGCGAGTGGTTTATGGTATGGTTGTTGGT
The DNA here is from genome assembly GCF_015732765.1 of Culex quinquefasciatus. Classification (NCBI taxonomy): domain Eukaryota; kingdom Metazoa; phylum Arthropoda; class Insecta; order Diptera; family Culicidae; genus Culex; species Culex quinquefasciatus. Next base: position 96,618,820 of record NC_051861.1, read on the forward strand.
TTTTTTCTTTCTCGGGCGATGAAATCGGAGAAACTTCTGTGAAATATTGATCGTTTAAATGTGATTTGAGGGCAATTTAAACGACTGTTTATGAAGATTTCCGCAAACAGTTTTCAATTGGGTAATTCTCCGCCAACTCACACAGCAGTTGCCCCGACCCCTCTTCGATTTGCGTGAAACTTTGTCCTAAGGGGTAACTTTTGTCCCTGATCACGAATCCGAGGTCCGTTTTTTGATATCTCGTGACGGAGGGGCGGTACGACCCCTTCCATTAGGTGTTTTTCAATAATTTGCAGCCTGAAACGGTGATGAGATAGAAATTTGGTGTCAAAGGGACTTTTATGTAAAATTATACGCCCCGAATTCGAAAAAACGTATTTTCATCGAAAAAACACTAAAAAGTTTTAAAAATTCTCCCATTTTCCGTTACTCGACTGTAAAATTTTGGAACATGTCATTTATGGGAAATTTAATGTACTTTTCGAATCTACATTGTCCCAGAAGGGTCATTTTTCATTTAGAACAAAATTTTTCATTTTAAAATTTCGTGTAACTTTGCAGGGTTATTTTTTAGAGTGTAACAATGTTCTACAAAGTTGTAGAGCAGACAATTACAAAAATTTTGATATATATACATAAGGGGTTTGCTTATAAACATCACAAGTTATCACGATTTTACGAAAAAGTTTTAAAAAGTTGGTCGTCATCGATCATGGCCGTTCATGGTCACCCGCGACAGACACGGACGACGAAACAAAGAGAAACGCAAAAAGTAACTTTTTCAAAACTTTTTTTCGTAAAATCGCGATAACTTGTGATGTTTATAAGCAAACCCCTAATGTCTATATATCAAAATTTTTGTAATTGTCTGGTCTACAACTTTGTAGAACATTGTTACACTCTAAAAAATAACCCTGCAAAGTTAGAAAAAACACGAAATTTTAAAATGAAAAATTTTGTTCTAAATGAAAAAATGACCCTTCTGGGACAATGTAGATTCGAAAAGTACATTAAATTTCCCATAAAATGACATGTTCCAAAATTTTTTACAGTCGAGTAACGGAAAATGGGAGAATTTTTAAAACTTTTTTATTGTTTTTTTCGATGAAAAATACGTTTTTTCGGAATTCTGAGTACGTCATCAAATCGGGCATCTAATTTTACATAAAAGTCCCTTTGATACCAAATTTCTATCTCATCACCGTTTCAGGCTGCAAATTATTGAAAAACACCTCTTTTTTCGCATGTTCAAAAATGGAAGGGGTCGTACCGCCCCTCCGTCACGAGATATCAAAAAACGGACCTCGGATTCGTGATCAGGGACAAAAGTTACCCCTTAGGACAAAGTTTCACGCAAATCGAAGAGGGGTCGGGGCAACTTTTCCCGATTTCGTGTGAGTTGGTAGAGAATTACCCAATTCCGTTTCCAATACTACTGAAAAATCAATAATTAATTTTATTTTTAAATCTGTACAACCAACCCAATATTTACTATGGTCTAGAGCTTGATAATTATGGCTATGAGAAAAAAAAAAAATATTGAAATAACAAGCCATAATTTGTGGAAAATGCAGTATACGGTCGGATTGCAATGATAAGTATTCAAAAGTTATAAGTTTCAATTTTTTTACGATTTTTCTTGCCATAATGTACAACGAAAATTTACAAAAATATGTTTGAATTAATGAAACATGTTAAAAGTTATTGTAAACGAAGGGATATCCAGTTTAAAATTACATTGAAACTTTCCTCTTTTTATCGAAAAAAATATTTTTTGCCCCTGGATTGAGCTGCCGGATGGTGACAAAAACTGAATCAACTAGAAAAAAAATGCAACAGCCTTTGATACATCCAATTTTTTGCTTTGTACTCACTCAGAAAAAAACTACCGATTTTTGTGATATTCAATTTAAATTCAGAAGTATGTTCATGTGAGCCAATTCACAGCATATCCGTTTTTTTTTGGCGAAAATTGGTTCATATTGACAGATGGTTTAACTACCTAATTCAGTTGAAATAAAACTGAGTATTTGAGATACCAAATAATACATTTAATCAATTAAAGTATGGCTCAATTTCTTCAAATTAATGCAGAAAAAACAGTTACAGTTAATTGAATTTGTAAACAAAATATTAAACTGCGCAATATAAACTTTTTTTGTCGATAAATCAGAGTTTTTGATATGTTTCAAATGATAAAAAAGGATTCTTTTGGGCTAGGCACAAGTTGGTCGAAATTCATTTGGCAATGTTGCCAATTTATAGTTAAGATCGTATTGAAAAAAAAAAGAATTGAAAAATGTTTTCAAAATTATCAACGATTACATTTCAAAAGGCCATAAGACAATTATTTCTGGCCATTCAAATGTCAGGTTTGATTACAAAATATTTGAAAATATTTGTTTGCCGAAAGAACGGAATATAATACGATAGTTTTATTTTTTGATATTTAAAATAATGACGCATATTTGTTGAGTCACCTAACAGTTTTAAAGCTATTTTGGTGGTGCATTTAATGACTAAATTTTTCCAGTTTGCTTTTCTTTCAGAGGCTACTGTTGATTAAATCTGCAATGTTTTTATGCAAACTTTAAAAAATCACGTTTTTTTAAATCGTGTTTTATTAAAAGCAAAATTGGCAACACTGCCAAATGATTGCAAACTATTTTTGTCGTAGCTTCAATGTCATCTAAAACATATCCAAAACAGAAAAAAAAATTACTGAGTTATTTTTTTCTGAGAGTTAATATCTACAACTTTGCTGAATACATCATAATGATCAGCAAATCCGTTCTCAACATACAGATTTTTTATAAATTTAAAAAGCCTTTTGGTATGGACAGTAGGGTTACAAAAAAATATTTTAGGGACATCCCTCGACTTTACTCTTTAGCCACAGATGTTGCAAAAGCGAAGAACGTTAAAGTCGATGAAAAAATCGCTTATTTATTTTCAGGATCAACTTGGATCGCTTTGCACTCTTGGTTATAAATGTAGAGCTTGAAATTTCACATTAGAATCTCCACGGCGTGTTTTCTGGGCAACCTTAAGGAGAAAAAATAGTCATCGCTACTGTCAAATGTGTCTTATAGTAAATTTTCTCAGCTTTCCAATGCTTCTAAGAGCGAAATGTTTCATCGGGAAATTTCTGAGATATCTTTTTTTAAAGTTTTTTGTTCTAAATTCCTTTATTATTTATTGTAAACTTTATAATAACTATTCTGGAAACTTGTCAAATTATGTTTTTCATGTGTCATTTACTCATCAAAATGTGCAAAATAAGGCAAGAAACAACTTTGGAGAAGGTTGCAAATCGCTAAACATGTTTAAAATTAAGTTTAAACGAGTTTTTGAATATGGGTCATTCCAGGTCAACGGAGTACACTTTTGGACTTGACCTTCACCGATTTGGACCAAACTTGGAGGGAACTTTCATCTATCGATGGTTAACAGAAATCCCAAGTTTGGTGCTGATTGGACCATCCCTCTATTTTTGGCACCGCCCTCTTTTATGGCGATTTTCTAGAAAACTTTTTTTCTTTTAATCATAACTTTGAAACTATTTAAGCAAAAGACTTTCTACAGGTTTTATTTTACAGAAAATTTTCCAAGTAATTCGATGAAAATAAAATTTTTACCCTTAAATGCCCACTAATATTATATTTTAACGTTTTAAGTATTAAAATTTAGTTTTGACCAAATGCTTATATTTTTATTTGTTTTATTTTATCACCATCGTGTTTCCCGGATAATTTTACATAATAATCAATGTCGACCTCAAACTAAAATGAACTATCGGCGAGATACAGCGATTTTACTAAATAAAAGTTTGATTTTGCGCAGCACTCGGAAGTACAAAGTAAACTTTTCAACAAAAAGGGATGAATCCCGCATAATTCGGTTTTCATATGTGAGAAACTTATTTCGGATTTGAATTCATAAGACAGAGTGCAGCGCAAAATCAAACTTTTTTCAGTCAAATCGCTGTATCTCGCCGATAGTTCATTTTAGTTTGAGGTCTACATTTATTTTTATGTAAAATTGTCCGGGGAACACGATGTTGTTAAAATAAAACAAATAAAAATATAAGCAATTGGTCAAAACTGAATTTTAATACTTAAAACGTTAAAATATAATATTAGTGGGCATTTAAGGGTAAAAATTTCATTTTTATCGAATTCCTTGGAAAATCTTCTGTAAAATAAAACCTGTAGAAAGTCTTTTGCACAAATAGTTTCAAAGTTATGATTAAAAGAAAAAAAGTTTTCTAGAAAATCGCCATAAAAGAGGGCGGTGCCAAAAATAGAGGGATGGTCCAATCAGCACCAAACTTGGGATTTCTGTTAACTATCGATAGATGAACGTTCCCTCCAAGTTTGGTCCAAATCGGTGAAGGTCGAGTCCAAAAGTGTACTCAGTTGACCTGGAATGACCCATATTCATTTTTTGAACAAATCAGTATTGAATTAAAAATTCATTACTTGGTCTAAGATTTTTTGCACAACATGTAAATTTCTGAAAAGTTAGCATTTGATGTCCCCTAAAACAAATAAAAAAAATACAAAAATAGTGTTTTTTTTTTTTGCAAATCGACAAAAAGTTCAATAAAAAATCTCCATTTTTATACCGTGTATCATTTTTTCAGTGAAGTCCTTATCCATACCTACACTACAACTTTGCCCAAGACTCCAAATCGATCAAAAAATTTCTTCAAAAGATACAGATTTTTGAATTTTCATATATCATTTTTATATGGACAGCTGCCAAATGTGTATGGAAAATTAAAAGGAAAAACTAATGATGCAAAATTGCTTCTATGGGCATTCTGAAGGCACCACCCGGAAGGTGGTGCTAATTTTGCAGAAATTTTCTGTTAAAAGTGAGACACGGCGTGTTTTCTAGAACAAACTTTTTGTTCGGATGGATTAACCAGCGTTTTGTAGTAGCCGACGTTTTGTTGTTCAGCAACTCAAACTGTAAATATTTGTTTATTTTAGTTTAAATTTACACACCTTTCCTTTAACCACTCACAAGAATTGGTTTCCTCCTTCACTACTCTTCTGGCACTGAGTTCCTTTACTTTGGTTCAATCATGGAACAGTTACCCTATGTGTAGGCGTTTCTGTGAGGTTGTTTTATAAAGGTAAGTTTCTTTTCTAGGTTTTTAGCTATTTCTAGGTACTCACGAATCTTCGTACTTGGAGTCTTCGAGCAGGTAAGTTTCCGCAGGTTTTACAGGTGAGAATTTGTTGCGCTACAGGTAAGTTTATAACGGTAAATATTGCGCGAGAAACAGAACAAAATATTTCTCTTTTGCCTTCTACTTACAAATCGCCACCAGTTTTCCTACATTCGAACCGCCCGTCTACAAATATCGCACAAAATCCCTCACAAAACTTGATCTTTTCTCCTCATTACAAAATGCACATTCACTTTCAATGTTTACGTTTTGATTTTGCTTCATTTTCTTCTTTTGTCGCATCCGCTCGATTCGGACTGTGACAGTTCACGCGACCGGGGGATTGGCTACTGGTTCCCGTAGTTGATGTTGCACGGCGTGTCGCAACACCCCAGCCCGTAACATCCGGCGTTTGTGTTGAAAATCCGGATTTTACCAGAGAAATGACGCGGCAACATCGACTCTCCTCGCTTATCTCCAAAGACTGCTCCTCGTTCACATCGGCGCGGTTCCCGGTTTGTTTGGGTTTTCGTGTGGCCTTCTTCGTTTTCTTCGGTTTCCCTAGAATTAGTTGCGCTTCATCCATATCAGCTGAGCTAACTTGATGTGTGGCTGAGTCTGTAAGCCCATACACTGACCACCCGAGCTTGCAAAGGACGGCGACCGGCTCTCGATCGGCACCTGCCTTAACTTCAGCAGCTGCAAATGTGTGGATGTTGTTGAGTCCGATGAGCAACCTTGGCTGCCCATCGTAGGACGCGATTGGCAGATTCCGTAAGTGGTTGTATTTTCCGGCAAGCTCATCGAAGTCTACTTTTTGTCGAGGCAGCATCAACTTTTCTACTGTACGCACTGCGTGCAGTTCCAGCGAACCGTCTGCTTCTTCTACGCCCGATACCGAAAGGTTCAATCTCCGGACTGCCGCTCCTCGCGTTGGTGACCAGCTGTCCATCTGATCGTCAGCTGCTCAGGAATGCCGTCGAGCTTAAGTTGATCAGCCAGCTTTTTTTCGATCAGAGAGACTGAAGAGCCTTCATCGAGAAATGCTAACACAGTATGCGATCGTCCAGCGCAATGGATCTGAACCGGCATCATGCGGAACATCACGTCAGTGCCAGAGCAAATGTGTGCGTTTACCCCCACAACTGTTTCCACCGGATGCATGAGCGGGTGGTGGGGCTCCCTGCAGTCGCCGACGCTACAGCGAAACTTGAACCAACATTGGCCACCATGATCGTTTAGACACCTGTTGCACAGTCGTTCTTCAGACACCAGCTGCAGACGTTCAGCGTACTTCAGTTTCTTAAAGTTTCCGCAATCACGCAGGCGATGTTCCGTGCTGTGACACATCTTGCAAGGCGCCAACCTCCTTTGGTCTCCAGGACCAGCTTCTGGTTCTTCTTCTTCGCGATGATAGTATCTTGTTTCGGTACTTTTTTCCTCTTCCCTCGATAACTGCCCACACGACAAGAAGTCGAGTGTGACGTTCGCTTCACAGGCTTCTTCAACTATTTCCGTGATGAAATCAGTGAACGTCCTTAAGGTCACCGTTTTGTGCGATTTTTTGAAACGGACCCACTGACGTTTCTCGGGATCTGGTAGCTTTTCAACCAGATCTTGAATCAACAATGGATTGATCAGATGTTGATTGAGACCAGCCGCTTCGATGTGCTCACACATCTGCTCGACAACATTTCCGAACGGGATGAAAGTGGACAGCTTGTCGGACCTAGGTGGCTGCAGATTCCGTACCTTGGCCAAGTGAGCCTGCAGCAGTTGTTCCGGGCGTCCAAACAGCATGCGCAGCTTTGCAACTGCTTTAGGGACAGTCTTCGGGAGAACCAGTTGGCCGCTCACCATTTCGAGGGCGTGTCCCGTCAGACAGTCCTGAAGCCTCACAAGATTTTCAACGTCGGAGTACCCGCAAGCAGCATTGGACGCTTGGAATGCTCCGTAGAACAGAGGCCACTCCTCTGGTTTACCCGAGAACGATGGAAGCTTTTGTGTAAGCCCGTTTCGCGCTGCCAGCTGTGCCTTAGTTGGACCGGAATTCTGCTGCCCCAGCCCGTGTTTGTTCCTGTTGGTTTTATCTCGATTCTCCTGCCCATCGCCATCGCTAGTACTGCCGTTTTCATCTGCATCTTTTGCTGGTCCCTGTGTCTTCCCTGAACCGGTAGCGGTTTTCAGGTTTTGTATCTTCCGATCCAGGTCCGCCATCTTTTCGTCGAACGACTTTATTCTGGCTTCCTTGCGGCCCAGTTCTTGCAATTTGGCCTGCAGCATACGTTCCTGCAAGGCAGTTTCTTCTTCCTCCTCTTCAGCGCGCATCTTCTCTTCCTCTTCTAGCTTCTTCACCTCCAGTGCGCGCAGCATCTTCCTCTCCTTCTGTTTCAGCAGCAACTCGATTTTCTGGGCATCTTCCAGGTTCTTTATTTTCTCCGCCAATGCCAGCAACTTCTCTTCTTCGATCAGGCTGGCAATCTGGCAAATTTGCTCCTTGCAGAACCATTTTCCAACTTGGGTTGCAGCCTCGCCTTCCACGCACTGGATGTGGAACCGGTGATTGCAGTTTCCGCAGCTGACAGTCTGTTCGCCAGCGGCAATCTTCACCTTGCAGGTTCCACATGAAGCTAGCGCCGTCTCCAGAGCTTCATCGTCCGTGCCAGACATTTTGTGACACCGTGTGTCAATTCTTTTTGAGAATGTTCGGATGGATTAACCAGCGTTTTGTAGTAGCCGACGTTTTGTTGTTCAGCAACTCAAACTGTAAATATTTGTTTATTTTAGTTTAAATTTACACACCTTTCCTTTAACCACTCACAAGAATTGGTTTCCTCCTTCACTACTCTTCTGGCACTGAGTTCCTTTACTTTGGTTCAATCATGGAACAGTTACCCTATGTGTAGGCGTTTCTGTGAGGTTGTTTTATAAAGGTAAGTTTCTTTTTCTAGGTTTTTAGCTATTTCTAGGTACTCACGAATCTTCGTACTTGGAGTCTTCGAGCAGGTAAGTTTCCGCAGGTTTTACAGGTGAGAATTTGTTGCGCTACAGGTAAGTTTATAACGGTAAATATTGCGCGAGAAACAGAACAAAATATTTCTCTTTGCCTTCTACTTACAAATCGCCACCAGTTTTCCTACATTCGAACCGCCCGTCTACAAATATCGCACAAAATCCCTCACAAAACTTGATCTTTTCTCCTCATTACAAAATGCACATTCACTTTCAATGTTTACGTTTTGATTTTGCTTCATTTTCTTCTTTTGTCGCATCCGCTCGATTCGGACTGTGACAGTTCACGCGACCGGGGGATTGGCTACTGGTTCCCGTAGTTGATGTTGCACGGCGTGTCGCAACACTTTTCAAGAAAAAATAGTCATCGCTACTGTCAAATGTGTCTTAAAGGAAACTTTCTCAGCTTTCCAATGCTTCCAAGAGCGAAATGTTTCATCGGGAAATTTCTGAGATATCCTTTTTTAAAGTTTTTTGTTTTAAATTCCTGTATTATTTATTGTAAACTTAGTAATAACTAATCTGGAAACTTGTCAAATGATGTTTTTCATGCGTCATTTACTCATCAAAATGTGCAAAATAAGACAAGAGGAGGAGGCTGCCAATCGCTAAATATTTTTAAAATTAAGTTTAACTGAGTTTTTGAATATATGGGAATTATTTAAAAATCAAAATCATAAAACCATATTAAAAAAATATTTTTTTACAGTAATTAAAAGATAAAAACATAATTTTTATTTACGAATATCACGTTTATGCTCGGATTAAGCTTGAATTAAGCTGATAAAACCGATTTTTTTTGTTGCAAGTTTGAGATTAGTTAGGATATCACTAGATTTTTATGAAAAAAAAAAATCATATTTCCTTAAACAAACATTAATCAATTGCATGGATACAAAACATGTTATATACTCAAAATTGAACTATAAATTACTGTGGCGAGTTTCAGGAGAAAAACTTTTCATGAGTATGAAATGATTTTTATAATTTTTATTTTGTATGAGATGATCAAGGAATCAGCAATATTATAGAGGTCTAATCTTATCTTTTTAAAACGCTTTTAAAATACTTTGATTTTTGTTTAAATAGTTTGGAATGGAAGCATCTGTTTGATTTTTTCTGTTAAATAATATTTTATTTATGTTTAAACCAAAAAATGTATGTGGCAGTGTTTTCAACATTCAGAGTTAAAACACACAAATTTTACTCCTACATTTAAATTCATTTTCAACAGCAATTTTTTTTTCGTTATTTCATACACATGAGAATATGACTTTTGAACCTTGCAACAGTGATTGGTAGTACATTTTCGATTTTAAATCATCTTTTAGATCCATGTTCCCGATTCATGTATGCTTCAAGAAGTATCATATTTATTCATAAAAATCCATTAATGAACTTAATAATTTCAAACCTGCAAAAAAATCGATTGTATCAGCTCAATAAGAGCAGACACGTGATATTTGTACACAAAAATTGTGTAATTATCTTTTAATTCTTGTAAATAATATTTTTAAGAAGGTTTTATGATTTTGAGTTTTGAATAAATCCCATATATGGGTCATTCCAGGTCAACTGAGTAAACTTTTGGACTCGACCTTCACCGATTTGGACCAAACTTGGAGGGAACGTTCATCTTTCGATAGTTAACAGAATTCCCAAGTTTGGTGCTGATTGGACCATCCCTCTATTTTTGGCACCGCCCTCTTTTATGGCGATTTTCTAGAAAACTTTTTTTCTTTTAATCATAACTTTGAAACTATTTGTGCAAAAGACTTTCTACAGGTTTTATTTTACAGAAAATTTTCCAAGGAATTCGATAAAAATGAAATTTTTACCCTTAAATGCCCACTAATATTATATTTTAACGTTTTAAGTATTAAAATTCAGTTTTGACCAATTGCTTATATTTTTATTTGTTTTATTTTAACAACATCGTGTTCCCCGGACAATTTTACATAAAAATAAATGTAGACCTCGAACTAAAATGAACTATCGGCGAGATACAGCGATTTGACTGAAAAAAGTTTGATTTTGCGCTGCACTCTGTCTTATGAATTCAAATCCGAAATAAGTTTCTCACATATGAAAACCGAATTATGCGGGATTCATCCCTTTTTGTTGAAAAGTACACTTTGTACTTCCGAGTGCTGCGCAAAATCAAACTTTTTTTTTAGTAAAATCGCTGTATCTCGCCGATAGTTCATTTTAGTTTGAGGTCGACATTGATTATTATGTTAAATTATCCGGGAAACACGACGGTGATAAAATAAAACAAATAAAAATATAAGCATTTGGTCAAAACTAAATTTTAATACTTAAAACGTTAAAATATAATATAAGTGGGCATTTAAGGGTAAAAATTTTATTTTCATCAAATTACTTGGAAAATTTTCTGTAAAATAAAACCTGTAGAAAGTCTTTTGCTCAAATAGTTTCAAAGTTATGATTAAAAGAAAAAAAAGTTTTCTAGAAAATCGCCATAAAAGAGGGCGGTGCCAAAAATAGAGGGATGGTCCAATCAGCACCAAACTTGGGATTTCTGTTAACCATCGATAGATGAACGTTCCCTCTAAGTTTGGTCCAAATCGGTGAAGGTCAAGTCCAAAAGTGTACTCAGTTGACCTGGAATGACCCATATAAAAGTGTGTTTTTTTGCAAATTTAGTTTTAGAGACAACAATTTAAATTTAAAATCATCTTTATTTTAACCGTAAGTAAATCTTTCCCTGTTCCCGAGGGGAACACCCGTGAAGAGTATCGGGGCCGGCATTAACGAAGCGGATTCAGTGACAGTTTATTAATCAACATAATGTTAACATGGTATGGTTAATGTTTACAGGTTGTCTTCCTATGGTGTCTTGATAAGGTCCAGTTCCCTTTACTAAGCAATCGAATCCAGAAGGGAAAAGATAACCAGTTGTGTTGGTCCGAGCCGGCATTCGAACCCCGATCTACCGCTTACGAGGCGGAATTGTTACCACTGGGTTACGTGACTCGGTTTTGTATGGACAGTTGCAGAATTTGTATGAAAAATTAAATGGACAAACTAATGCTGCAAAATGGCTTCTTTGGGCATACCGAAGGCACCAACAAAGTTTCAGCCGAATTAAAAAAATACAAAAAAATAAAATAAAAAAAGACAGATTTCGTAGAGAATCGCTCGGTTGCGACAGGACCTTGCGCTTTGACTTTGTTGTTTGAATGGAACTTAACCCGTAAAATCTGTGCGTTTTGAGTTTTGCCAGTTGTGAGCACCTTATCGACTTTTGCATTTTTCAAAAGCCACATGCACAGCAAATAAAGTAGTAATCCAGCTGCGTGTAAAAGGCCTGGGTGTAAAATAAATTTTGCATTATTCTATGAAATTCTGTGTAATATTACACCATGAAATATGTAGCCCATCAGTATGGGAAACCTACTTTATCGAAATGTCAAGCTCACATATACGTTTATCCTTTTCATTTTTTATCGGTCTGATGGCCGAGCGGGCTAAGGCGCCAGTCCTTACTGTAGGTGCTTGGTTTGAGTCCCGTCTGTTGCAACTTTTTTTTGTGTTTACAAAAATTGTACATGCAGCGTGTAATATTAAGTGTCTTTTTTGACGAAGGTGATGTGCATGCTTTTGCATGCGATTTTACCATCGGATTTTTTGCTGTGTGGGCTCATAAACTATGCTCCAGGGAACTACTTTGCGGAAGTGTGAGAAAACATTCGTCAAATATGTCACACGTGTGCTTTGCGATATCCCTTCATTTTGTAGCGTTTATTGGGTTTAATGAAACGCTATCATTAACTCATTATCAACGTTTGTTAAAGAAACGATTTTTTTTTTACCTTTTTGGAGTAATTCAACGCAAAATACCAGGGGAAATCGTTCAAAAAATCGATTACTTACACACGGTTTCACACAATATCATTATCGAATCAAAATGCATCGACTCAAAATTACGCAAACTTTCACAGTTCGTCGTGTATTGACTTTTTTGTTTCTGCCTCCTCACACACTGCATCTTATGAATACTCAAACTATATAAGTGCATTATGCAGTTAAACACATGCCCCAAACCCAATCGGAAGCTTGTTGAAACGCGTCAGCGCCATCGTCACATAGTGACAACACATCAACGAATAATATTGTATGCAGCGGAGGAAGCGCTCGTTCCAAATTGGAAGTGGATCGTCTGCAATTTGTGCAACTCACTGGAAACCCCCACAAAACGAGGATCGGACCTTCATCTTGTCGGTGATGAGCAATTTCGTGGAACAAAATAAACCAACTAATTGCCTGTCAGCCTGTCGTGTCAGCCTGTGTGGATCAATCGGACCGCGCACTGGACTCACAATCCAGAGGTCGCCGGTTCGAATCCCGGGGCGGACGCAAAAAATTCTAAGTGTAAATATAGGTATTCGGTGCCCTCTCCCCGTGCCCATACCTTCACACTTAGGAGACCCGGGAGGCGGAGTCTTGTCGCAAAAAGAACGATACACGCCTGTGGATCCGTTGACGAAACCGCAAGGTTTAAGAGGGCCACATTATAAGGTGTTACGTCGATTCCGTTTTTCCGTTCAATTGCTTCCAAAATTAGTTCAAGACCGCACTGGTGTTCGGGGACTAGCCGTGTCATTTCAGTTGTCTCTGTTACCGTTTTTTCGGCCTGCAAAAGACTTGCGCGCCAACAGGCGACGAACCGCACCAACTCGTGGTGCTAGAACGAGCCGTGCAAGCCACCTGTGACATTTGTGACCCACTTTGCCGAAACGGGCACGGCCTGCAACAACAGTCGCCGCGGAACGGGTTGTGGGGCGTTGCTGACAGATGGTGGTGGGACCACCCCGGGAGGGGGTCGACATTTCGTGTTGACTCGCAGGTGAAGCTTGCTCGGTAGACTGCAACTTTTTATGTAAATCGATTTTGGCTCAACTTTTCGATTCTGCTTACGGGTTTTGCATATTAGACGCGATAGTCGAAAGGACAGCGCCCGCGGGGTCGAGCAGCAGTGGTAACGGAGCTTAGCGTACCATTTTACAGGGTTTGGCATGAACTGTCGTGTTTAGTTATAAGCTGAAATTATGAATTGTTGCCTAAACTGATCCAAACTTTAATTAAATGTTACAAATGATCCTTTTAAGCTTCGTTTAAAGGTTTAATATTTGCAGCTCTCACATTACAAATGATTGACTACTGACTTGCTAGACCAGCTGCGTTTGTACTCCACTAACCTTGATACAATTAATTAGAATAACTGTTATTTGAATGACGGTAGCAGTGAGAGGCCTTTTGCTAATGTGATTGGCATATGGGCAAACTTGTTTCTTTCTCAGCGATAGTTTCCAGTGCAAAAATTATCATTAACAACAATGTTGAAGTGTGTTACTTAATTTATGAGAGTTGCAGTAACAATATATTTAAAAGGTTTATTTGTAAACTTTTCTACTCTCTACTCTACTTTAAATAGAAAACTCTCCAAAGAATCCATGCATGAAGTCTGGTTTTTGGATAATATTGATATTCATATTCATATTCATTGAACAAATGTCAGATTTTTTCACAGACAAACAGATATAATTATCATTTGAAATCCATCACTCAACAACTTAACGGTCAGTTTAAATTCACCTCAGCTCAGTGAAAGATGTTTGACAGTTTTGCTACTCTCCCCAAATTTCGGAAATGGATTTGGCTCAAACATTGTGGGGGCCATTGCCCAAAAAAGCCATTTCTGCCATTAGTTCACCCATACAATTGACTTAAGTCTCCATACAATTTTGGAAGCTGTCCATTAGGGTGGGTACGTTTTTCAAAAAGTTCTCGGATCAAGTTTTAGTATAGTTCCCCTTGTAGGGCATGCCCATAGGGACTTTCATGCCAAATATCAGCTCATTTGGTTGTAAACTGGCTGCGCGCATCAGGGTTAAAGTTTACATGGGAATTACTATGGGAAAATTGGAAATTTTGTTCAAGCGCTCCTACAGGTCTGGGAAAATCATGCGCCAACTTCTGGTATGGCCAGGCCTATGGAGAATAGTCTGGAGAACACTTTTCCCGAAGAGTGCATATGGATTCATTGTCCCTAGACCTGGCGCATCGGCAAACAATCCGATGTCTCCGGAATCAACGGTTTTCCCCCAAAAAACATCAAATTTTCCTTAGCATGCTATGAAAGTTTGATGAACACCGCGACGCCATACGTCAGACAGCTACCACGTGGTCAAAGTAACCCCACAAATCAATACTGAGATACCCAACAGGCCCAAGTAACCGCGAAGCACTAAATAGCAGCATTAAATCAGCATTATATTGGCATGTAATACCAGCAAATAATGCTTCAAAACATGGAGCGGCCGTGGCTGACTGGTTACGGTGTTCGCTTTCTAAGCGAATGGTCCTGGGTTCGATTCCCATCTGCTCCCAACGAGAAAGTATAGGAAATATTAATCTTGAAACTCTGAACATGAACGAAAAATCAAAGTCGCCAGAGTCGGGGTTCGATCCCCCGTCCTTTGGATTGGTAAGCAAAAATGCTAACCACTAGGCCATCACGGCTTGGTGAGCGACGTCTGGAATTAGGAATACTGTTACTATCAAACTATATACGCGCTGGGTCCTTGTCCATTTGACAGGGGTTCGGAAGTTCTAAATAACGTTTCGATAAAAGTCTGAAAAGTCGATAAAAGCTGAGGGACCTCGCGCTCGGCTAGCCAGCGTAGAAATGGGTCACCGAAGCTCGGCAGAGCTAACACCTTCCAAATGCCTATGCGAGTTATTTGCCTGTATAGAATGTAGATCTAAAAAATACATGGAAACAACTCAATAGGGACGTGGCGTTACATCGTGCTGCCATCTGGTTTTTTTAAGCGCAAGAGTGGAAAAGTGCTGAGTCATCGTCTAAAAATAGACGGCGTCCTATCTCGCCCAGCAAAATGAAGTCGATAAAGTAGTCGGTTTCGATGAGAAAAAGTGGAAAACGTGGTCTAAAAATAGCGACGCCATCCCCCTATTTGTAAGAAGCGACCGCGTGGTCCCGTTTGGTTGGTTGCACACACACACACACACAGCAAATAATGCTTCAAAACATTTAATCAGCACTTTTCCCTTGAGAAATATTTCAAGTGGCGCACAGTGATGCCGATTTAATAATTCGCCGAAAGCTCGACCAAAAACAAACTGCTTTATCGACGTCAAGGCTGGGGAAAAAAAAAGAACACCTGCTCCACTCACACACTTGGTGGTGGGCCTCCTTTGTTTTTTTTCTCCTGTTGCGTTTCATGTGTGAGTGTGACACTTTGATGATATTCTTACATTTTTTCATCGATCTCCAGGATGCGCGCCAGCCAACTGATGTATTCGGAATTGAGTGTTTATTTTGAAAGTTTTAATCGATGTGGTTGATGCATCGAACATTAATTAAGACTTTCTTTCTGCTGTTTCGAGTTTCCGTTGTGATTTCGTTGGACGGAAATTATCGATTATCACTCAGCAAATTGTGGCCAGCCAGTCAAGTGCAGTACAATTAATTACGGGTTAAAAGGGACAAGCAGGAGAGGAGTGCTTGGTCCACGGTTGGCAAAATTTCACAAAGTGTATCAGACTTCCGGAAAGCAGCTTTTTGCTTGTGAGAAAAGTAATTCAATTTACCAGAGAACCTTTGATAATGTCCTTTGTGCTATGGGAATATGTTTTGAAAAATTTGACTTAATTACAGCACAGACAAACAGACGTAAATCTCTTTTTAATTCCATCAATCAGGAATATAACGGCTGATTTGAATTTAAATTTAGTTCTCGGATTATCCACCAGAATAGGATGGCGCTGCAATCAAGGCACACTTTCAAATGACGTTTAAGCTAGCGCGCCAAAAGTTTTGTTTTTTTTCTGCTGCTACTTGAGTGTGATGATGGACCAGTTTGGAGAAGATTGGTCGGTGGAATTTTTGATCCGGACCCGCCTCCGGGTGTGGATTCCGCTGAATGGTCTGTTGAGCATTTAGATAATCCTCAATCCTTCCCGGCCGAACCGTTAGAAGAAGAGACGCCGGAATGACGCGGTGTCCAGCGATGGCAGTTGCGCGACCCTGCCGACTTCGAGGACGCAAGAGACCGCGAGAATCTTTACTCCGTCGTGGTCCTCAAATCCGGCCTTCGTGAATGACGCGGAAGCTGGATGGCAGAAACTGGCCACTGATAAGGTTGAAGATGTAGGTATAGACCGTCGACAACAAGGTCAACCTGGTCTCATACAATTATTTGGTTGCTTGCAAGTGGACTAAATTGCTTGCCGAGAAGGTAGCTTAACCTCACGCCAAGAAATTTATTATTTAAACTCATGGCCAATTTGTGGGCATTGTTCACAAACAGCGCAGTAATACCCAAACCACCCTCAAACTGGTGCATCTTTCCATCAACCTCTGCAGCCTACACGGCAAGATTTACCTAGTGCATGGCCGCAATCGGACGCGGACGTGGACCGTCTGCGTGAGTTAAGAATTTGAACTTCTTGCATTCTTCTCACATGTTGGTAAACAAATGTAAATGTTAGTGAACAAATCTCCCTCCTCTCACTACAACAAGAGTGACCGCGTTCACTCACACACTAACCAATTCTCATATACAGTGATGCTGAATGCTAGTATTGGCCACCAGATCGAGCTACTAGCTAACCTTTTTCCATTTTTTTGTGATTGATGGATTTTCGTTAAATTTGTTCAATGATTTACGTCTGTTTGTCTGTGATTACAGGCTGCGATTTTGTACAAAAAAAAAAACAACAATAAAAAAACACTTCAATCAGCGGGAATTGAACCCAGTTCACGCAAAAATGAAACTGATGCACACTGGGGGAACTGCGCCTTAGCCCGCACGCTTACTAGAACGGTATGACGAGAAAAGGATTAAAGTCAATAACAGCGTGCCTGGTTGAAATGTTTCCCGTATCGATGGGTTACTTTGTTGATAAACATCAAATGCTTTGAAGCACATTTTCAAGGTCGTAAATGGTGATTTAATGCCAGTTGTAATGCTGCAAAGTTGTGGTACTTTGAAGCATTCGCAATGCTTATTTACTACTTCAAAACATTCCAGTGCTGATTTAGTACTGAATTAATACTTCAATTTAGTGCTTGTGGTTACTTGGGAGGGTGACAAAGATTAATGTTCAAAAATACAGAAAATCAGATACTTACAACTATTGACCACAATTGAAGTTTATTGCCGCCAATTACTTCACTAACCAACTAGAAAACTCCCCACAAGGAAGTCATAAATTTTTCCGGATCGCTCGTTACATCAATTTACTAAATTAATACACGACCTTTAATCATGCCACAAACAAAAAATCACCCCTCAAAAAAGCATTCCAAAAAATATGAAAGCTCGTAAAACCTTCAAATCAGGGCGAGTGTTACCGCATCGCGTCCAAGGCAACGGGCAAGGAAATCAAAATCAATGGCGAAGCTTTTTGTACCTTTTGACATTTCTACCATCGACAACGTGCCGATTATCTCCCAATCAGGGCACGTGATTACTGGCCCGGGAGAGGCTAGTTCCGTGACGGGTTGTTATCTGCCAATTGGAAGGGAAGTTGGCGGTGAATGGCAAACAACCACCAAGCAACCAAACTCATTGAGCGTTTTCTTCGCCACAACCACAGCCAGCCCAACACGACTCCGGCTCGATTTAATAGTCATAATTTCGACACCCGGCTGAACAATATCACGGCGTACGTTCTTGGCGGTGAGCAGAGAGCGCTTAAGTTACGGGCAATTACTTGAAAATTCCACACCCGGCAGGCCTGCGAGCAGAAGGCAAACTTCTTGGGCACAGGAAATAACCAGTTTTCGCCGGCTTTCCGTGCGCGGGCTTTCTGCACGATCACCCCTTTATTATTGGTTGCAGTTGATGTTGAGTTGATTGCCGTTTAGTCAGCCGCTGAGCCACCGCCACTTCACAGAGAATGCACTGGGAAAGGCTGCCTTCAACATGTGGAAATGCATCTTGATTTGGGTTTGATCCTGGGCAATGAATAGTTTTGAGATTTAGACTGAATTGAAACTTCTGCTTCTTAAAATCAAGTCAAAAATTTTGATATTTTTCTTTTGAAAATCAACTTAACAACTTCATCATCAAAATAGGTTTCAAGAGAGGAAAACACATCGAATATTTGGCAACTCATTCTATGATTATAAAACAGGAACGTAATGTTTAGCTCATAGAGCAAACATAATTTACTCGGTGCCGATCAAATCGATTGTACAGGCAGCAGCTTGATAGATTTGGACTTCTATACTGAGGAAAGGCAAAACAATCACTCGAATTTTGAACATCTTAAAGAAGTCTTCTAAAAACTTTCGTTTTTACAATGTGGGTATCAAACGATCGGGAAATACGATGAAAATACTCAAAATTTACACAAGACTACTTATTTTTGAAAAAAAAAAACATTGATTTGATTATTTGATACCCATATTGTAAGAACTGAAATTTTGAAAAGTTTTACAAAAATACGTAGTTTTGTGAAAATTTTGAGTATTTCCTAAAAATGTTGTTATTACATTCGAGATGTATGAGCAGTTCTCTACGGAA
This sequence comes from Culex quinquefasciatus, assembly GCF_015732765.1. Lineage (NCBI taxonomy): Eukaryota > Metazoa > Arthropoda > Insecta > Diptera > Culicidae > Culex > Culex quinquefasciatus. The sequence goes on from NC_051861.1 coordinate 96,637,591, forward strand.
TCAGTGTTTTTTTCTTTAATTTTTATTTTTGTATTTTTTAATCCGGCTGAAACTTTTTTGGTGCTTTTGGTATGCCCAAAGAAGCCATTTTGCATCATTGGTTTGTCCATATAATTTTCCATACAAGTGAAAATTCAAAAATCTGTATCTTTTGAAGGAATTTTTTGATCAATTTGGTGTCTTCGACAAAGTTGTAGGTATGGATATGGACTACACTGAAAAAAATGATACACGGTAAAAAAAATTGGTGATTTTTAATTTAACTTTTTGTCACTAAAACTTGATTTGCAAAAAAAAACTATTTTTATTTTTAGAGGACATAAAATGCCATCTTTTCAGAAATTTCCAGAATGGGCAAAAAATCTTTAACCGAGTTAGAATTTTTTGAATCAATAAGGATTTTTTCAAAAATCGAAATATCGGTCGCAAAAAATTTTCAACTTCATTTTTCGATGTAAAATCGAATTTGCAATCAAAAAGTACTTTAGTGAATTTTTGATAAAGGGCACCGTTTTGAAGTTATAGCCATTTTTAGGTAACATTTTTGAAAAAAAATCACAGTTTTTCATTTTTTTAAAATAGTGCCCATGATTGCCCAATATTCTCTATATTTTTCTTTTTCGGACTTTGTTGATACGACCCATAGTTGCTGAGATATTGCCATGCAAAGGTTAAAAAACAGGAAAATTTATGTTTTCTAAGTCTCACCCAAACAACCCACCATTTTCTAACGTCGATATCTCAGCAACTATAGGTCCGATTTACAATGTTAAAACATGAAACATTCGTAAAATTTTCCGATCTTTTAGATAAAAATACTTTCAAAAATTTTAAATCAAGACTAACATTTCAAATGGGCGTAATATTGAATGTTTGGCCCGTTTGAAATGTTAGTCTTGATTTGAAAGACGCAACTGATTTTAGCATAGCATTGGTGTCTACCCGTAGCTGCTACTTCGTTATTGACCAGGACCCCCAAAAATTGCTCCGTGGACCACAGATAAAAAGTAGGAACCAATCATCACCCCTTCGCAATTTTCAAAGGTCCCTATCATGCTGATCAATACCGACGCCGGCCACGACCAGAGGTAAGACACGGGGAAGTGGATGGGAATGTTAGTCCGATACTTGAGTGATGGGACCGCCAAATCGACTGCGTCTCCGACAAAGTATCACATGAGTTTTGAGGTGTTAGTAAGATGGGTATGAGGTCAGGATTCACTGTGGTAGGTGATGCGACCATGAGCAATTTGTTTCTCGGTTGAAATTTTTAAAATCTTAGGCAGCCGGCTGCGGAAAGATAGCTATCTAGGGATTTAAATATAGTATTAATTCGACCGCGATTCTCCAGAAATTCTCCGTCGGCGTGCCTTCCGATCAACGGTGATGTAGGAAGGGCTTCATTTATTGAAATGATATAGAAAGGGCTTAATCCAGCAATACGACTTGCTAGTCTCAAAAAAAATAGGTACGTTTTTATAGAAAACTATAAATAGAGAACAACACAAAAAAACTCATCGGCCAACGAACGCGAGCGGAAAAAAACAATGAAAAAAAGAAGGTTAAAAAAACAGGACTGCGCGTCCCGAAAAGCACCACACTACTGATGCCATTATTTAATTATAATAGCCAATCACCCCATGCACTCGAACAGCGACACAAAAGAGACGGAAAATAACACGAAAAAACAGGACTGCGCGTCCCCACAGGCACCGCACTACTCATTAGTTGCGAAAATCGACGAAAACGGTCATTTTTCGGATTGGCCTAGCAATGGCCTAACAAAAAAAATCGGGTCTAATTATTTCGGCCAGACAACAAAATGATTCACAGAATCTTCGCTGCGGTAAACACAACGCGGTAGGGCTGGCCGCTTAAATTTTTGAAATGCGTTTTTGGGTGTTCTCGGATGTAATAATGACAAGAAAAGTGCTTGGGGCGTAATCTAATCACAAGACTTTCCAGCATGCTTTCATCGGACTTGCTACGTTTGTGTTAGATTAGATTAGATTAGATGAGATTAGATTTTGAACTTGAAAATGATTACCAAAATTCAAGCTTTGATCCAAACTTAATTTTGAGACGTGTACTCTGGAGTGATCAGAAGTCAATAATTGGAGTTATTCTTGTTTTTCCCATTTTCTGCTCTAGAGTGGCACCATTATCATTTCAATTGTAAAAAATGAGCACAGGCATAGTCTGGGAAACTAGAAAAATTACTGCATACTTCTTTTTACTCCAAAAATATGAAATGTTAGTAAAAAATACAGCCAAAGTTGACCCCAAAAGTAACCTTTTCAAAAACATTGGCAAAGCAATATAAAACAAGTCAAACTTTGAACCATAAAATTTTCTAAAACTTTGAGAGTTCTTCATTCGAATGCTTTTTAAAGATCAAAAATTGATTGAAAAATTGGTTTTTGGCGATTTTTTTTAAATCGAAGCCCGTCTTAAGGCGGGGTTGGGTTGTAAAGGGTCAACATTTTCCTGAACATTTTACAAGAATTTATTTCACCCTGCAATTCTCAAAATCTTGTTTCGATAATTTCGCCGCCCTGGTCCTGACAATAAAAAAAATCGTTTCGTTTCTCAGAAACAAAAAAAAAAAGTTTCAACTAAAATACAATTTAAATGGGAAAAATGCTTCAATCATAGATGAAATAGTTCAAGCCCAAATAGCTTCTAGCATTACCAAGTTTTATGTGGTACAACTTTACGTTCGTATGCAGTTATCTTCTTAATTGAATTCTAATGTACTGTAAAAAAAAAATCATGGTTATTTTACAACTGGGAAGGGGTACATCTTTTATCTCAGAAATCATATGTAATTTTACTCTGAAAATGTGTAATTTTACAGCTTTTCTGGTGTAATGTCACTTTTTCAGTATAAATAGAGGTAACATTACATCATGAAAGAGATAATATTCAACATTCCAAATTAAACCCTTAAAAATATACCAAATTCTTTACTGTGTGGTTATGGAGCAAATAACCTCAAATGATTTCTCGATAGGGTGTCCAGAATACTAAAAAATGGTTCTAAATGTGAGCAAATTTAGTCAACCTTGACTACAAATTAATTTAACCTACAGCGACCACCAACATTTCTGGAAGCATGAACTTTGGGGTCCCCAGAAACAAACACTTGTAGGTCAACAATGTCAGCAATGATAAAATGGCTCTGACAAATTGTTGTATTAACCAATCGGGCTCATATTTTAAGAAAAGGTGTGTCTACTGGGTACCCTTCTTCCATAAAAGTGGCTGTAGTAATGGATGCTCACTTCAGAAATTATTCATAACAGTTTGATGTTGGGTTGTGAAAGTAAATTATCTTCTGTTATTTAAATTTTAAAGTTGGGAAAAATCCCTCAAAGGTTCAAGGTAAGCATACCTTAATAAAACAAGACAAAAATATGATGTTTTGCTATAAAAGTATTGATTTTCAAAAAGTATACCTTGAGTTTTTAAAAAAATATTTAGACGGGGTCGAATGATTTTTTCTACCGTAAGTATGAAGAATCAGTACGATTCGCTTCTTGCACATATTACTGCAATTTTTGGATAATATGCAAGAGCGCCAAGCCGCCCTAATTTCCACGTAAACTTTCATGAAGAACTAAACTAAACTAAATATTTTAAATATTTTAGGTTTAGGTGATGACAATAAACATATGTTCTCATAATTTGGAACACGGATATTTTTCCATGGCACCCTACACCTAAACCATTAAATCTCACAAAACAATTTAGTCAATTCACTCCACGTATCCCAGCCCACAAAACCCATCACAATCGTTTCAAAAAAATTAGGCATGGAACTCACGTTTTCGTAAAATGCATCTTGGCAGTTGATCTAGCTTTATATTCTTCTTCTCGAAAACCACGTTGCTTGCTGCCTTCGTTCGTCCGTTGAGCTCGCCGGGGTTTTGTTGAGTTACGTGACCTGTGTCGATTGCCTCCGCGAGGCTTCTCCTTAGTTCCTTTCTTCCGTTGAACTCTTTTCTCTTGCCCGGAGGGGTGGAGTTTCGCACTCTTTTCACGATCCGGAATCGATTCACTCTCCCACGCACTCTTCAAAGCCACGACTAGATCACTATCACTATCTTGAAAAATTTAGTAGGAAAAAGAACTTTTTAAATTTTCTCGACAAACCCACACTTGAAAATGACGGCCTTTTCAGAGCATTACAGTCACAGTCACACAGGGCTCTGAAACGAGGCGCTCATTTCCAGTATCGCACTAACATCACTCAAATTAAACCCTGGAAAACCCAAAATTGCTTGCCACAAGGCACTTCCACTCCACGAAAGGCACAACAACCCGAAAAGAAACAAAAGAGACGCGTTCGTACCAGTCAACTGCTCGATCACGAATGGATCGCGGCTGGCACGAATCGGTCGGTCGCAGGCTCGCTTGGGTGACGACTGCAATGCTGGCGGCGTGGCCAAGTGACGAACCTCGTGTCGTGTCGGCGGCGGTCGGGGCTGTGCGTTCACTTTGGGTGAGAAGGAGCGGTGGGTCTTTGGTGGAATGGATGTCAATTTATTGGTTATAAAAAATTTGTTTAAGGTTTATCGTTCTCATTTTTCTCATTTCTCATTTCTCATTACTCATTACTCATTACTCATTACTTATTACTCGTTACTCGTTACTCGTTACTCGTTACTCGTTACTCGTTACTCATTACTCATTACTCATTACTCATTACTCATTACTCATTACTCATTACTCATTACTCATTACTCATTACTCATTACTCATTACTCATTACTCATTACTCATTACTCATTACTCATTACTCATTACTCATTATTATTATTACTCATTATCATTATTATTATTATTATTCATTATTATTATTATTATTATTATTATTATTATTATTATTATTATTATTATTATTATTACTATTACTTATTACTTATTACTCATTACTCATTACTCATTACTAATTACTCATTACTCATTACTCATTACTCATTACTCATTACTCATTACTCTATTTGTGATTTCTTGATCTCATCTAATAAAAAATGAATTTTACTTGGAACTATCGATTTTTTCTACAAGAATCTTTGTTACAGCTCACCGATTCAGTTCCTTGCTAGAACAAGTTAGATTCAAATTCCTTCTCGAACGAAGTCAAGCACGTTCAACTAAGAACTGGTATATAATGATGAGAAAGGCACTTCGGGTGCACATTTCAGAATTTCTTTTTTGTGACTCGTGTAGTTTTTTTACGATTTTGATCCGGAAATTGCTAGAATTTCCGCAATCGTTCAGTGATCCTCGCCTGTTGAACAAGCATTTCTGAGTCCTTTTTTTCTATAACTCCCGCCCGAAAACCTTGACGAAATTTGCATTCAAATGGGCCAAAAGAGTGCGAATTCCGACATCGAAAAAAAAAGTTGCAGCGTGGGCTAGACGTTTGGCGGCCGTCAGCGCGGATTTGCATTTGTGCAGTTTTGAAATCCACCGTGTTTAAACTGTAATTTATTTGATATATTCCACCAACGCCAGGAGGCTCCCCATAAATCACGGACGTTGGCCTACTGAACTCGAACGCCAGGATCCGCTCCGCCGATCATTTCGGGACAACTCAATCGAGTTCGAGTTCGAAAAAGGGCGAAGCGGCCAGAAGCGAACTTTGTCGCGTATTTACCGTAAACTTGGCGCAACTCACCAGCGTGAGCCCGTCTATGAATATTGAAACAAAATTGCCCGGTGAAAGGTGACTGCAATCAATAAATAAATAGTAAATAATAAAAGAGCTGGTTGTGGGCAGGGGAGAGTGGGGTTGCTTGGAACTAAATTTGATAAAAAATTAGAAATATTTTTGTTAAATTATTTAAAGAGTTGAGCAAGAAGAATTAAGAGTGCCAAGACGAGAATTGAGTAATGAGTAATGAGTAATGAGTAATGAGTAATGAGTAATGAGTAATGAGTAATGAGTAATGAGTAATGAGTAATGAGTAATGAGTAATGAGTAATGAGTAATGAGTAATGAGTAATGAGTAATGAGTAATGAGTAATGAGTAATGAGTAATGAGTAATGAGTAATGAGTAATGAGTAATGAGTAATGAGTAATGAATGAGTAATGAGTAATGAGTAATGAGTAATGAGTAATGAGTAATGAGTAATGAGTAATGAGTAATGAGAAATGAGCAATGAGTAATGAGTTGAGAGTAATGAGCCAAGAGACATAACTAATGAAAACTGAGAATTGGCGAATGAAAATCAGCCCAACAAAGCCCACCATCCCTCGCAAGACAAAGAAGGGAGCGACTTGTACGGTGTGTATTTTTTTTTCAGGTTGAACAACAGCCCCTGTCACAGTGTAGCTGTAGATTTTTGCGTCATCATCAATAGGTCACGACACTTTTTTGTCTGCCTGCCTGTGTGTATGTGTGCAGGTTGTTGGGAAGGTTTGCCGGTCACGACAAGTGTGATCAGGAACTCCTCCGATCGATGGCAAACAGCTGGTTGTTGCTGCTGCACCGGGTTTCGACGGTGGGCCCGCATGCAAGCAAGACTCGTCATCTTTCGTGGCGGTGAAATGTCAATGGTCAATGAAGTGAGATATTAAAAAAAAGCTGAGGTTGTGGTGATTGTGAGGCCGCCAAACGTGGCAGAATGACCGGGCGCTGAGTAATCGAGATGTTATGGGTGAGATTGCGAATATTCGATTGAGTAAGCAAATTGAAAGTGAGATCGAATGGGTTTAGCATGGAATGAATTTTAAAATGTCAAAATTTATGTTTTTTGCAAGGTTCGACTACTTTTTGACTGAATTAGTCCTCAATAATTCTGAAACAAAAATGAAACGAGAAATAATAATGCGAAACATAGAATTAGAAATGAGAAATGAGAAATGAGAAATGAGACATGAGACATGAGAAATGAGAAATGAGAAATGAGAAATGAGAAATGAGAAATGAGAAATGAGAAATGAGAAATGAGAAATGAGAAATGAGAAATGAGAAATGAGAAATGAGAAATGAGAAATGAGAAATGAGAAATGAGAAATGAGAAATGAGAAATGGGAAATGAGAAATGAGAAATGAGAAATGAGAAATGAGAAATTAGAAATGAGAAATGAGAAATGAGAAATGAGAAATGAGAAATGAGAGATGAGAAATGAGAAATGAAAAATGAAAAATGAAAAATGAGAAATGAGAAATGAGAGATGAGAAATGAGAAATGAGAAATGAGAAATGAGAAATGAGAAATGAGAAATGAGAAATGAGTCGTGGAAAATGAAACAAAATTCAATATTGAAGATGCAGTGTTAAAAAACTATTTTCATTTCTGTTCACTCATCATAACATCTTCTAATCGAATTAGATTTCTTTTGTTAAAGAATAAAGGCAAATCTCCGACGAAGACCGTCCTGATCGACAGCTGGAGGCCAAACTCATCAAGTCAACCTTCGATCGCGTGTCAAGCACAATGACAGCAGCAAAAAAAAATCATCGATGAATATGCAAACTCCCCGCAGCTTAGCTCAGGCCTAGGATGTCACCATCGCGAATCGATCCGTATTGCAATAGTATTGTGCCACTAATCCGCAACGAACTCCCCCTTTTCCTCGAACCGGCTTGCTCCACTGCTGCTGCTGCTGCTGTGACCAAGAATTTCAAGGTGAAGCCCGAAGGCGTCGTCGTCTCCAAGTCCCGGAGCTTCAGAGCTATTCTTTGCGACAGTAGTTCGGAGGATTTGCCTCCTAAACAGACAGTTAAATTGATTCCTCCGACAGCAATCTCCGGCATGCAAAGCAGTCAGACTCGCAGTCATAAGTTGAAGTATTGTGCGATTTTCTCCAACTGTTGGACTGCAATGTATCTGGTTTGTAAGGTTGATGCCATAAAACCTACCATCCACTCATATTCCTCCCAACCTTTCTCCCAAGATCCTGGACGAACTTTCGTGAAACATGCGCCGGTTACGACGCCGGCCAAGATTTAGCACAAGTCATCTCGGGCCAAACGCACGCTGAGTGCGACCAGGAGAAAGAGCATGTTTGCGGCAGCGACCTCTTTCGGGGACGGTGACCGGTCCCTGTGGCGACTGACCGGGTACATGCTGTGTTGTGCGTGAAGGGTTTATTTTTAGACCCGCCCGTGTGGTGTGCACAACATTCCGGAGACTGGATTATGAGTTGATTGCATCACTGCTAGGAGCTGGTTGGATGCCGGATTTCCTGCGATGGAATTTTTGTGTGGGGTGTTAAAGGACTTTTAATGCTTTTTCGAAGACGAAATAATAGTGATTTGATTCAGAAAGCATGTTCGATGATTTTGAGTAAGAAATCATATATTAAACACACTGTAACATCAATACAAAAGGTTCTCTTGTCTCTTGTCTCTTGTCTCTTGTCTCTTGTCTCTTGTCTCTTGTCTCTTGTCTCTTGTCTCTTGTCTCTTGTCTCTTGTCTCTTGTCTCTTGTCTCTTGTCTCTTGTCTCTTGTCTCTTTTCTCTTGTCTCTTGTCTCTCAATTCTCCTAACACTATCCAAATATCCAAGCAATTGATATTGAACTCCATCGCCACAATCACTACGAAACGTTTTCCAATTGCATAGCTGCTGCTGCTGAGAACAGTGCGAATGGCACTCACACCCGCCAATTTCCTTCCCCAAATCACAGAAATTAGTACAAAATTACCATTTTTCGACGATTGAATAACTGTTTTGGGCCTCGTCGCCGCACGCACATGGCATTAGGTTTTTTGTTCTCCTTCTTCTTCTTTCTATTGCTCGCGCCGTTTAAATGCCTAATGATTAAATTCAAAGCAATTGCTCGACGACGACTCAGTCTCCGTGGATTAGTGCATTTGTGCAGTGTGTGTGTCTAGTGGGTATGCAACTCAAGTGCTTGCTGGTTACAGCTCCACAGCCCATAATGAATAAAATATAATCACTTCTTTGCGGGCGTCGTGTGGTTGTTGTCTTTTTTCCCCTGCTGTCTATTTGTGTCAAACAATTTCACGCCTTCAAGTCATGTTTCCTCCTCGCATGCATTCTCTTTATTTTTCTTCATCTCTGTTTGTTGGTTTGGTGCAAGTGAGTCTGAAAAACAACGCACGTTTCTATCAGAAACGGCTACATGTTTCTTGTTTTCTTTTATCGTCTTTATCTGTGATTAAACTGCTCGATGAGTTAATTGACACGAATCAATTTTGACACAATAATTATTTCATTAATATTGTTTGCAATGTCAAAATATTAAAAAAAAAAAAACTTGAATTCAAGACAAGACATTTTTCACATTACTACCCACTTCTGCTCGGGTAGCCACCTCGGAGCATGACTCTTTTGCGTCGTGGTAATAATCAATTAAAATTTTAAACACCACTTGCAGGCAATACGGTGCTACTTTTGGTGTTTGTAGTGAGCAACCTGCAGTCGTAGAGGGGGAAAAGTGACTGACGATTTTATTATGTGACACTTCCTCTTAGTTTTCCTCTTCTTTTACCTCTCCATTTGCATTTCGTATTTTAACATTTTGATAAGCTTTTATTGGCTTTCTAGGGCGCATGAAAACAATCCATTAACTAATTATGATTTCAGTGGTGTGCTAGGTTGTTATGCTCGAGGGGATTTGAATACTGATTGAAACCAGAAGAATACTAAGCGTGAACTAAATGTGATGGTCATTCACAATTTTTAAACTACCAACTAGGTCAAAAAGAGAGCGTGCCAACTGAAACGAACTAAGTTGTTTAATTTCTTGATCTTGATTAAGCTGGTTTATCTTGTAAATCATAAAATCATAAAATCATAAAATCATAAAATCATAAAATCATAAAATCATAAAATCATAAAATCATAAAATCATAAAATCATAAAATCATAAAATCATAAAATCATAAAATCATAAAATCATAAAATCATAAAATCATAAAATCATAAAATCATAAAATCATAAAATCATAAAATCATAAAATCATAAAATCATAAAATCATAAAATCATAAAATCATAAAATCATGAATTGTTTTTTTTTTACAACTTAAAAAGATTAGTAACCTCTGCCAAAACGGCAGCTTTTTCGTCGAGCGTGGAATTTCAATGAAACTCACTACACCTTCAAAAGCACCTAGCGCAGACAGCAACCCCAAGCTAAACTCACCTTTTGCTTACCCGTTGCTGGACGCGAAATGAGAAATGATGAACTCACCAAAAGCTTTTTCTGCTATGCGCTTTTGGTGTTGTGCCAGCTTTGCTCAGGATAAATATTGGAAATGTTGATTTGTTTGCAGTTTGTGGCTTCCCTTCATGAAAGTATTTTGTTTTAATTAAAAGGTTTGAGTGGACAAAAATTGCCAACTTTTAAGCTGTAGGTTGTGACAGACGTTTTTGGCAATGATTTTTTGCACACAAAAAAGTTTTTTTTTCTGAAAATTGAATTTGAAATCGAAAAATACCTTTGTAAAAATTGATAAAGTGCATCTTTTAAGCCATATAAAAGTAAGGACAACAATTTTGCCGTCGAGTTTTGATTTCTAGAAAAAATGAAATTTTGAATGTATATGAAATTTGCAATCGAAAATTACTTAAAAGATTTTTTGATAAAAATGATGAATAGAGTCACTTAAACTTTATTTAGAACTAAAAAGTTCATGTTTATGGATTTTTGAAAATAGTGTCCATCGTTGTCTAGTCCTATTTTTTTTTGGTGAAGTTAAGATAATTTTCAATAAAATTACCTAACAGAAATTGAAGATTTGACTCTGGTTGTTGAAATACAGCAAATAAAAGAAATTGAAAAAAAACAAGAAATTTTAGTTTTTCAAGACCTATCTGTACCCAGCAGTTCCATATGAAAGTAAAAAAAATTGCTTCGATTTTGCTCAAAATTTGATTAGCCGAAATAATTAGAACCGTAATTTTATTTTTTTAACCTTAGGATAACCTAGGCCGTGTTAGGGTGGCCTGAAAAATGTACATTTTTATCGATTTTCACAAAAACCATTTAAAATTAGTAAGGAAGGCAAAAAATACAACTTAGCTCTATTTTTATTGATTTCAGCTGTCTTGGACGCAAATGAAAAATGATAAGTTTGACTTTCAAGAAAAACAAGGTTTGAGTTTCAAAAATCTCCAAAATCTCAAAATTTAGAAATATAGTAAAAAGTATCAAAAATCTACCTCTTCATTTGAAAAAGTAGTATGAAAACTCAAAAAACCTATGCTTTAAATATTTTCATCAGATTCCTCGGAAATTTTCACATATCACATCAAAAATTTGGCGATGTCGAACCGTAAGTTTCCGAGATATGATTTTTTGGAAATAAAAACTGAGTTTTTCGGCGCGTCACGCACAAAAACAAAAAAATGACGAAATCAGCAAAAAAAAAACGATTATTTATTACACTAAAACTACGATAACTTCAAAATTTCAACGATGACCTATGTATGTTTTGGTATCAAATATTGCGTCTTTCAATTAAATTTTTTTATACCCAAACATGTAAAGGTCCTCGCTGAAATTGTATAGTTATCGCAGTTTTAGTGAAAAAAGTTGATTTTTTCTCGTTTTCGCCATTTTTCGCCACTTGCGCGTCGACAAACTCAGTTTTTATTTTCAAAAAATCATATCTCGGAAACTTACGGTTCGACATCGCCAATGTTTTGATATGCTATGCAAAATTTTCCAAGGACATAGGCTCTTTGGTCCAGACACGGTGCAAACGACATGTTAAGTTTTCATACGACTTTTTCAAATATTAAGGTAGATTTTTGAAACTTCTGACTATTTTTCTCAAATAGAAAACTAATCACCTTACTTTAATTATAAAACCTTTAATCATCAATATCTCGTGAACTCCTCAAAGGCAATTTTTTACCAAAATTATAAAAACCTGATCAAAATTTTCTCAGGAACATGATGGTGAGTTCACAAACTAAGTTTAAAGCTGAGCACAATTACACAATTTAGCAGCATTTCGTCGCCGTCGTGCTAACTTGTCGTACGAACATTTTGGGCCATATTGAGTTAAGAACGCCATTTTGTGCAGCGTACAATGCCTCACCTTTTGATCTTCACCGATCCGTAAAATTCGATTTAAATCCTGAGATATTCATCGAAATCAGAAAAAAAACTCGGTGCATTTTTGTCACGTTACATATGAAATTAGTTTCAATCTTGTCGTGCTATCTTGTCACTCCATGAAAATTGATGTAAGTGCGACACCTGGCCAAAGGGATTTCAGGCCAGGAAAGTCAGGATGCGTTTGTCGCACGTACAAGCTAGACTACCGTAAACATTTGTAATTATAACTCGGGACTCCAGCAACTAACTTCAACCAAACTTCGGGACAATGCACAGAATGGTCAGCCAAACAAAACGTGTTTTTTTATTGCTTGCATTTCTCGGAACGTCGAAATGGCGGGTGCGACAAGATAACACGACGACGTCGATTTGTTCATTTGCGCAACACAAACTGAACAATTTTTAATTTGAAAATGAACTGCTTCGAAATTTTGGCGAATTGTTGAGGTGGTGTCAAAATGGAAGGGTTTTTTTCCGATTTGGATAGAAATCAAGATTCTTGTTTTTATGTTATTAACAGCTCAGCCAAATTTGTGCTTTATTAGAACAATTTTATATTAATTTGGCACGAATGAGGTGAAAAGATCCGAATGATAAATAGCACTATTTTGACAGCATCAATTACCAACGGATTGTTGAATAGTTTAGGGGTAAGATTGAATGTTTTAAAGACAAATGATCACTAATTATAAAATTGTTGGTGCAACTGGTCGGCCCGAGCTGAAACCAGCGTTTATGGCGAAAAGGCTCGTTAAAGACAACTAACTAATCAACTTGGTGCTACCGGTACACTAACTATCAACTTATTCAGAATCAACAAAACTTTATTGATGAAACATTAAAATTATTACATAAAGTGTTGAAAACATAGTTTGCTACAACTTACAATTGAAAAACTCTCATTGGATTCCAAAATAAATTTCCAAAGCAACCCACAGCAAAAGTTATTCAGTTAAAGTGTTTGAAACTGGCAAATCCTTCATCAAGCTTGATTCCGTATCAAGTATGCACTAAAACGAATCCCATAAAACTAGCAACAAACTAACTCCCGCATAGTTGCTCATTACCCGCGTTTTCTCTGCGTCCAATATAGGTATAAAAAAAACTATTATAGTACAAGCCAAGTGCCCTGCGGGGATCGTCCCGTTATGACCAAGCTAAAGCTGAAATCCTTACGCAGCAGCAAAACTTGCAACATTTACTTCACTTTTCACAGCAGTGGGAGGAGGACTGGGGAGTGAGATTCACCAGCGTGAAGTCCATTTTGCTTCCATCATCACAGAGTGCAGCGAGAGTTTGGCGCAGATTTTCCATTTCTATGCGGAGAAGTTCTTTGGGGAATTCGCTTATTTAAATAATTGTTTTTTTAATTATCAAGCATTTGAATCTTTGAAAAGCCGTCTTTTTCAAATTCAAATTCAAATTCGGTTTTATTGGTGAATAATCAGATACAATAAGTTCTTTTAAGGTACAAAACAGAGTTTTGGAGTTCCTTTCAGCTGTGTGTTACATCATAATCCATATTGGAACAATTGTTGCTTGTAGTTAAGGGGTTACCGAAAGTAAGAAAAAGTTAAGAAAAACTTACTAAAATTGCAAGGAAAGGGGATAGAAATAGAAAAAGCTTAAAACTAGATCACAGTTTTTTATCCTTTATAGATGTGCTTAATCATCAACCCGAGGGCCAGAAATTGCTCCGCCTTGTTACGGCAGGTCCGAAACCGCGTCATCATCTCCCCCGCGAGAGCAAAGAACTCCGGCAGGGTAAAGAGATCTTCCCCGGTGACTCCTTGCTGGGCCGCATCGCCGCTACCGGCAGCGACCACGCTTGCAAACGACCGCCCCATCCAGGAGGGAACGCTGGGTTGTCCGTTGGAACCGTACACTGGCCAGCTGCAGGAACGGCTGCGCTCGTACTTCGTTGAGAAGGGTGGGATGCTGCTGCTTTCTTCTTCCTCTTTTCCTGCTCCTCGAGGTAGGACTTTCGCGCGACGCATCCGCGGTAATTACCGGTATGGTTACCGCCACAGTTCGCGCACTTTACGCGCAAGCCGTCTTTTAATATTCCATATGTCACGGAAATTAAATGAAACTGCAACAAATACGTTCCTATAATTTCCAGAGAATTGCCCCGACGATGGACGTAAAAACTTATTATTTTTCAAACATGGCACAATTCCAGCTGGCTGGCTGGCTGAGCTCGAGTCCGTGTTCGCAGCGAGCGGGAAATAACTTCGGACGACCGTGTTCGATTGAAAAGCAATGTTGGATGAAAAATTGTACCAGTGGGGCGAAGTTTCCGGCTGTGAGTTGGTTGAGATTTCGCCCGAGAAAAGAAAAAAAAAATCCAAAAATTTATTATCAATTGATAATTGCTTTTTTGGCCATTTTCTCTATTCACCCAATTTGGCTCAATTTCATAAATCAAAACCCGAAATCATTTCATCGAACAGCTGCGCTGCCGGTCAACGCCGAAAGGTCCCACAGTAAGGTGGGACCATCCTGTGCGGTGTCGAAGCTGTTAACGTTTGAAGGCTCCCCGTTGGCCGATTTGATGGCGCCTTCCGCTTTCCGTTTTCATGCGAACAAACGATTCGATCCGTGACTTGGCAGCGGGCGCTGAAAGGTGGCTTGTAGTGACTGACCTTCCTCCTACCGTCTGGATGCTACCGGTTCATTGGAATGGAACCCGGAAATAAACAATCGGTGGTGAAGGTACTGGAGTAGTAAGTTATATTTTCGTTATTGTACTTTCTTCAATTTCTTTTGATTTTATTATTGCTTTTTTGCATTTAAATCTCTCAATTTAAAACTTTTTTGTTCTGAAGGTGTTGCATAAATTTAGAAAATTTCAAAATTTCATATTAGAGATAGTTTATTAAATCAACTAAAAAGATGCTTTACAATACACAGAAACAATTATGGTAATATTCATCAGGAAATGATGACAGATTTTGTGTCAAAAAATGTAACATTGCATCAGGAACTGGTAAATTTTCATCAGATTATGTATCCAAGCTTCATGCATCGATATCTTGTGACGGAGGGGTGGTACGATCCCTTCCATTTTAAACATTAGATTTTTGCTAAAAAAAATACAAAAATAATTTCACAAATTTTGCCGTTAATCGACACCTAACTGGGTCATTCCACCTGAAGTGTGCAAGAAAAAATGCAAATTTGAAAATTACCATCTCCGATTCTGCTCAAATTTGGCAGATCTGTTGAGACTATCAAAACATGAGCAATTCTCTACCAAAACCGGAAATGGATTTTATTTGTATTTTTTGATTTGGCTCAAACTTTGTGGGGGCCTTCCCTATACCCAAATATGCTATTTTGTGTCATTGGTTCACCCATACAAGTCTCCATACAATTTTGGCAGCTGTCCATACAAAAATGGTATGTAAATATTCAAACAGCTGTAACTTTTGAGTGAATTTTCTGATCAATTTGGTGTCTTCGGCAAAGTTGTAGGTATTGTTGAGGACTTTTGAGAAAAAAATAGGTACACGGAAAAAAAAATTTGCAGATTTTTTTATCAACTTTTTTTTGAGCATGAGCATGAGCATGGTTGACTGCCAATGAGCTGCTACTCCGTTATTGACAGATCAGCTGAAGTTAAACAATGAATCAAAAATGATCAGTGGGAGCCAACCATCCGTTCACTGTTTAACCCCTGATGACCCCGACTTTATTAGTCAATACCGGCGCCCTCCCAAGAAGCCTGCAGTTCAACAAAAGGGAGGAATGTTAGTCCGATAGTTGAAGTTGCAGACTCATCAAGCACACAGTTTTTCGCTGTATACTTGTTGATACCGCTTGAGACCGTTGAATCCACAGCATCTCCTTCAAGCATCACGTGATTATTTATTTTTTGGGTTAGTAGGATAAGGTATTGGCTTTTCGATGCCTCCCGAGCTACGATGCTATGGGGAGGACTTTCATAACAAACCCGTCGGCGAGCCTTCCGAGCAACGATGCTATGGGAAGGTCTTTCTAATTAGCACACCAAAACACTCGCGCACAGGTATTTAAATACTGAATAAATGTAATTTACGATTACCCAGACGACATTGATGATATAGGAAGGACTTTTTTACAGTCATTTACAGTAATACTTAAACTTATTTTAATGCAACAATTCACACGACGTCGTGCCTCCCGATCAACGATGATGTAGGAAGGACTTGAGCAAGCCAATCAGGATGAAACACGAAATAAAATTCTTTTCTTTTCACACACAATGCCACATAATTGACCGCGCGTCACCACCCAACAAATTGAACTGATTTTCTTCTGCTTGTGGGCAAGCCAACCAGGATGAAACACGAAATAAAATTCTTCTTTTCACACACAATGCCACATAATTGACCGCGCGTCACCACCCAACAAATTGAACTGATTTTCTTCTGCTTGTGGACAAGCCAACCAGGATGAAACACGAAATAAAATTCTCTTCTTTTCACACACAATGCCACATAATTGACCGCGCGTCACCACCCAACAAATTGAACTGATTTTCTTCTGCTTGTGGGCAAGCCAACCAGGATGAAACACGAAATAAAATTCTTCTTTTCACACACAATGCCACATAATTGACCGCGCGTCACCACCCAACAAATTGAACTGATTTTCTTCTGCTTGTGGGCAAGCCAACCAGGATGAAACACGAAATAAAATTCTCTTTTCACACACAATGCCACATAATTGACCGCGCGTCACCACCCAACAAATTGAACTGATTTTCTTCTGCTTGTGGACAAGCCAACCAGGATGAAACACGAAATAAAATTCTCTTCTTTTCACACACAATGCCACATAATTGACCGCGCGTCACCACCCAACAAATTGAACTGATTTTCTTCTGCTTGTGGGCAAGCCAACCAGGATGAAACACGAAATAAAATTCTTCTTTTCACACACAATGCCACATAATTGACCGCGCGTCACCACCCAACAAATTGAACTGATTTTCTTCTGCTTGTGGGCAAGCCAACCAGGATGAAACACGAAATAAAATTCTTTTCTTTTCACACACAATGCCACATAATTGACCGCGCGTCACCACCCAACAAATTGAACTGATTTTCTTCTGCTTGTGGGCAAGCCAACCAGGATGAAACACGAAATAAAATTCTTTTCTTTTCACACACAATGCCACATAATTGACCGCGCGTCACCACCCAACAAATTGAACTGATTTTCTTCTGCTTGTGGGCAAGCCAACCAGGATGAAACACGAAATAAAATTCTTCTTTTCACACACAATGCCACATAATTGACCGCGCGTCACCACCCAACAAATTGAACTGATTTTCTTCTGCTTGTGGGCAAGCCAACCAGGATGAAACACGAAATAAAATTCTTCTTCTTTTCACACACAATGCCACATAATTGACCGCGCGTCACCACCCAACAAATTGAACTGATTTTCTTCTGCTTGTGGGCAAGCCAACCAGGATGAAACACGAAATAAAATTCTTTTCTTTTCACACACAATGCCACATAATTGACCGCGCGTCACCACCCAACAAATTGAACTGATTTTCTTCTGCTTGTGGGCAAGCCAACCAGGATGAAACACGAAATAAAATTCTTTCTTTTCACACACAATGCCACATAATTGACCGCGCGTCA
Source organism: Culex quinquefasciatus (assembly GCF_015732765.1). Taxonomy (NCBI): domain Eukaryota; kingdom Metazoa; phylum Arthropoda; class Insecta; order Diptera; family Culicidae; genus Culex; species Culex quinquefasciatus. The sequence continues at coordinate 96,655,286 of NC_051861.1, forward strand.
CCACCCAACAAATTGAACTGATTTTCTTCTGCTTGTGGGCAAGCCAACCAGGATGAAACACGAAATAAAATTCTTCTTTTCACACACAATGCCACATAATTGACCGCGCGTCACCACCCAACAAATTGAACTGATTTTCTTCTGCTTGTGGGCAAGCCAACCAGGATGAAACACGAAATAAAATTCTTTTCTTTTCACACACAATGCCACATAATTGACCGCGCGTCACCACCCAACAAATTGAACTGATTTTCTTCTGCTTGTGGGCAAGCCAACCAGGATGAAACACGAAATAAAATTCTTTTCTTTTCACACACAATGCCACATAATTGACCGCGCGTCACCACCCAACAAATTGAACTGATTTTCTTCTGCTTGTGGGCAAGCCAACCAGGATGAAACACGAAATAAAATTCTTTTCTTTTCACACACAATGCCACATAATTGACCGCGCGTCACCACCCAACAAATTGAACTGATTTTCTTCTGCTTGTGGGCAAGCCAACCAGGATGAAACACGAAATAAAATTCTTTTCTTTTCACACACAATGCCACATAATTGACCGCGCGTCACCACCCAACAAATTGAACTGATTTTCTTCTGCTTGTGGGCAAGCCAACCAGGATGAAACACGAAATAAAATTCTCTTCTTTTCACACACAATGCCACATAATTGACCGCGCGTCACCACCCAACAAATTGAACTGATTTTCTTCTGCTTGTGGGCAAGCCAACCAGGATGAAACACGAAATAAAATTCTTTTCTTTTCACACACAATGCCACATAATTGACCGCGCGTCACCACCCAACAAATTGAACTGATTTTCTTCTGCTTGTGGGCAAGCCAACCAGGATGAAACACGAAATAAAATTCTTTTCTTTTCACACACAATGCCACATAATTGACCGCGCGTCACCACCCAACAAATTGAACTGATTTTCTTCTGCTTGTGGGCAAGCCAACCAGGATGAAACACGAAATAAAATTCTTTTCTTTTCACACACAATGCCACATAATTGACCGCGCGTCACCACCCAACAAATTGAACTGATTTTCTTCTGCTTGTGGGCAAGCCAACCAGGATGAAACACGAAATAAAATTCTTTTCTTTTCACACACAATGCCACATAATTGACCGCGCGTCACCACCCAACAAATTGAACTGATTTTCTTCTGCTTGTGGGCAAGCCAACCAGGATGAAACACGAAATAAAATTCTTTTCTTTTCACACACAATGCCACATAATTGACCGCGCGTCACCACCCAACAAATTGAACTGATTTTCTTCTGCTTGTGGGCAAGCCAACCAGGATGAAACACGAAATAAAATTCTTTTCTTTTCACACACAATGCCACATAATTGACCGCGCGTCACCACCCAACAAATTGAACTGATTTTCTTCTGCTTGTGGGCAAGCCAACCAGGATGAAACACGAAATAAAATTCTTCTTTTCACACACAATGCCACATAATTGACCGCGCGTCACCACCCAACAAATTGAACTGATTTTCTTCTGCTTGTGGGCAAGCCAACCAGGATGAAACACGAAATAAAATTCTTTTCTTTTCACACACAATGCCACATAATTGACCGCGCGTCACCACCCAACAAATTGAACTGATTTTCTTCTGCTTGTGGGCAAGCCAACCAGGATGAAACACGAAATAAAATTCTTTTCTTTTCACACACAATGCCACATAATTGACCGCGCGTCACCACCCAACAAATTGAACTGATTTTCTTCTGCTTGTGGGCAAGCCAACCAGGATGAAACACGAAATAAAATTCTTTTCTTTTCACACACAATGCCACATAATTGACCGCGCGTCACCACCCAACAAATTGAACTGATTTTCTTCTGCTTGTGGGCAAGCCAACCAGGATGAAACACGAAATAAAATTCTTTTCTTTTCACACACAATGCCACATAATTGACCGCGCGTCACCACCCAACAAATTGAACTGATTTTCTTCTGCTTGTGGGCAAGCCAACCAGGATGAAACACGAAATAAAATTCTTTTCTTTTCACACACAATGCCACATAATTGACCGCGCGTCACCACCCAACAAATTGAACTGATTTTCTTCTGCTTGTGGGCAAGCCAACCAGGATGAAACACGAAATAAAATTCTTTTCTTTTCACACACAATGCCACATAATTGACCGCGCGTCACCACCCAACAAATTGAACTGATTTTCTTCTGCTTGTGGGCAAGCCAACCAGGATGAAACACGAAATAAAATTCTTTTCTTTTCACACACAATGCCACATAATTGACCGCGCGTCACCACCCAACAAATTGAACTGATTTTCTTCTGCTTGTGGGCAAGCCAACCAGGATGAAACACGAAATAAAATTCTTTTCTTTTCACACACAATGCCACATAATTGACCGCGCGTCACCACCCAACAAATTGAACTGATTTTCTTCTGCTTGTGGGCAAGCCAACCAGGATGAAACACGAAATAAAATTCTTTCTTTTCACACACAATGCCACATAATTGACCGCGCGTCACCACCCAACAAATTGAACTGATTTTCTTCTGCTTGTGGGCAAGCCAACCAGGATGAAACACGAAATAAAATTCTTTTCTTTTCACACACAATGCCACATAATTGACCGCGCGTCACCACCCAACAAATTGAACTGATTTTCTTCTGCTTGTGGGCAAGCCAACCAGGATGAAACACGAAATAAAATTCTTTTCTTTTCACACACAATGCCACATAATTGACCGCGCGTCACCACCCAACAAATTGAACTGATTTTCTTCTGCTTGTGGGCAAGCCAACCAGGATGAAACACGAAATAAAATTCTTTTCTTTTCACACACAATGCCACATAATTGACCGCGCGTCACCACCCAACAAATTGAACTGATTTTCTTCTGCTTGTGGGCAAGCCAACCAGGATGAAACACGAAATAAAATTCTTTTCTTTTCACACACAATGCCACATAATTGACCGCGCGTCACCACCCAACAAATTGAACTGATTTTCTTCTGCTTGTGGGCAAGCCAACCAGGATGAAACACGAAATAAAATTCTTTTCTTTTCACACACAATGCCACATAATTGACCGCGCGTCACCACCCAACAAATTGAACTGATTTTCTTCTGCTTGTGGGCAAGCCAACCAGGATGAAACACGAAATAAAATTCTTTTCTTTTCACACACAATGCCACATAATTGACCGCGCGTCACCACCCAACAAATTGAACTGATTTTCTTCTGCTTGTGGGCAAGCCAACCAGGATGAAACACGAAATAAAATTCTCTTTTCACACACAATGCCACATAATTGACCGCGCGTCACCACCCAACAAATTGAACTGATTTTCTTCTGCTTGTGGGCAAGCCAACCAGGATGAAACACGAAATAAAATTCTTTTCTTTTCACACACAATGCCACATAATTGACCGCGCGTCACCACCCAACAAATTGAACTGATTTTCTTCTGCTTGTGGGCAAGCCAACCAGGATGAAACACGAAATAAAATTCTTTTCACACACAATGCCACATAATTGACCGCGCGTCACCACCCAACAAATTGAACTGATTTTCTTCTGCTTGTGGGCAAGCCAACCAGGATGAAACACGAAATAAAATTCTTTTCTTTTCACACACAATGCCACATAATTGACCGCGCGTCACCACCCAACAAATTGAACTGATTTTCTTCTGCTTGTGGGCAAGCCAACCAGGATGAAACACGAAATAAAATTCTTTTCTTTTCACACACAATGCCACATAATTGACCGCGCGTCACCACCCAACAAATTGAACTGATTTTCTTCTGCTTGTGGGCAAGCCAACCAGGATGAAACACGAAATAAAATTCTTTTCTTTTCACACACAATGCCACATAATTGACCGCGCGTCACCACCCAACAAATTGAACTGATTTTCTTCTGCTTGTGGGCAAGCCAACCAGGATGAAACACGAAATAAAATTCTTTTCTTTTCACACACAATGCCACATAATTGACCGCGCGTCACCACCCAACAAATTGAACTGATTTTCTTCTGCTTGTGGGCAAGCCAACCAGGATGAAACACGAAATAAAATTCTTTTCTTTTCACACACAATGCCACATAATTGACCGCGCGTCACCACCCAACAAATTGAACTGATTTTCTTCTGCTTGTGGGCAAGCCAACCAGGATGAAACACGAAATAAAATTCTCTTTTCACACACAATGCCACATAATTGACCGCGCGTCACCACCCAACAAATTGAACTGATTTTCTTCTGCTTGTGGGCAAGCCAACCAGGATGAAACACGAAATAAAATTCTTTTCTTTTCACACACAATGCCACATAATTGACCGCGCGTCACCACCCAACAAATTGAACTGATTTTCTTCTGCTTGTGGGCAAGCCAACCAGGATGAAACACGAAATAAAATTCTTTTCTTTTCACACACAATGCCACATAATTGACCGCGCGTCACCACCCAACAAATTGAACTGATTTTCTTCTGCTTGTGGGCAAGCCAACCAGGATGAAACACGAAATAAAATTCTTTTCTTTTCACACACAATGCCACATAATTGACCGCGCGTCACCACCCAACAAATTGAACTGATTTTCTTCTGCTTGTGGGCAAGCCAACCAGGATGAAACACGAAATAAAATTCTTTTCTTTTCACACACAATGCCACATAATTGACCGCGCGTCACCACCCAACAAATTGAACTGATTTTCTTCTGCTTGTGGGCAAGCCAACCAGGATGAAACACGAAATAAAATTCTTTTCTTTTCACACACAATGCCACATAATTGACCGCGCGTCACCACCCAACAAATTGAACTGATTTTCTTCTGCTTGTGGGCAAGCCAACCAGGATGAAACACGAAATAAAATTCTTTTCTTTTCACACACAATGCCACATAATTGACCGCGCGTCACCACCCAACAAATTGAACTGATTTTCTTCTGCTTGTGGGCAAGCCAACCAGGATGAAACACGAAATAAAATTCTTTTCTTTTCACACACAATGCCACATAATTGACCGCGCGTCACCACCCAACAAATTGAACTGATTTTCTTCTGCTTGTGGGCAAGCCAACCAGGATGAAACACGAAATAAAATTCTTTTCTTTTCACACACAATGCCACATAATTGACCGCGCGTCACCACCCAACAAATTGAACTGATTTTCTTCTGCTTGTGGGCAAGCCAACCAGGATGAAACACGAAATAAAATTCTTTTCTTTTCACACACAATGCCACATAATTGACCGCGCGTCACCACCCAACAAATTGAACTGATTTTCTTCTGCTTGTGGGCAAGCCAACCAGGATGAAACACGAAATAAAATTCTTTTCTTTTCACACACAATGCCACATAATTGACCGCGCGTCACCACCCAACAAATTGAACTGATTTTCTTCTGCTTGTGGGCAAGCCAACCAGGATGAAACACGAAATAAAATTCTTTTCTTTTCACACAATGCCACATAATTGACCGCGCGTCACCACCCAACAAATTGAACTGATTTTCTTCTGCTTGTGGGCAAGCCAACCAGGATGAAACACGAAATAAAATTCTTTTTTTCACACACAATGCCACATAATTGACCGCGCGTCACCACCCAACAAATTGAACTGATTTTCTTCTGCTTGTGGGCAAGCCAACCAGGATGAAACACGAAATAAAATTCTTCTTTTCACACACAATGCCACATAATTGACCGCGCGTCACCACCCAACAAATTGAACTGATTTTCTTCTGCTTGTGGGCAAGCCAACCAGGATGAAACACGAAATAAAATTCTTTTCTTTTCACACACAATGCCACATAATTGACCGCGCGTCACCACCCAACAAATTGAACTGATTTTCTTCTGCTTGTGGGCAAGCCAACCAGGATGAAACACGAAATAAAATTCTTCTTTTCACACACAATGCCACATAATTGACCGCGCGTCACCACCCAACAAATTGAACTGATTTTCTTCTGCTTGTGGGCAAGCCAACCAGGATGAAACACGAAATAAAATTCTTTTCTTTTCACACACAATGCCACATAATTGACCGCGCGTCACCACCCAACAAATTGAACTGATTTTCTTCTGCTTGTGGGCAAGCCAACCAGGATGAAACACGAAATAAAATTCTTTTCTTTTCACACACAATGCCACATAATTGACCGCGCGTCACCACCCAACAAATTGAACTGATTTTCTTCTGCTTGTGGGCAAGCCAACCAGGATGAAACACGAAATAAAATTCTTTTCTTTTCACACACAATGCCACATAATTGACCGCGCGTCACCACCCAACAAATTGAACTGATTTTCTTCTGCTTGTGGGCAAGCCAACCAGGATGAAACACGAAATAAAATTCTTTTCTTTTCACACACAATGCCACATAATTGACCGCGCGTCACCACCCAACAAATTGAACTGATTTTCTTCTGCTTGTGGGCAAGCCAACCAGGATGAAACACGAAATAAAATTCTTTTCTTTTCACACACAATGCCACATAATTGACCGCGCGTCACCACCCAACAAATTGAACTGATTTTCTTCTGCTTGTGGGCAAGCCAACCAGGATGAAACACGAAATAAAATTCTTTTCTTTTCACACACAATGCCACATAATTGACCGCGCGTCACCACCCAACAAATTGAACTGATTTTCTTCTGCTTGTGGGCAAGCCAACCAGGATGAAACACGAAATAAAATTCTTTTCTTTTCACACACAATGCCACATAATTGACCGCGCGTCACCACCCAACAAATTGAACTGATTTTCTTCTGCTTGTGGGCAAGCCAACCAGGATGAAACACGAAATAAAATTCTTTTCTTTTCACACACAATGCCACATAATTGACCGCGCGTCACCACCCAACAAATTGAACTGATTTTCTTCTGCTTGTGGGCAAGCCAACCAGGATGAAACACGAAATAAAATTCTTTTCTTTTCACACACAATGCCACATAATTGACCGCGCGTCACCACCCAACAAATTGAACTGATTTTCTTCTGCTTGTGGGCAAGCCAACCAGGATGAAACACGAAATAAAATTCTTTTCTTTTCACACACAATGCCACATAATTGACCGCGCGTCACCACCCAACAAATTGAACTGATTTTCTTCTGCTTGTGGGCAAGCCAACCAGGATGAAACACGAAATAAAATTCTTTTCTTTTCACACACAATGCCACATAATTGACCGCGCGTCACCACCCAACAAATTGAACTGATTTTCTTCTGCTTGTGGGCAAGCCAACCAGGATGAAACACGAAATAAAATTCTTTTCTTTTCACACACAATGCCACATAATTGACCGCGCGTCACCACCCAACAAATTGAACTGATTTTCTTCTGCTTGTGGGCAAGCCAACCAGGATGAAACACGAAATAAAATTCTTTTCTTTTCACACACAATGCCACATAATTGACCGCGCGTCACCACCCAACAAATTGAACTGATTTTCTTCTGCTTGTGGGCAAGCCAACCAGGATGAAACACGAAATAAAATTCTTTTCTTTTCACACACAATGCCACATAATTGACCGCGCGTCACCACCCAACAAATTGAACTGATTTTCTTCTGCTTGTGGGCAAGCCAACCAGGATGAAACACGAAATAAAATTCTTTTCTTTTCACACACAATGCCACATAATTGACCGCGCGTCACCACCCAACAAATTGAACTGATTTTCTTCTGCTTGTGGGCAAGCCAACCAGGATGAAACACGAAATAAAATTCTTTCTTTTCACACACAATGCCACATAATTGACCGCGCGTCACCACCCAACAAATTGAACTGATTTTCTTCTGCTTGTGGGCAAGCCAACCAGGATGAAACACGAAATAAAATTCTTTTCTTTTCACACACAATGCCACATAATTGACCGCGCGTCACCACCCAACAAATTGAACTGATTTTCTTCTGCTTGTGGGCAAGCCAACCAGGATGAAACACGAAATAAAATTCTCTTCTTTTCACACACAATGCCACATAATTGACCGCGCGTCACCACCCAACAAATTGAACTGATTTTCTTCTGCTTGTGGGCAAGCCAACCAGGATGAAACACGAAATAAAATTCTTCTCTTTCACACACAATGCCACATAATTGACCGCGCGTCACCACCCAACAAATTGAACTGATTTTCTTCTGCTTGTGGGCAAGCCAACCAGGATGAAACACGAAATAAAATTCTTTCTTTTCACACACAATGCCACATAATTGACCGCGCGTCACCACCCAACAAATTGAACTGATTTTCTTCTGCTTGTGGGCAAGCCAACCAGGATGAAACACGAAATAAAATTCTTTTCTTTTCACACACAATGCCACATAATTGACCGCGCGTCACCACCCAACAAATTGAACTGATTTTCTTCTGCTTGTGGGCAAGCCAACCAGGATGAAACACGAAATAAAATTCTTTTCTTTTCACACACAATGCCACATAATTGACCGCGCGTCACCACCCAACAAATTGAACTGATTTTCTTCTGCTTGTGGGCAAGCCAACCAGGATGAAACACGAAATAAAATTCTCTTCTTTTCACACACAATGCCACATAATTGACCGCGCGTCACCACCCAACAAATTGAACTGATTTTCTTCTGCTTGTGGGCAAGCCAACCAGGATGAAACACGAAATAAAATTCTTTTCTTTTCACACACAATGCCACATAATTGACCGCGCGTCACCACCCAACAAATTGAACTGATTTTCTTCTGCTTGTGGGCAAGCCAACCAGGATGAAACACGAAATAAAATTCTCTTCTTTTCACACACAATGCCACATAATTGACCGCGCGTCACCACCCAACAAATTGAACTGATTTTCTTCTGCTTGTGGGCAAGCCAACCAGGATGAAACACGAAATAAAATTCTTTTCTTTTCACACACAATGCCACATAATTGACCGCGCGTCACCACCCAACAAATTGAACTGATTTTCTTCTGCTTGTGGGCAAGCCAACCAGGATGAAACACGAAATAAAATTCTTTTCTTTTCACACACAATGCCACATAATTGACCGCGCGTCACCACCCAACAAATTGAACTGATTTTCTTCTGCTTGTGGGCAAGCCAACCAGGATGAAACACGAAATAAAATTCTTTTCTTTTCACACACAATGCCACATAATTGACCGCGCGTCACCACCCAACAAATTGAACTGATTTTCTTCTGCTTGTGGGCAAGCCAACCAGGATGAAACACGAAATAAAATTCTTTTCTTTTCACACACAATGCCACATAATTGACCGCGCGTCACCACCCAACAAATTGAACTGATTTTCTTCTGCTTGTGGGCAAGCCAACCAGGATGAAACACGAAATAAAATTCTTTTCTTTTCACACACAATGCCACATAATTGACCGCGCGTCACCACCCAACAAATTGAACTGATTTTCTTCTGCTTGTGGGCAAGCCAACCAGGATGAAACACGAAATAAAATTCTTTTCTTTTCACACACAATGCCACATAATTGACCGCGCGTCACCACCCAACAAATTGAACTGATTTTCTTCTGCTTGTGGGCAAGCCAACCAGGATGAAACACGAAATAAAATTCTTTTCTTTTCACACACAATGCCACATAATTGACCGCGCGTCACCACCCAACAAATTGAACTGATTTTCTTCTGCTTGTGGGCAAGCCAACCAGGATGAAACACGAAATAAAATTCTCTTCTTTTCACACACAATGCCACATAATTGACCGCGCGTCACCACCCAACAAATTGAACTGATTTTCTTCTGCTTGTGGGCAAGCCAACCAGGATGAAACACGAAATAAAATTCTTTTCTTTTCACACACAATGCCACATAATTGACCGCGCGTCACCACCCAACAAATTGAACTGATTTTCTTCTGCTTGTGGGCAAGCCAACCAGGATGAAACACGAAATAAAATTCTTCTTTTCACACACAATGCCACATAATTGACCGCGCGTCACCACCCAACAAATTGAACTGATTTTCTTCTGCTTGTGGGCAAGCCAACCAGGATGAAACACGAAATAAAATTCTTTCTTTTCACACACAATGCCACATAATTGACCGCGCGTCACCACCCAACAAATTGAACTGATTTTCTTCTGCTTGTGGGCAAGCCAACCAGGATGAAACACGAAATAAAATTCTCTTCTTTTCACACACAATGCCACATAATTGACCGCGCGTCACCACCCAACAAATTGAACTGATTTTCTTCTGCTTGTGGGCAAGCCAACCAGGATGAAACACGAAATAAAATTCTTTTCTTTTCACACACAATGCCACATAATTGACCGCGCGTCACCACCCAACAAATTGAACTGATTTTCTTCTGCTTGTGGGCAAGCCAACCAGGATGAAACACGAAATAAAATTCTTTTCTTTTCACACACAATGCCACATAATTGACCGCGCGTCACCACCCAACAAATTGAACTGATTTTCTTCTGCTTGTGGGCAAGCCAACCAGGATGAAACACGAAATAAAATTCTTCTTTTCACACACAATGCCACATAATTGACCGCGCGTCACCACCCAACAAATTGAACTGATTTTCTTCTGCTTGTGGGCAAGCCAACCAGGATGAAACACGAAATAAAATTCTTTTCTTTTCACACACAATGCCACATAATTGACCGCGCGTCACCACCCAACAAATTGAACTGATTTTCTTCTGCTTGTGGGCAAGCCAACCAGGATGAAACACGAAATAAAATTCTTTTCTTTTCACACACAATGCCACATAATTGACCGCGCGTCACCACCCAACAAATTGAACTGATTTTCTTCTGCTTGTGGGCAAGCCAACCAGGATGAAACACGAAATAAAATTCTTTTCTTTTCACACACAATGCCACATAATTGACCGCGCGTCACCACCCAACAAATTGAACTGATTTTCTTCTGCTTGTGGGCAAGCCAACCAGGATGAAACACGAAATAAAATTCTTTTCTTTTCACACACAATGCCACATAATTGACCGCGCGTCACCACCCAACAAATTGAACTGATTTTCTTCTGCTTGTGGGCAAGCCAACCAGGATGAAACACGAAATAAAATTCTTCTTTTCACACACAATGCCACATAATTGACCGCGCGTCACCACCCAACAAATTGAACTGATTTTCTTCTGCTTGTGGGCAAGCCAACCAGGATGAAACACGAAATAAAATTCTCTTTTCACACACAATGCCACATAATTGACCGCGCGTCACCACCCAACAAATTGAACTGATTTTCTTCTGCTTGTGGGCAAGCCAACCAGGATGAAACACGAAATAAAATTCTCTTCTTTTCACACACAATGCCACATAATTGACCGCGCGTCACCACCCAACAAATTGAACTGATTTTCTTCTGCTTGTGGGCAAGCCAACCAGGATGAAACACGAAATAAAATTCTCTTCTTTTCACACACAATGCCACATAATTGACCGCGCGTCACCACCCAACAAATTGAACTGATTTTCTTCTGCTTGTGGACAAGCCAACCAGGATGAAACACGAAATAAAATTCTCTTCTTTTCACACACAATGCCACATAATTGACCGCGCGTCACCACCCAACAAATTGAACTGATTTTCTTCTGCTTGTGGGCAAGCCAACCAGGATGAAACACGAAATAAAATTCTCTTCTTTTCACACACAATGCCACATAATTGACCGCGCGTCACCACCCAACAAATTGAACTGATTTTCTTCTGCTTGTGGGCAAGCCAATCAGGATGAAACACGAAATAAAATTCTTTTCTTTTCACAAACAATGCCACATAATTGACCGCGCGTCACCACCCAACAAATTGAACTGATTTTCTTCTGCTTGTGGGCAAGCCAACCAGGATGAAACACGAAATAAAATTCTTTTCTTTTCACAAACAATGCCACATAATTGACCGCGCGTCACCACCCAACAAATTGAACTGATTTTCTTCTGCTTGTGGGCAAGCCAACCAGGATGAAACACGAAATAAAATTCTCTTCTTTTCACACACAATGTCACATAATTGACCGCGCGTCACCACCCAACAAATTGAACTCTGCAGATTTTTTTATCAACTTTTTTTTTTACTAAAACTCAATTTCCCAAAATCAAAATAACTTTTGACAGAAACATGGTCAAAATCTGCCGCCGAGTTATGATTTTTGAAAAATAGTGATTTTGAAAAAATCGAAATCATGCAAAAACAAGTTTGACATTATTTTTTAATGCAAAATTGAATTTGCAATCGAAAAGTACTTCACAGATTTTTTGGTAAAGGATCTTTAGCGAAATATTTGCAGTTTTCAATTTTTAAAAATAGTGACCATGAGTGACCATTTCTAAAAATATTTTTTTGAAAAGTTCAGAAAATTTGCTATAAAATTGTCTAAGAGACATTGAAGATTGGACCTTTGGTTGCTGAGATACAGCGGCTTAAAGAAAAGAAACAAAATTGAAGTTTTCTAAAGCCCAATTTTCTAACATATCTCAGCAATTAATGGTCCGATTTTCAATGTTAATACATGAAACAATCGTGAAATTTTCCGATCTCTTCGAAAAAAATATTTTGAAAATTTTAAAATCAAGACTAACATTTTAAAAGGGCTAAACATTGAATATTACGCCCATTTAAAATGCTAGTCTTGATTTAAAAAATTTCTTAACATTTTTTTCGAAAAGATCGGAAAATTTCACGAATGTTTCATATATTAACATTGAAAATCAAACCATTAGTTGTTGAGATATCGTCATTAGAAAATGGTGGGCTGTTTGGGTGAGACTTAGAAAACTTCAATTTTCGTGTTTCTTTTTCTTTAAGCCGATTTCGCTAAAATCAAACTTTCGGTGGCTATATCTAGAAAACGGAGCCCTTTATCAAAAAATATGTAAAGTACTTTTCGATTGTAAATTCAATTTTGCATTAAAAAATAATGTCAAACTTGTTTTTGCATGAGACTTCGATTTTTCCAAAATCACTATTTTTTCAAAAATTCATAACTCGGCGGCAGAAAATCAAAAAATACGTATTTTGGGAAATTGAGTTTTAGTGAAAAAAAAGTTGATAAAAAAATCCTCAAATTTTTTTTTCCGTTTACCTATTTTTTTTTCTCAAAAGTCCTCAACAATACCTACAACTTTGCCGAAGACACCAAATTGATCAGAAAATTCACTCAAAAGTTACAGCTGTTTGAATATGTACATAACATTTTTGTATGGACAGCTGCCAAAATTGTATGGGTGAACCAATGACACAAAATAGCATATTTGGTCATAGGGAAGGCCCCCACAAAGTTTGAGTCAAATAAAACAATACAAAAAATAAAAATGATCGAAATCGGCCGATTTCGTAGAGAGTTGCTCACATGCAAAAATCCCGAATTTCATCCGAATCGGACCACCCCCTCCATTTTTGAACCCTCCCAAAAAATCGACTTTTTGGCGATTTTTGAGCGAAACCTCTATCTTCAAACGACGATAACTCAGGAACCACACATTTTAGAGGGTCGGTCTTAGACTCAATTTTGAAGGAAATCGGACGTAGAATCCATTTCCGTGATCAAAATTTAGATTAAATTTTTCTAATATATATTTTTTTTATATTTCGCTAAAATCATGGCTATATCTTGAAAACGGAGCCCTTTATCAAAAAATCTGTAAAGTACTTTTCGATTGCAAATTCAATTTTGCATAAAAAAGTTATGTCAAACTTGTTTTTGCATAAAAGTTCGATTTTTTCCAAAAATCACTATTTTTTTCAAAAATTCATAACTCGGCGGCAGATTTTTTGACCATGTTTCTCTATGGCTCAAAAGTTGCGGATTTTTGTCCCCTAAAACATATCAAAAAATCTCGAAAATCAAAAAATACGTATTTTGGGAAATTGAGTTTAAGTAAAAAAAAAGTTGATAAAAAATCTGCAAATTTTTTTTCCGTGTACCTATTTTTTTCTCAAAAGTCCTCAACAATACCTACAACTTTGCCGAAGACACCAAATTGATCAAAAAATTCACTCAAAAGTTACAGCTGTTTGAATATTTACATACCATTTTTGTATGGACAGCTGCCAAAATTGTATGGAGACTTGTATGGGTGAACCAATGACACAAAATAGCATCTTTGGTCATAGGGAAGGCCCCCACAAAGTTTGAGTCAAATAAAAAAATACAAATAAAATCCATTTCCGGTTTTGGTAGAGAATTGCTCTGATGATATTTGGTACGGTTTCAGGTCATTTATCTTACATCTGGATGTATGCGAAAACACATTTTTGTACATTAATTTTGAACTACTTAACGAAACATAAATTTTATTGAAACTCAATCTATGGGACCCTAAACTGAGTCAAATGCAACCGGTTTGGCCTAAATCAGTTCAGCCAGTGCTGAGAAAACTTAGTGGCAATTTTGGTAACACACAAACAGACCGACAATTGTTCAGTTTTCGATTCTGATTCAATACACGCAGAAAAATGTTTTGTAGAATCAGCCTGTACGAGGTTTGAATCAACAAAATTTTTGTTGAATATAATCAACGCTGATTTTGCGTTGAAACAAACCTTGATTTTCTCAATTCCACAAAAGTCTTTTGTTGTTTTGAAAAAGCTGCTTTGACGTTTAGCGTTGATTCAACAAAAATCATGATTTTCAAATCAACAAAACGTTTTGTTGATTCAAATATGCCTTATTTTTCTGCGTGTAGGTGTACATCGAGGTGAGTCTACGAGCTTTATGTGAAAATTTCATTTTTAGAGCCTTACCTCAGTACAGAAACAAAACAAAAAAAAAACCGTGCATTGTTGTCACTCTTCATATGAATGAAGTTTCAATCTTGTTGTTCTATCTTGACACAACCTGAAAATTGCTGAAAGTGCGACAACTGTTCAAAGGGAGTTCAGGTCAGAACGCTTTTGACGCACGTACAAGTTAGACTACCGTAAACATTTGTAACTATAACGCCAGCAACCAAACTTCGGGACAATCACAAAATGGTCAACGAAAAAGTTTAATTTTTCTACATTTCGATTCTGTTTATTTTGGCCATGAAAGTCGGCGGTTTCGTCATGTTACGCCCTTTTAAAATGTTAGTCTTGGTTTAAAAATTATGAAAATATTGTTTTCGAAAAGATCGGAAAATTTCACAATTGTTTCATACCGTCAGTGGGGGTGACATTGGGTCTGGGGGGTGAGATTGGGTCAAAGTGATTTTTAACGGATTTTACCATTTTTCAGGTTATTCTCAATGAAACTGAATTCTGTTAAAGGGGTTGTGTAGGGGACATCTTAAGATGACTTCGCTGAAAAAATCTCGTTCCTAGAATAAATCCTGTTATTTTGGCAGATGTCTAAATTTGGGGTACGTTTTTGGCCAAAAATGAGCTCTCGAAAAATAATAATTTTCTAATATTTTTGTTAGAATTGCTCGAAAACTACCCAAATGTTTGAAAATCTCCACTTCAAACATTGTAGCGTGTCAATACGATTCCCTCGAACTAGAAACGCTGTTGGATGGCTTGTTTTTACCATATCGTTGTATTTGAGCATCATTTTAGTTCCATTTTACCCAATCTCACCCCTTAGAGGGTCAATTTTCAAACTATTGGCCTTTAAGGTAGTGTTCATCAAAATCCACCATATTTTGGGAAAAGGTTAGTAAACTATCTAAGAACAAATCTACGTTGAAAGATTTTCGATGTTATTTAAATTGTTTTTGTTATTAAGAAATTTCGAGAGGTGTATAGTTTTTTGACCCATAGTCACCCCCACTGACGGTACTTTAACATTGAAAATCGGAACCATTAGTTGCTGAGATATCGACATTGAAAAATGGTGGGCTGTTTGGGTGAGACTTAGAAAACATCAATTTTCCTGTTTTTAAACCGTCGTATCAACAAAGTCCGAAGAAGCAAAATATAGAGAATTTTCTCAGCTTTTCAAAAATATTTTTTTCAAAGGTGGGCAAACATGTGCACTAATTTAAAAAAATGAAAAACTGCGACTATTTTCATGGATTTTACTTGAAAACGATGCGAAAATTTCACTAGAGTACTTTTTGATTGAAAATTTGATTTTACATCGAAAAATGAAGTTAAAAAATTTTTGCGACCAAAATTTCGATTTTTTCAAAAAATCAGTATTGATTTTAAAATTCATAACTCGGCCAACTTTATAAAATATATCAAAAAAATAATAATAAAAATAGTGTTTTTTAATTCTCATATCTCTAAAACATATCAAAAAATAAAAAAAAATAAAAATAGTGTTTTTTTGCAAATCAAGTTTAAATCATAAAAAGTCAAATAAAAAAATTACCAAATTTTTTTTACCGTGTATAATTTTTTTTTCCAGTGTAGTCCGTATCCATACCTACAACTTTGCCGGAGACACCAAATCGATCAAAAAATTCCTCCAAAAGATACAGATTTTTCAATTTTCATACATCATTTTTGTATGGACAGCTGCCAAATTTGTATGGAAAATTATATGGACAAACTAATGATGCAAAATGGCTTCTTTGGGCATACCGAAGGCACCAAAACAGTTTCAGTCGGATTAAAAAATACAAAAATTAAAATTGAAGAAAAAAGACGGATTTCGTAGATTTGCTCAGCTGGAACTTTGATTTTGAATTTAAAAGCAGGGTGTTCAAAAGAAAACTTCTATAAATAGTTTGAACTTATTAGATACAAAGCTGTGAAAAACAGTTTTCAAGATTTTTAATACTTTAATATAGCAGTTCTTCTAATTTTTAAAAGATACAAAACTGTTTATTGATATCCCAATGTTAATTTCTAAAAAATGAATAATAAGATATCTTTTTTGTCATATTGAAATTGCCAAAAATACCACAATTTTGAGAGTTTAAATATATAAAAAGTACAAAAAAATCAATCGCAAACAAGGGGGGGGGGCTGACAAAATGTGACGTACTTTTTGAAGGGGGTTCAACCATTTGTGACAAAGTGTGACATAAGGGAGGGGAGGTTAATTTTGGCCGATTTTTGCGTGACATACTTTATGGATGACGCCTTACTTGACTATAAAAAAATCTGGAACATGACATTTTAAGGGAAATTTAATATACTTTTTGAATCTTCATCGAGCCAGAAGGGCCATTTTTTAATTTAGAACAAAAATATTAATTTTAAAATTTCGTGTTTTTTCTAACTTTGCAGGGTTATTTTTTAGAGTGTAACGATGTTCTACAATGTTGTAGAGCAGACAATTACACAAATTTTGATATAAAAACATAAAAACATGCTTATAAACATCACGAGTTATCGCGATTTTTCGGAAAATAGTTTTGAAAAAGTTAATTTTTGCGTTTTTCTTTATTTCGTCGTCCGTGTCTGTCGCGGGTGACGATGAACGGTCATGATCGACAACGACCAACTTTAAAAAAAAAAAAAATAAAAATCGTGAAATCGCGATTACTCGTGAAGTTTATAAGCAATCCCCTTATGTTTATATATCAACATTTTTGTAATTGACTGCTCTTCAACTTTGTAGAACATTATTACACTCTAAAAAATAACCCTGCAAAGTTTAGAAAAAAACTAACTTAATCCACCTATGTGGTTGATGCCTTCCTCACTTTTTACCAAAAATGGGTATATGAGTACTTTCATCATTTTTTTAGATCCAGAAAAAAAAACACAATGTATAACTTATGTGGTCATACCTCGAGACAGGGTTGCCAGATCTTCAATGTTTTGGACTCATTGGAAAGGCCTTTCAATTACCTAACCAACGATGGGTCGGATGATGGATCCGGACATCGTTTACTTGCATATAATTGAGATCCGGCTTCAAAAAAGTACATAAATATCACTTAAGTGGTCATAACTCGAGACAGGTTTGCCAGATCTTCAATGTCTTGGACTCATTGGAAAGGCCTTTCAATTACCTTACCAACGATGGGTCAGATGATGGATCCGAACATAGTTTACATACATTTCAGTGAGATCCGGCTTCAAAAAAGTACATAAATATCACTTAGGTGGTCATAACTCGAGACAGGGTTGCCAGATCTTCAATGTTTTGTACTCATTGGAAAGGCCTTTCAATTACCTTATCAACGATGGGTTGGATGATGGATCCGGACATAGTTTACATACATTTAAGTGAGATCCGGCTTCAAAAAAGTACATAAATATCACTTAGGTGGTCATAACTCGAGACAGGGTTGCCAGATCTTCAATGTCTTGGACTCATTGGAAAGGCCTTTCAATTACCTAACCAACGATGGGTTGGATGATGGATCCAGACATAGTTTACATACATTTAAGTGAGATCCGGCTTCAAAAAAGTACATAAATATCACTTAAGTGGTCATAACTCGAGACAGGTTTGCCAGATCTTCAATGTCTTGGACTCATTGGAAAGGCCTTTCAATTACCTTATCAACGATGGGTCGGATGATGGATCCGGACATAGTTTACATACATTTAAGTGAGATCCGGCTTCAAAAAAGTACATAAATATCACTTAGGTGGTCATAACTCGAGACAGGGTTGCCAGATCTTCAATGTCTTGGACTCATTGGAAAGGCCTTTCAATTACCTAACCAACGATGGGTCAGATGATGGATCCGAACATAGTTTACATACATGTAAGTGAGATCCGGCTTCAAAAAAGTACATAAATATCACTTAGGTGGTCATAACTCGAGACAGGGTTGCCAGATCTTCAATGTTTTGTACTCATTGGAAAGGCCTTTCAATTACCTTATCAACGATGGGTCGGATGATGGATCCGGACATAGTTTACATACATTTAAGTGAGATCCGGCTTCAAAAAAGTACATAAATATCACTAAGGTGGTCATAACTCGAGACAGGGTTGCCAGATCTTCAATGTCTTGGACTCATTGGAAAGGCCTTTCAATTACCTAATCAACGATGGGTCGGATGATGGATCCGGACATCGTTTACATGCATATAATTGAGATCCGGGTATTTGTGAAAACACATTTTTATACATAACTTTTGAACTACTTATCGAAACTTCAAACAATTCAATAGCGATGTATGGACCCTAAACCAAGTCGAATGCAACTGGTTTGATCAAAATCGGTTCAGCCAGTGCTGAGAAAACTCAGTGAGAATTTTGGTCACATACATACATACACACACACATACACACATAGACATTTGTTCAGTTTTCGATTCTGAGTAGATATGTATACATGAAGGTGGGTCTGGGAGCTTTTAATAGAAAGTTTATTTTTAGAGCAGGATTATAGCCTTACCTCAGTGAGGAAGGCAAAACACGAAATTTTAAAATTATTTTTTTTGTTTTAAATGAAAAAATGACCCTTCTGGGTCAATGTATATTTGAAAAGTATATTAAATTTCTCTTAAAATGAGATGTTCCAGAATTTTTTACAGTCGAATAACGGAAAATGGGAGTATTTAAAAAAAAAATTAAAGAGTTTTTTGCGATTAAAAATATTTTTTTTCGGAATTCTGAGTACGCCATCAAATTGGGCGATACCAAATTTCTGTCTTATCACTGTTCATGCTGCAAATTATTGAAAACACCTCTTATATCGCATGTTAAAAAATAAAAGGGGTCGTACTGCCCCTCCGTCACGAGATATAAAAAACGGACCTCGGATTCGTGATCAGGGACAAAAGTTTAGACAAAGTTTCACGCAAATCGAAAAGGGGTCGGGGCAACTGCTGTGTGAGTTGGCGGAGAATTACCCATATGTGTTTTGTAAAAAAAATCATGACAATCTAAACTTACCTGAAATTTTACATTGACTCGTATAATTTTATTTGTTGCTGCATCTTGTATTTTTTTTTAACATTTTCAAAGAAATGTTTTTAACTTTTCTAGTCATGTCAAATAATAAAAGTATAAATATGAGAGACTTTTTTAACTTCAATCATATAGGATTAAACATTGTGGTTTTTTCAAAATCCAAGGCAAACCAAATAACAATATTTTTGAATAATTTCTATTGGGCTATCCAAAAACTGCTGTTCTTGTTTGGATTGAAATGTAGATTCTCACACATCCCCGGGAATTTCTAATCCTGGGACACCCTAGATGTATCGTCTAATCAAATTGTTTCAACTTTCAAAACTGTTTAAACTGCTGTAATTGTTGACTAATTGTTTGCTTCACACCCTCGAGAATAAATAAGTGAAATGCTTTTAATTTTAAAATGTAAACTTGAGATAACATTGGGCTACTCTCTTGCCCTCTTTTCGAAAAATAATGTTTTTTCATCTTTTGATTTTTTTGTTCGTTAATACAGTTGCACGATGCGTAACACGCAGCAGGTCCACCGGAAGTTGATCGTTTGCCGTTTATGCACAAGACTGTTTCGAAGAGTTGGGGAAAAAAGCGCCCAATTCCGATTCCGCTAGCAATCGGCATTCGAATACGTGTGCGAAAGCCAGGAAGAACAATGGATTGGATTCGTTTTTGTGCAAACGGATGGCCTGCTGTGGCCAAATCGTTGTGGCCAGATTGGAACGGAATCGAGGGTGACGTGACGGAAACGTGACCAAACGGCGATGACAGAGAGGGGAGAGATAAACAATGGTTTAGTTGGCATTGTGGTGACTGGTAAGGGGTTTATTTTTGTGTCCAGGTTTTATTTCAAACAGATTGGATTGTTTTGTGGGATGTGCGATTGGTTACATCATTGAGAATTAATTGAAAAAAAAAAAATCAAATTCAACTGCATGGACAATACTTTTCTTGTAATTAATGTAACAATTTGTTAACATACTTATAAGTGGTTATTTATAATTCTTTGAGTATTTATACAAATTTAAGAAGATCCGATTGCTTTGAATATTAATCTATAAATTATTTGTTTAATTGTTAATTAACTGTTGTTAAACAAGTATGTTTCTTTTAAATTTGTTTGCTTCAATCCAAGCGACATAACTAAATGATGTGCAAGCTCTTCAAAATAATCACTCTTTTCATTTAATACAAAAAAAAACTTGTGGATAATTCCAACAGAATCACCAATTAGATGTCATGGAAAAATAACATTTTATAATTCAATTTGACATCCATGAGCCGCCATGCTGAACAAGCTTTGTTCTGTTCTCATAAACTCTCATGCTCTGGTGTGTTTTATTAATTACGTATAATTTGATAATGAATACCCATTCACCACAGCCGATTAAACGGTTTGAAAGTGATACCACTTTTTCGATCTCTCTCTCTCTCGCTCTTTTCACTTTGCTTTGCCACAGAGTGTATGAATAAAAGGCTATTATTTTTGCGGTTTTTATTGCGCAAACGAAACCAAAAGCTCATACTTTCCACCTGATTGAAAATTTCCACCCACACATTGTGGTTTGAGCCAGCGCACCATTCAAAGTAGAACAATTCGCGCTGGATAATCCCATTAATTGGCGCTATAAAATGGCATTCTAATAGACACCTTTTCCGAGGCGCATATAAAACGGGCTTAGCCCGCTAATCTGGGCCAGGGCTCTAGCTAGCTCGCACTAATGCGGTGTACTATGGCGAAAAGGGTAAATTTGGAGAAACTTTGTTTCATATTCAGATGAGAGAGAGAGAGAGAGAGAAAGTGTGCATAAAGACCATCGATTCGAAAAACCAAATAATGACACACCGTGAATAAACGATTTGGTTTATGTTTTGTTTGTTTGAACTAGTAATCGAACGGGATTGGACGTAAATTACGCTTGGGCTGCATTTGTTAGTTTTAGCAGATGAATTTTATAACTGTTTTTTTAATGAAAAATTGAAAGTTAATTCTGACATTTCTAGATTGATCAAGATTTTACTGTAGAATGGTTCTCTACGAATCGACTTTTCTTTGAATTTTTACTTTATTTGGATGAAACTTTGTCCATGTCATTAAGTCAAGAAAATCAATCTGCTGATAATTTGTTGTGAATATCCTTGTCAGCACCACTTCAAATTACTTATTTCGCTTTGTTTACAAACATTGCCCATCTACAAAATGTGACAGGTCATTTTTCAACGTGAGAAAACAAAATAATTCCGTCTTGCTCGAGAGCTTTGAAGTGGTTATAAAATGACTGGCAGAAGTGTTTCTACATTCGAGGTGTTGCCGTGTTGTAAGCGATGTAACGGGAAAGACGCTTAAAACTTCTTGAAAGCTTTAAAACACCTTCTGGAATTAAATAAACTGACATTTAGGCGTTAGGCAAAATTGTGAGCTTTTAATAAGCAAGCCAGAAAATTATGTAGTATGCATTTAGTCGTTTTATAGATTGGGAAGCATACTGCGACTGAGCGCTCGGTGCGTCTTCACTACGCCAAACGCAAACGTACCGAGTGGACCACCTTGGCTCATACGCTGGGTTCATGCCACGGGTGAGTGACAGACACGAAACCGAGCAGACGCGTGGCTTGGTGCGCTGATATGATGAACCAAAGTACCAACACACAAATGGGTTCGGGCTCGTACCGAAGCTAGAAATCCAAACCCGCGATGTGCGTTGTCGTTTTTTAAATAACAATTTGAAACGAAACTTGTTTTTAAAGCTCCATTGATTGTTTCAGGCGTACATTTACATCACGCCATGGCTGAAGGAGATTATTATTGCAAATCAATCCAACTAAAAAAAATTTTCGTAGAAAAGAATTTTTCATATATCCATAACCTAGAAAATATGGTACCCTAGGATTTTTGATTAATTTTCATTTTAAAATTCTCTATAAATTTAAATGGAGGCGCGTGATACATCTTGAATTTTCACCTAAAAGCTTTATGAATTATCGTGCGCCTTCATCAAAATATTTAAAAAAACTGAAAATTTTTAAAAAAAAAAAAACAGAAAAATCCAATCCAAATGACAAAATTCTTACTGGTTTATTAGGTTCTTTTTTATATTGATATCAAAACAATTTGCAATGGATCAACACTTTCAGATTTCAGTTGAGGAATAGTAAACATTAAGATGATCGATATATTTAACACATTCAATTATTATTTCAAAACTAGTTGTAGGGTGTCCAATTTTTGAGGGTTTTGAATTTCCCGAGAAACGGGAAAACATTTTTTGAATCCCGGGAAATTTTTGAAGCAGTCATAAAATCTATGTTTTCTTTATATTTGCAATGTTTTCAAGCTTAAATCATAGAATTAGCTCAATATTGTTGATTGATGATAATCTGCACTTCAATCTGAATAAGAAAAACGTTACTTAATCCACGTTAAGGTGGTTCATGCCTTCCTCACATTCATGTTGTATTTTAGGTTGTATATACAAATTAATTCAAGAGTTTTTTTTTATTTTTTTTTATTAAATACTGTTTTATTTAATTTTACTAATTTTTGTTTCATTTAATTATTTAATAATTATTGTTTATACCAGAACAGCAATTTTCAATTCTTATTTTACCAACTCTCCAAAATAAAGGAGAAAGGGGGGGCTGTAATTGAATTTAAATGTACTAATATGCCAACATTAGGTGCACGATGGAATTGCATGCTGTCCCCCTAGTCTTAGTAAACAATAGGGCGTCCAAATTTCCCGGGTTTTGAATTTCCCGGGAAACGGGAAAAATATTTTTGGAATCCCGGGAATTCCCGGGATCCCGGGAAATTTTTTAAACAGTAATAAAATCTAAGTTTTCATTATATTTGTTATGTTTTCAAGCATAAAATCATAGAATTAGCTCAATTATATAAATTGCTGATAATCTACACTTCAATCTATACAAGGACGAAAGTTTTTAAAAAGCCTATATAAAATTAAAATAAGTTTTTTTGTTCTTTGTTGTGCTTTGCATTTTAAATGAACTACAATGTGATTCAGATTAAATAAACATATACAAATATATTTCTTTTTTATTTGACATGATCAGAAAAGCTTGAAAAATTTCTTTGAAAATATCTTTAAAAAACAAGAGGCGACAACAAATTAAATGACACCAGCCAATGTAAAATTTAAGATAAGTTTTGAATTTCATGTTTTTACATAATAAAAATGTATGCAACAAGTGGCAAAAAGAAGATTTTTCCAGCATGAGTTGTACATTTATCGGATAAATCTCGATTACTTTTTCAAAAGGTCCTATGTACATAGGAAACTCTTGGCGCATTTGTTGTGTTGAAAAAAATATCTAAAAATACGACAAGTGCTGGAAAATCAAGTTTTACAACAAGTTGCTTACAACATTTTTTGCAATCCCAAACAAACGCCCTTCGAATGAAATTTTTGCAAACATCCATGTGTTAAATAAATTCACCGTTAAAATTAAAAAATAATTTGAAAATTTTACTTATTGATACAAGTGCTAAAATGTTTAACTTTCACAAAAAAAAACGTTTGCAAAAAAACATATTTTACAAATTATTTTTAAGCTACTACCACCAACAGGAAAAAACAGTCTAAATAGGTAAGGAGATTTTAGAACAATAAATTAAAAAATCGGTGTGCTGTGAAATTGTTTTGTTCTGTTCCTGTTTTAACCAAAGTAATTCAAAACATCATGCATAAAAAAATACTAAATAACTGTCTTAATTCGTTTCATTTGTCCTGATTTGCCCCACATACCAGTGCTTGATGAAACATAATTTGATTTGATTTTTTGTTTTCAACTTTTAAATCATAAACATAAGTAGATATATCAATCTTTTTAAAATATATAAAATCAAATATGAAATATTTAAAGCGCTAGTCAGATCGGTATACTAAAATTTAAACAGTTTTCCCTAATAAACTAAATTAATGCTGATATATGCCGAATACAAATTATTATGCTTTAAAATTATTATCGATTCTGAGGTATTGAACTGTTCATATATTTCAACAAACAAATCAGAATTTCCAGACCAAAATTTGTTTTTTTTTTAATTGGACAAATTATAAAAATCCCGGGATTAGGAATTCGTTCTGGAATTGCATTTTGTCCCCTATGGTCTTAGTAAACAATGTCTTATGAGTTGTATATTTCAGTAAAAAGTTCGTGTAAATCTTTGTCGAGACAAAATGATGTATTCAGCAATATAATTAATACAGACTTTTTTTCCAAAAGAGACGCAGACACTGTTTAAGCAATGTGGCAACCGGGCGATATGCATGCTGCGCGACTCTCGCGCGTAAGCAAAAAGAACCGGCCGTTGAGGTTATGCAAAAATGACCCTTTTTTGCAGCTACAAAAAAAAATCATGAAAAGTACTTAACTTAAGTTATAAAATTTAATAGGGTCTTAGGGGATCCCAAAACGAACAGAATAAGGTGGATCCGGCCAAAATCGGTTCAGCCAGTTCTGAGATAATCGTGTGGAAAAAAACATGTCTACACACATCCCCACAGACATTTGTACAGAATTTGATTCTGAGTCGATAGGTATATGTGAAGGTATATCCAGGAGGTGTATTTGAAAAGTTCATTTTTCGAGTGATTTTATAGCCTTGCCTCAGTGAGGTGAGGAAGACAAAACAGTCTTTAGATAATTTAAAACACACTATTTTTATCTTGTTCTTTGATGTACTTCGGAATTTAAATGAACTACAATGTTCAATATTTTTCTTATAACATGACTAAAAGAGCTTAAAAACCGGCTCCGTGGCTTAATGGTTACGGCTTCTGTCTCACAAGCAGAAGGTTCAGGGATCAAATCCCCCCCAGATACCTATGAAATTTGGATTCATGAATTTGAACTTTGAATATGAACAAAAACGAAAAATGAATCAGGTGGGATTTGAACTCACACCTTTGGATTGGTGGTCTGGGACGCTAAGCAGTCGGCCATCAGAAGGTTTACACTCTAGCAGTGAATTGATCCGTAGTGTTGAACATGCTATCTTCTTATATTAAATACGCGCTGATCCCCTGATTTGCCTGAGGGGATTGGAAGTCTAAATATAGATCGAGTTTCCTTCAGATGCTTGCTTCTATGTTCAGGCGGGGCCGAACAATGCCCAGCGACCTCGGAATTGGACCGCAAGGAGCTCTGTCATTCTGAAACGGGTCGTTGGAAGCAGCGCGAGGGCTATCACCACCTAATACCCGGGACTGAGCTACGTTGTATCAGCATTCGGCATATACAAAGTCTGATACAAACTATACTTTCCAATAATTTCGCTACCGGTTAGCGGGTATTGGATTGGACCACACACACACACACAACATGACTAAAAGAGCTTAAACAATTTCATTGAAACTATCTCAAAAAAAAAAAAAAAAAAAAAAAAAACAAATAAAATTACATCAGACATTGTGTCACTTTGGATAAGTTAAGAATCTTATGTCTTATATTTAAAAAATATTAAAAAAAATATCTTTAGGTCACTACCGAAAACTGGGGATAACCGGGACTGCAGTCTGGATAGGGACAGGAGATTTAAGAGCAGTCTGTGTACTAATTGTTTTGTTATGTTGCTGTTGGACCATCCACAAACCACGTGGACACTTTTTTGGAAATCTCGACCCCCCTCGTGGACAAAAAAGAACTTTTTTTATATGGAGCGTGGAGTGGACAATCGCCTTACCGCGTAAGTCTGGAAGATTGTAAAAAGGGTGGTTTTTGCAAGAAAACCTATCATATTATACATTTTTAGAAAGGACCTTTCCAATGATCCTAGAACATCAAGGATCTGACAACCCTATCAAAAGTTATAAGCACTTAAGTGTTGTTTATACACTTTTTGGAGGCCGGATCTCAGATATTTCCAAAAAAAATATGTCCGGGCTCATCATGCGACCTGTCGTTAGTTAGATAATCGAAAGATCTTCCAAATGAGCCTAGAACATCAAGGATCTGACAACCGTATCAAAAGTTATTAGCACTTAAGTGTTATTTATACACTTTTTGGAGGCCGGATTTCAGATATTGTGATAGAAATATTGTCTGAATCTTCCATGCAAACTATCGTTGAATAGGGTTTTTATCAGACCTTGCCGATGAGCCAGATATATTGAAGGTCTGCGAACCCTATCAAAAGAAATGAGTAATAAAGTTGATTTGTTAAACATGTTAAGGGGGAATGTTGCTATTTTTACTGAATGTATTGACTTCATTAATGTGAGGAAGGCACCAACCACCTAAAGGTGGATTAAGTAACGTTTTAATAAAAAAATATTTAATAGAAAATATTTTTAAGGGGAAAGCATTTTTGCGGATCTTTGAACTAAAATTTTAGAAATTTTCCCTAAGAAGTCAAATTAATGCTGATATATGCCGAATAGAAATTGTATTGCTTTAAAATTCTTATCGATTACTAAATATTCAACTGATCATCTGTTTCCACAACCAAATCTTAATTTCTTTTTTTTTGTTTTAAATTTCAGGGATTCCCGGAACAAAATATTCGGAAATTCTCGTTTTCGAAAAAATCCCGGGATTTTTGTCACTGGAATTCCCGGGATGAACGCACTAATTAGTTGCAACTTTTTTTTAAATATTTTTGGCCAGTTTAAAATTATTTGAACGCGATACTTCGATTTGTGACAAATAACTTTGTCTTTTTTTGTACTAAGTTATAAACAAAATGCGCATGTTGAATAGTAATAGATTTGTATATTCGTAGTTTATTTGATAGAAGAGTTATACTGTCAGTGATTTTTTGTGATTTAAAAAAAAACAGTGATTATTATTTTTATGCTTTTTTGTACCTCGTAACTTTTTTCCTTAAAAAAATACTTCCTTAAAACCTCCAAGAAATTCGTTATTGAGATAAAAGATGAGTGTGCAAACTTTTTTCAGAAAGAGCTGGATTGAATTTGATCAAATTTGAATCAAAAGAGTTCATAAATATATGCAAAAGGAAGTAGTAAAGGAAAAAAAAGAAGCAGTTAAGAATCAATTGAATACTTCAGACTACAAAACCAATATTGTTTATTATTTATTGAGTTGTGATACTACATACTTAAAGAAATAATTAACAGGTTATTATTGAGCACCGCAGTGCATGTGACTTACAAAACAATTAAAAATATTAAAATAGTTTTGTGAATTAACCAATGTAATATTGAACAATAAAACACATTTTTTGGTTGAATTTTAGATAACTCCAACTCCGTTTTAGGCTGATTTTAGCGTGTCGAACTTGTGGGATGAAGCCTAAGTAATATATAAAGAAGTTAAATTAAACGATTTTTTGCTTTTAACTGCCGATACAATTATCGTATTTCGATAATAATAGGTACTTCAGAAAATGCATCTGTTTGAATTAAACAAAATCCTAGATCATTGAAGTTTCAGCTCAACGGATTAGAGAGACGGTACATATTCATATGAAAATGTAAGCAACAATACTCGAAAATTGTGATTATAGTTTTGAGATCACGTTTAAAATGTGTTTTTTTTTAATAAAACGACACTTACAACGATGATGTATGGTCCACTTCCAGCAAACAAATAAAAACAGTAATCGCTTATTGCACTTATTCATGGGTGTTTGCACGACACAAACTAATGGTGTTTTACCACACTTTCATTCACACAAACACACACATTCACACCGAACAATGCGCAAATACATTTGTTGCTACTTCTACCCATATAGACACAGATGAGCAGCAGCAGCAGCAGCAATGGCAACACAAACGAAAGGGTTAAAATATTTGCAAAGCGGTAATTTGTTTATCCACCTGAATATGAATGGCTGTGTGTGTGTGTGAGGGTTTGTTTTTTTTTTGTTCCCAGGTTGAAATTTAGTAGCTTTCCAATAAATTGTCAAATAGAGGCGTGGTCGAAAAGTATGCTTGAAAGGGCACATTTTATCACGCATAAACCACCACAGATATCAGTACAATTTTTCACCTCACTGGGCAGCGTTTGCTCAATTGTCCAGCGGACACAAAATAACCACAAAAAGTATGTGTGAGAAAAATAATCATAATAAATTTTGACCAGCTCCTCTGAACCGGTATGATGTTCGGAACAAAGGATCGGGGGCTCACCGGAACAACTGAATTTATGACAATTAGTTTAAAACAATCCATTTATCATCACGAAATAAAGCCGGTGTTGACCACGTCGGTGCCGTTGTGCCGGCTTGCCACATGTGGGTTGTGGCAAAACGCATTTTTAGAAAAAAAGAAATCAATTTGTTCAAATCCATTAATATTCAAATTCGTTTAATTTTCACAATTCATCTCATTTTATGGTTCAGATTATTAGATTTATCACAAGTTAATCATTTTCTTATTTTTTTGTTTTTCTTTTTTTTCGTTTAACTTATAGTTTGAACCAGTTCTTAGCTATTCCATGAATTATAATTCTTACAAGTTTTTCGTCTTGTTTTTCTTTAAATCTAAGATATTTTTTGGGTTTGTTTAATCACAATAGTTTAATAGTTTTTGAAACAATACGATAAGATTGCACAGCGATATCAATTTTTCCACAAGGCTTTCAAAATGAACCAACATAAAAAAAAACTCAAAACGAAAGTTTCAACGTCTCTATTAAATTTCCCCATTCGAGAATGGAAAACCATTTCCATCATAGTCATCATCATCATCGCCATCGTCGGATGGTGAGTAAAATGGTGTGAAATTTAATTTCCCTCCAAGAAGAAAAAGAAGAGCACAGAAAGCTTTCTGGATTTAAACACTTTTAACTGGTTCTTGGCGCGAGCGAGTGTAAAAGTTGGGAATAATTCCATTATTGCCGGAGATTTTCGCACTCCGTCATGCTGCTGCTTTTTCTGACTTGTCTCTCGTAGGTTGAGTGTGTGCGTCTGATGATGATCTCTCTCGTCACCTTTCCACTCGCGGTGATGGAAGCTTTTTTGTTCCAGTGAGCTTTTTCGAGACTCGAGACTAGCAAATCCTGGCAACTGTAGAGAGAAAATGCGGAAAATATCAATAAGAAAAAGTTTGAGCTGGTTTCCAACTCAGACCCTTTGGGTGATAAAATTGAATTTCATGTAATTTTACATGATTTCAAATGTAACTTTTACAGTGCGCCACCTTAACTTCTTCTTGGCGATGATGAGATAGTTTTCAGTGAAGTGTGTGCTTTTTTCCAACGACCCTCGTGCTTTGAATATTCCGTAATTAAGCAACACCGCAATGGCTTTTGGCACTTTGAGGGAGCTATTTTGCATGCAAGAAGTTTTTCCTTTGCTTTGGAGGTGGTATGCAATTAAATCTTACCTCCAACGCACGGATGAGGGATAAGTGAGAAGGTATTTTTTTAATTCGCTTCTTTTGAAGAGTCTTGTTGTGGTTCGTCGTTGAAAGTAGCTTGGGTTAAGAGAGAAGTTGATGAGCATTTTTTATTACACACACAAAAAAAACTTCAAAGCTAATAATTTTCCATTCCAATTTTGAACATAAAAAAGAAGAATAGAAATTTCAGGCAATTAGAAATTTGAAAATCAGGGATTGAGAAATTAACAAATTAACAAATTAACAAATTAACAAATTAACAAATTAACAAATTAACAAATTAACAAATTAACAAATTAACAAATTAACAAATTAACAAATTAACAAATTAACAAATTAACAAATTAACAAATTAACAAATTAACAAATTAACAAATTAACAAATTAACAAATTAACAAATTAACAAATTAACAAATTAACAAATTAACAAATTAACAAATTAACAAATTAACAAATTAACAAATTAACAAATTAACAAATTAACAAATTAACAAATTAACAAATTAACAAATTAACAAATTAACAAATTAACAAATTAACAAATTAACAAATTAACAAATTAACAAATTAACAAATTAACAAATTAACAAATTAACAAATTAACAAATTAACAAATTAACAAATTAACAAATTAACAAATTAACAAATTAACAAATTAACAAATTAACAAATTAACAAATTAACAAATTAACAAATTAACAAATTAACAAATTAACAAATTAACAAATTAACAAATTAACAAATTAACAAATTAACAAATTAACAAATTAACAAATTAACAAATTAACAAATTAACAAATTAACAAATTAACAAATTAACAAATTAACAAATTAACAAATTAACAAATTAACAAATTAACAAATTAACAAATTAACAAATTAACAAATTAACAAATTAACAAATTAACAAATTAACAAATTAACAAATTAACAAATTAACAAATTAACAAATTAACAAATTAACAAATTAACAAATTAACAAATTAACAAATTAACAAATTAACAAATTAACAAATTAACAAATTAACAAATTAACAAATTAATAAATTAACAAATTAACAAATTAACAAATTAACAAATTAACAAATTAACAAATTAACAAATTAACAAATTAACAAATTAACAAATTAACAAATTAACAAATTAACAAATTAACAAATTAACAAATTAACAAATTAACAAATTAACAAATTAACAAATTAACAAATTAACAAATTAACAAATTAACAAATTAACAAATTAACAAATTAACAAATTAACAAATTAACAAATTAACAAATTAACAAATTAACAAATTAACAAATTAACAAATTAACAAATTAACAAATAAACAAATAAACAAATAAACAAATTAACAAATTAACAAATTAACAAATTAACAAATTAACAAATTAACAAATTAACAAATTAACAAATTAACAAATTAACAAATTAACAAATTAACAAATTAACAAATTAACAAATTAACAAATTAACAAATTAACAAATTAACAAATTAACAAATTAACAAATTAACAAATTAACAAATTAACAAATTAACAAATTAACAAATTAACAAATTAACAAATTAACAAATGGGACCATCCATAAACCACGTGGACACTTTTTTGGGAATCTCTTACCCCCCCCCCCCTCGTGGACAATTGACCATACAAAAAAAACTTTTTTGTATGGATCGTGGACAATCGCCATGCCCCCCCCCCCTAAATTGTCCACGTGGTTTATGGATAGTCCCAAATTAATGAGAGAAGATTGGTGAGTGTGTGAGTAGAGGGTGACGATTCTCGAGATTTCAATTTCCCGGGAATCGAGAGTTGAATTTGGCCATTTCCCGGGAATTCCCGGGACCCGGAAGTTTTTTTACTATGCCAATAGTGGCATAATTTAAAAAGATAAGTATAAAATTTGTTACTCATTCGTTAAATTAAGTATCCTCATAATTTAGAGGAACTATAAAGTTTACTTTAATAGTTTAAAATATTTACGAATCATAATTCGCACTGAGTGATCTTTCAAATGTTTATTAAATTTTTGTGAAGTAAAAACATAGCTAATATATAATTTCACAGTATCGAGATTCTTGCAATATGATAAATAACGACTCAAAACAACAATTTAAACTTTTTTCATCATTTTCAATGTCAACTTTAAATTTTAATTTAAAATATACATATTTACAGTTATCAGGAAAACTGAAGTGTTTACAATTGGCGAACCTTAACTTTACAAAGATTACCGCTTCAGAGTTTTTTTTTACAAGATATAATTAATATTGAGGTTGATGTGAAACATAAAATGGCCTTTTACACAAAAAAAGGAAATTACCTTGATACAGCGAAATTACCTTAGGTACTAAGAATTAAAAAAAAAATATAAGCATTGCTATGCTCGAGAAAAGATATGGAATTTGAACTTATCATGAAAAAGCTATAACCTCTTAGAAATAATAAATAAAAAAAATATTTCTAGAGTTTTTTTTATAACGTCCTATAAACATATAAAACCCAATATCTTATAGGACATTTAAAAAACACTGGATTTATAAAAAAAAAACATTAAATTTCATTTCTGGGGTGTAACTGCAAAGTATGTTTTATGGGGTCCAAATTTTTTTGTCTTCTCTTGATTATAGTTATTGGAATTTTTGACAAGTTAAAATTTAAAAAAAAAATATGAATAGAAAGATTAGAGAAACACTGGCTTATTCGAACTTGAACATCGAACATTAAACATCCAATGTTCCAAACAATTTTGAATTTTTCAAATAATTCTTGATTAGTTTATATAATTTTGCTTCAATAGTTTAAGTTTAAATTTTCCCGGGAGTCTCGACCGAATTTCCCGGGAATCGAGAGGTCCAAAAATGGTCGATTTCCCGAGAATTTTTTCCCGAGAATTCCCGCTCGTCACCCTCTATGTGTGAGTGAGTGAGTGATTGAGCAAATAAGTGAGTGAGTTTACATCATAAAACAAGGAAACAGATCAGCTGTTCTCGTGAAATTAGTGAAATAAAATAGGGACATCCATCCGATGGCCCACTTAATCCATCCATCAAGTTTTTTAGAGTCCCAATTTACCAACCAATTAGCTTCCTCAATATCCAGCCAAACTCTCAAGAACATAAACAAACAAATTCAACTGAGCTACAGTTCAGCTCCATCAAAAGTGATAAAACACAGCACAGCCAACTCCCGTCGAAATTTATTGATTATTAATCACTTAGCAGACTTAAACTTCTTCTCCCTAGACTCACGGTTCATTTCACCGTTTTCCCAGAAATCCGAGTGCCCGCTAATCGGTTTGCCAAGGAGGGATCGTCCACCCCGCTAATTGCTGTTAATCTTTACAACCGAGAGACCAAGTCCAAGAGTCGTGGGGTTTCGAAAATTAAGCGCGTTTCTCCGAACGCTGGCGGCACTAATTAGAATCGAAAATATTCGCCCCTGGAACGGTTACGGGGCTAAGGGACGACGAACGTAATCATCATTTTGCGCGGCAAAAGATATTGTGCACCAAGATGAAGATGTTGCTCAACAGTTGCGCGAAAACTTATGGCGAAGTGGTGGTGATGGTTGAGAGGTTGGGGCTTTCACTGTTGCTCAAGATGGATACTTTATTGCTGTAGTGTTATTTCAGGAGCAATTTTGGTGGTACTTTGAACCAATTAGGGCACTTTATTGGACAAAAATTATGATTTCATGAGGGGGTTAGGAGTCTATGGCTTCAAAATTCGTTAACCTTGAAGTTTTATCATTTTCGAAGAAATATTTAAACAAATCCTGCAATTATTAAGTTTGAGCTTAATGTCCTCGAGTGCTCCTCAATGTCGGCCCAGAATCAGGTCGCTCACCGAAATGGCCTATTTTCTATGCAAAACAAAAACAAAAGTGTCAATTTGCATAATATTATAATGTGTTTACGAGTGGGAGCGCTCCCTCCGATCAGATTCATACCCGATATGAGGTACAGCCAAAACTGTGGTGTGCGGTGTTGTGTCAAATTCAACAAGTGTCAAATATCGCCCGCGTCATGTTTACATGCCTTGTAACCTGTCGAGCGGCTAATCGCCATAAAAAGTCATTAGCAAACATGGGACATCCCAGGGGATTTGTTTAGAGCTACGCATATTGAATATGTTTCAAAAGCTTCAATTTTTACGCATTTCTGCTTCAGACAAAACGTGCCATAAAAAATCCAATGAAACTGCCGCGGCTTAAAGCTTCACGATGCTGGGCGTGGGAATTTTTGATTGAATTTTTATTCAATTTCCATAAGACATCATCATCCGCCGCCGCTGGGTGGGAAGATTGAAATTTGGGCTCCATTCTACTGTTTTGGAAGCCGGTAGGAAGCCTACGACCGGTCGCATCCTTTCCGAAATCGAAAAAGTGTAAACGTGATGGTGATTTTTTGTTTTCCAATCTACAAATCTGGAAATATTGCCTTAAAATGCTTTTTAAGAATTATAAAGCATTACATTCTCAAACATTTCATAGCATATAGAATGTTTACACAGACTTGCTATAAAAAATCTTTTCCTGCCATGGATGGTCTAAACATTATTCTCTTGAACAAATAAGGGTAATTCTCTACCAACTCACACGAAATCGGGAAAAGTTGCCCCGACCCCTCTTCGATTTGCGTGAAACTTTGTCCTAAGGGGTAACTTTTGTCCCTGATCACGAATCCGAGGTCCGTGTTTTGATATCTCGTGACGGAGGGGCGGTACGACCCCTTCCATTTTTGAACATGCGAAAAAAGAGGTGTTTTTCAATATTTTGCAGTCTGAAACGGTGATGAGATAGAAATTTTGTGTCTAAGGGACTTTTATATAAAATTAGACGCCCGATTTGATGGCGTACTCAGAATTCCGAAAAAACGTATTTTTCATCGAAAAAAACACTAATTTTTTTTTAAAAATTCTCCCATTTTCGGTTACTCGACTGTAAAAAAATTTGGAAAATGTCATTTTATGGGATATTTAATTGACTTTTCGAATCTACATTGACCCAGAAGGGTAATTTTTCCATTTAGAACACAATTTTTCATTTTAAAATTTCGTGTTTTTTCTAACTTTGCAGGGTTATTTTTTAGAGTGTAACAATGTTCTACAAAGTTGTAGAGCAGACAATTACAAAAAAAATTGATGTATAGACATAAGGGCTTTGCTTGTAAACATCACGAGTTATCGCGATTTTACGAAAAAAAGTTTTGAAAAAGTTACTTTTTGCGTTTCTCTTTGTTTCGTCGTCCGTGTCTGTCGCGGGTGACCATGAACGGCCATGATCAATGACGACAAACTTTTCCAAAACTTTTTTTCTTAAAATCGCAATAACTCGTGATGTTTATAAGCAAACCCCTTATGTTTATATATTAAAATTTTTGTAATTGTCTGCTCTACAACTTTGTAGAACATTGTTACACTCTAAAAAATTACCCTGCAGAGTTAAAAAAAACACGAAATTTTAAAATGAAAAATTTTGTTCTAAATGAAAAAATGACCCTTTTGGGTCAATGTAGATTCGAAAAGTCAATTAAATTTCCCATAAAATGACATGTTCCAAATTTTTTTACAGTCGAGTAACGGAAAATGGGAGAATTTTTAAAAAAAATTTAGTGTTTTTTTCGATGAAAAATACGTTTTTTCCGAATTCTGAGTACGCCATCAAATCGGGCGTCTAATTTTACATAAAAGTCCCTTTGACACCAAATTTCTATCTCATCTCCGTTTCAGGCTGCAAATTATTGAAAAACACCTCTTTTTTCGCATGTTCAAAAATGGAAGGGGTCGTACCGTCCCTCCGTCACGAGATATCAAAAAACGGACCTCGGAATCGTGATCAGGGACAAAAGTTACCCCTTAGGACAAAGTTTCACGCAAATCGAAAAGGGGTCGGGGCAACTTTTCCCGATTTCATGTGAGTTGGTAGAGAATTACCCAGGTATAGTTGAGGACTATTGAGAAAGAAAATAGACACACGGAAAAATGCCGATTTTTTTACTAACTTTTTTTTTCACAAAACCTAAATTTCCAAAAATACGTATTTTTTTGATTTCGAGATTTTTTAATATAGCCACCAAAAGTTTGAATTAAGCGAAATATTTTCAGTTTTTCGATTTTTAAAATAGTTACCATTTCTGATTTTTTTTTAATAGTTCAAAAAATGTACACTTTAACAAGATAACGTTATTTTAAACCACCTCAGTGAATAGTGCCTTCCTTTTAAAATCAATTCAAAAAGCTTTCTGATTGTATTCAATTGCGCCTGAATACATGCAAAACCATAATATGATAAAAGCTTGGGCTAACGAGGATAATTCCATAAAGCTTAGTGCAGCATCAGCCGAATCTTTTGCAATTTTTGCCCTTTTTGTATCCGTCAAAAGTATGTTTCAGCACAATAGCTCATAACTTTTGATATGGTTGTCAGATCTTCAACGTTTTGAACGCGTTGGAAAGGTCTTCCAAAAATGACGGGTTTTCTTACAAAACAACCCTTTTTACAATCTTTCGGACTCATTGTGGTGGAGTCATTGTGGTGAGGAAGGCAAAATGCAAAATGTTTAACATCTGCAGCAACATTTGAAAAGGGTACATGAGGCTATTTTGCTATTTCCGAGATAACAGTTGATTATTTTACCAAACCCTCAATGTTGGAAGATTGCTGGGAAGGCCAACTATTTTTAACACTTTGAATTTTGTTGAAAAAATAGTTGCAGGTGAATTTTTACCCAGCCATTTCTCGTGTTGCTCCAGAAACAATATTCTACCCATCGTGATTCATTTTCGTGACAAATGGCACACGCTTATTTTTTTGGTAAAGATGTTCGTTCAATTTGATTAAATACAGATCAATTAAGATCGAGGAAAGTCTTTTTGAAACTTAACTTAATTGAACTTTTTACCAAAAGGATCCTACATTCCTTATTGCAAATTACGAACTGGGAATTTCTTTTCCCTGCTTCAATTCTAATTCCACTCGTTTCACGTCGCCAATTTATTCCTCAATGCTCAAAAAGTTCCCTATTTCTCCTTGCGGATTGCCTCGTAATGTGTCCACATTAGTGTGTCCCATTCAGAGAACGTTTTATTTAATAATAATATGATAAATAAAGTAGCTATTTTCCATATCACCTGCCATGAAAAGCTACCTTTAACCATTTCTCTACAAAATCGGTCTTTTTTCTTCAAATTTAATTTTTGTTGGTTTTTTAATCCGACTGAAACTTTTTTGGTGCCTTCGGTATGCCCAAAGAAGCCATTTTGCATCATTAGTTAATCCTTATAATTTTCCATACAAATTTGGCAGCTGTCCATACAAAAATGATGCATGAAAATTCAAAAATCTGTATCTTTTGAAGGAATTTTTGATCGATTTGGTGTCTTAGACAAAGTATAAATAAGGACGACACTGAAAAAAAAGATACACGTTAAACAAAATTTGGTCATTTTTAATTCCACCTTTTCATCACTAAAACTTAAATTGCAAAAAAAACTATTTTGTTTTTATTTTCTGATACGTTCTAGGGGACATTAAATGTATTTTTTTCAGAAATTTCAAGAACGGGCAAATAATCTTTGACTGAGTTATGAATTTTTTAATCAATATCGAAACTCGAAACATTGGTCGCAAAAAAAATTCAAATTCAATTTTCGATGTAACGGGCCAACCTTTCAATATAACGCCCTTCTGGATTGTTAGTCTTAATTTAAAATAAAAAAAAATATTGTTTTTGATATATCGAAATAAGAAAAAGGTGGTTTTTTTGGGTCAAACATCAATTTACCAGTTTTTTAATCTTTGCATGGCAAGATATCAACAAAAAAAAGTTTGTGTTTTTTCTTTTTCAAAAGTGGGCAAAAAGGTGCACTTTATCAAAATTTCACTTAAGTACTTTTTGATTGCAACTTTGATTTTACATCGAAAAATGAAGTTGAAAAATTTTTGCGACCAATATTACGATTTTGTTAAAAAATCACTATTGATTCATAACTCGGTCAAAGATTTTTTGCCCGTTCTGGAAATTTCTGCAAAAATAACATTTGATGTCCCCT
Source organism: Culex quinquefasciatus (assembly GCF_015732765.1). NCBI lineage: Eukaryota > Metazoa > Arthropoda > Insecta > Diptera > Culicidae > Culex > Culex quinquefasciatus. The sequence goes on from NC_051861.1 coordinate 96,693,436, forward strand.
AAAACATATCAGAAAAAATAGTGTTTTTTTTTGCAAATCAAGTTTAGTGACAAAGGTGAAATTAAGAATCATCATTTTTTATCTTGCATCATTATTTTTTCGATGTAGTCCTTATCCATACCTACAACTTTGCCGAAGATACCAAATCGACCAAATTTCCTTCTAAAGATACTGATTTTTGAATTTGAAAAAGATTTGTTTTGTATGGAAATTGTCCACGACGGGGGGAGGGGGGATGAGATTTCCAAAAAAGGCAAACTTTTCCCATTATGATCTAAAAATGGGACAGCCTAGTCAACATGCATCACATTTGATCTCGCGCACGCTGGATTCGTGCTCGGGAATTGTCAACCATTTTTCTTCGAACACTTTCGATCCACCGACATTTGGAACCTTCGCTTGTAAGAAATTCCTTTTTCATTTTATCGCCAAACGGGATGTTTTGTGTCCTGGTTTTGTAAGGGGAAAACTACCTTTTTCAGTTAGTTAAACTCCGATTTAGTTTTATTTATATTTTAAAAAATAATAAAAATACAATAGTACTGTTACATTGTGTCACACAAATTTCAGCATTTTTGTATGACCAAATCTCATCCAAGACCTAATGTCAACTCTGGTGACGGAAGCTCGAATTAAGCATATCAGTACTATGAGCCAACAATAGATAAGCGTTGAGAACTGCTGCTTTTCCCCAATTTCCCAACCCTGAAACGCTATAGACAAATCACGTGTACAAATGCAAAGCCGGTGCACCTCAGGTGTGCAACTGCAGGTGAGGAAAAAATAGAAAGTGCACGTGTATGCAGAGAATTTGCTGCACTCGAACGATTTCTTTGCCCTTCCTGTTCCGGTGATCCCGCGGTCATGTTCCCCATGGTGCACATCCTTGGAGATTTCTTCCATCATCCTACATGACACTTTTATTCTTAGATATCCGCCCGCTCCTCGCGTCATCCAATGTATAGAAAATAGGTTCCCTTGAAAAAATCTTCGTCTTCCAACCAAGAGAGACCAACCTTCACCTTTCCGGATCAATAGTCGATCCCGATAGCAATTTGCTTCCGGTTGCACCTCACCTCACCGCCTAGCGAAACTTCCTTGACATTCCCAACGAGGTATCCTCACCCTCTCATGTACAACCGTTATTGGTTCAGTGTGACGGAGCTGAGAAAGCAAATTGATGACGTCACACGGAGAGCACGTCATGGCTCACTGTTTTGCTGTACACAAGAAGTGGAGGGGGTCGAGTATTAGAAAATGGCATTACGTCGGTTTGCATCTATGGATGCAAATCGCTCTTCGTAAAAAGCTTACGAGAAAAAGGGAGAAGGCATCAAGCTTCGTCGTCGTCATCGTTTTGAATTGATTGGAAGGATTTAGAGGGATTTGATGCTGGGATAAGACGAGTTGATTATGCGCTGAGAAAAATGGGAAAATAAGGGTTTTGAAAGGTTATATTGTTTAGGGGTTTGTTTTGCCGCCACGGTGCTCAAAATACCGTTATTATGAAAAAAATATACAATCCGAGATTTTGGGGTCTATCGATTCCTTACACCATAGCGCACCTCTGTGTAAAAAATAAAAACATTCGCTGATGTAGTTTTTGAGATGCAGCCCTTTTAAGATATTACATCCGATTTTCAATAAGAAATCCAGAACAATCTATCCAATTTTAGCATTTCATAGAATATGCAATTCGGGATAATAAAGAATTTTGCTTTCTAAGACTGTAAAGTATCTCTAGGCCAAGTTTCAGAAGGTTTGCTGATGTAGTTCTCTAGATACAGCCATTTTAAAATGTTATGTCCTATTTTTTCTTAGAAAATCTATAAAATCAATACAATTTCAGAACTTTAAAGAATATGCATTTAGAGATAATGATAGCAGCAAACCATCTGTAACTGGGCCCAGAGAAACTTGACAGTCTTATGAAGCAAAATTCATCATTATCTCTAAATGCATATTCTTTAAAGTGCTGAAATTATATTTATTTTATGAATTTTCTTAGAAAAAATTGGAAATAACATTTTAAAATGGCTGTATCTCGAAAACTACATCAGTAAACCTACTGAAACTTGGCCCAGAGATACTTGACAGTCATATGAAGCAAAACTCATCATTATCTCGAAATGCATATTCTTTAAAATCCTGAAATTGTATTGATTTTATAGATTTCATTAGAAAAAGTCGGAAATAACATTTTAAAATGGCTGTATCTCGAAAACCACATCAGTAATTTTTCTGAAACTTGGCCCACAGATACTTGACAGTCGTATGAAGCAAAATTCATTATTTTCTCGAACTGCATATTCTTTAAAATCCTGAAACTGTATTGAATTTATAGATTTCATTAGAAAAAGTCGGAAATAACAACTACAACCAGTAAACCTTCTAAAACTTGGCCCGGAGGTATTTAACAGTCATATGAAGCAAAATTCATCATTATCTCGAAATTCATATTTTTTAAAATCCTGAAATTGTATCAATTTTATAGATTTAATTAGAAAAAGACGGTAATAACATTTTAAAATGGCTGTATCTCGAAAAATACATCAGCGAATGTTTTTTTTTTTATTTTTTGCACAGAGGTGTGCTATGGTGCAAAAATCGATAGATTCCAAAATCTCGGATTGCAACGGTATTTTGAGCACCGTGGCCGCGGTTTGAATCCCGAGGTGCCTATGCTTTTTCCTGCGATGATAATAATTTCAAACATAATTTAACCAGTTTATACATATTTATGAATATTGTTAAATGTGCTAATATTCCCACTGATTTTTTTCTCTCGCCGCCAAAAAAAAAAAACTCAAGACTTAGACTTTTCGAAAACGTGATATTGAAAAATATCTTTCCTACTGCTTTAACACACTTTAACATAATTTATTTCAATATTTATTATTTACATCTTATAGCATAAACTACTATTTTGTTTCAAGATGGCGAACTATTTCTATGGATTTTTCGCTTTTTTTTATAAACGCAATAAGATAGTTGCAAATATTTCTCAAAGTTTTTGTCTCTTCAACCCCGTCTAAATTGATCTAAAAAATAAGAAGGCAAATTTTTATTTCACAAAAATTTAAATATCAATGAAAATAGAAGTCTAGGCAGCTAAAACAATCTTAACTGCTTTTTTCGTCATTGGTAATCATGATTTGCACAGGGTTCGTTCAAAAATAAATAAATAAATTTCTGACACTTTCTTTGAAAATATCGATTTTTGAGGGAAAGACATAGAACAGATTTGTGAATATTTCTTTTGAGCAATTCTCTGAGATTTCGGTCATTCGATTTTTTTTTTATTTTTTAATCCGGCTGAAACTTTTTTGGTGCCTTCGGTATGCCCAAAGAAGCCATTTTGCATCATTAGTTTGTCCATATAAATTTCCATACAAATTTGGCAGCTGTCCATACAAAAATGATATGTGAAAATTCAAAAATCTGTACCTTTTGAAGGATTATTTTGATCGATTTGGCGTCTTTGGCAAAGTTGTAGGTATGGATATGGACTACACTGAAAAAAAATTATACATGTTAAAATTTTTTTGGTGATTTTTAATTTCAATTTTTGTTACTAAAACTTGATTTGCAAAAAAAACACAATTTTTAATTTTTTTTTATATGTTTTAGAGGACATAACATGCCAACTTTTCTGAAATTTCCAGAATGGGCAAAAAATCTTTGATCGAGTTATGATTTTTTGAATATATACAGATTTAAAAAAAAATCGTAAATATTGGTCGCAAAAATTTTTCAACTTTATTTTTCGATGTAAAATCGAATTTGCAATCAAAATGTACTTAAGTGAATTTTTGATAAAGTGTATCGTTTTCAAGTTATAACCATTTTTAGGTAATTTTTTTTGAAAATAGTCGCAGTTTTTCATTTTTTTTAAATTAGTGCCCATGTTTGCCCACCTTTGGAAAAAATATTTTTGAAAATCTGAGAAAATTCTCTATATTTTGCTTTTTGAACTTTGTTGATACGACCCATAGTTGCTGAGATATTGCCATTTTCTAATGTCGATATCTCAGCAATTAATGGTCCGATTTACAATGTTAAAATATGAAACATTCGTTAAATTTTCCGATCTCTTCGAAAAAAATATTTTCTAAAATTTAAAATCAAGACTAACATTTTAAACGTGCCAAACTTTCAATATTTCAATTTTTTTTTTTAAATCTGTATTGATTAAAAAAATCATAACTAGGTCAAAGATTTTTTGCCCATTCTGAAAATTTCAGAAAAGTTGGCATTTTATGTCCTCTAAAACATATCAAAAAACAAAAAAAAAAATAAAAATAGTGTTGTTTGCAAATCAAGTTTAAGTAACAAAAAGTGAAACTAAAAATCACCAAAAATTTTTTAACGTGTTTAATTTTTTTTCAGTGTAGTCCATATCCATACCTACAACTTTGCCGAAGACACCACATCGATCAAAACATTCCTTCAAAAGATACAGATTTTTGAATTTTCACATATCATTTTTGTATGGACAGCTGCCAAATTTGTATGGAAATTTATATGGACAAACAAACATACCGAAGGCACCAAAAAAGTTTCAGTCGGATTAAAAAATACAAAAACTATAATTAAAGAAAAAACACAGATTCCGTAGAGAACTGCTCTTTTCCACTCTTTATATTTTCTCAGGCAAGAGCAATTTTTATTTTTTTAAAGTATCTAAAAAAGTTATTTTTGCATATATTTTTTTTGTACTCTTCAAAACACAGTTCTTTAAAGAATAAATTTTACTAAAAAATTCTAGTAGTTATTCTATTGCATTTTAATTAGCAGAATATTTACAATGGTTTTGTTTGCAACGTTTTTTGTCAATTCATTTTCAACATTTTTTATGTGACATTGGTTCAAACAAAAAAAGACCATTATTTTTTTTTCAAGAAACAGTGTTTATAATTAAAAAAGAATTAAATGATTTCATCAAACTCAAACAGTTAGATTTCTATGGGACCGGTTATCTATCAGGAATGATTTCAGAACGATTTTGTTAATTTTAGCATAGAATATTTAACAATAAAATTTTGAAATTAGTTTCTTATTAAATAAAACCATTAGGATTATTTCAAACAGGAACAAGTATTTTATTTAAAAAACGTTGCTTAAACCACCCTTTGGTGGTTGGTGCCTTCCTCACATTTAGAGGGTAGTGCTATCCAAAATTGATACAATAGGGCGGACCTTTCAGTGTTCTATCAACTTGATTCATTATTCATACCATCAGATTGGGTAGTCAGATCTTCAAAATTCAGGGCACTTATGTGCTTATAACTTTTGATAGGGTTATCAGATCTTGAATCTTATGAACTCGTTGAAAAGGTCTTTTAATTACCTATTCAAAGACAGGTCGCATGATAGATCCGGACAACGTTTTCATCAAAATATCTGAGATCCGGACTCCAAAAATTGTGTAAATAACACTTAAGTGCTAATAACATTGGATAGGGTTGTCAGAACTTCGATGTTTTAGCCTCATTTGAAAGGTCTTTTAATTATCTAACTAACGACGGGTCGTTCGATGGACACGGACAAATTTTTCATCAAAATATTTGAGATCCGGCCTCTGGAATGAGTACAAATGACACTTAGGTGCTCATAACTTTTGATAGGGCTATCAGATCTTCAATGTTTTGTGCTCATTAGAAAGGTCTTTGAAATACCTTTCTAAAAATGTATGATCAGACGGGGTTTCTTACAAAAACCACCCTTTTTACAATCTTTCAAACTTTAGCCAGAATCATTTTTTTAGCATAACTTTTGAAGTGCTTTACTAAACGTTATGATATTAACTAGGGTCTTAAAGGACCCCAAGACGAATCGAATGAGTCCAAAACGGTCCAAATCGGTACAGCCAGTCCGGATATAATCGAGTGCATATTTTTCGGTGCACGGACTCACATCCAGACACACGCACAGACATTTGTTCAGAATTCGATTCTGAGTCGATAGCTATACATGAAGGTGGGTCTACGAGGTCGAATTAAGAAGTTTATTTTTCGAGTGATTTTAAAGCCTTTCCTCAGTAAGGTGAGGAAGGCAAAACTAACTTAATCCACATGTGTGGTTTGTGCCTTCCTCACTACTTTCTGAAAATGGATCACATAAAAAAAGGTCTGGGAATATTTTTTAATGAATTATTCATTCTCTGGAAAGTACATCATAACATGAGACAGGGTTGCCAGATCTTCAATATTTTGAACTCATTAGGAAGGTCTCTCTATTACCTCTTTAACCTTAAGTCGGATAATGGATCCGGGCATTGTTTACATAAAGATAAGTGAGATCCGGCCAGGGTTACCAGGTCGAAACAGAAAAAATGGCAAAAAATCTGAAAAAACCTGAAAGCAACATTGTATTCAAAAATTATGTATTTTCACTTTTTAAATATTATAGCTTCACAATGTAAACATCATAAATAAATTTAAGAAAGTCTGGAAGAAAAAGATTTTTTTTTTCAAATTGTCACTCAAAAAATCTGGCAATGTCAGTTTAATCTGGCAACCAGTACTTAAATGTCACTTAACTGGTCATAACTAGAGAAAGGATTGCCAGACATGTGATACGATTTCAGTTCATTTATGCGAAAACACAATTTTATACTTAACTTTTGAACTACTTATCTAAACCTAAATTTTATTAAAACTCGATCTATGGGACCCTGAACCAAGTCGAATGCAACTGGTTTGAATAATATCGGTTCAGCAACACAGAAAAAAATAATGTAAATTTGGAAGCTGTAATTTTGGAAGGTTGAATATTACCTCTTTTATGATGTAATTTTACCTCAATTTAGACTGAAAAAGTGACATTACACCAGAATAGTGGTAAAATTACACATTTCCAGAGGTAAAATTATACCTTTTTTCTGACATAAAAGATGTACCCCTTCCCAGATGTAATATTACCATGATTTTTTTTCTGTGAAGTGCTGAGAAAACTGAGTGAAATTATTGGTAACACACATCATACATACACACAGACGGACAGACATTTGTTTAGTTTTCGATTCTGAGTCGATAGGTACACATGAAGGAGGGTCTACGGCCTTTCTGTAAAGTTATTTTTTTAGAGCAGGATTTTAGCCTTACCTCAGTGAGGAAGGTAGGTAATCGAAATACTTTTTCAACGAGTCCAAAACATTGAGAATCTGGCAACCCTGTCTCAAGTCATGGCCACCTAAGTGAATTTTATGCACTATTTTGAATGTAATGTCCGGATTCATCATTCAACCCATCGTTGGTTACGTAATCGAAAAGCCTTTCCAACGATCTGGCAACACTGTCTTGAGTTTTATTGCTTTGGATTGGGTTGAGTTGAGTTGTTATTTTAACTATTTAAATTAAATCCAGGGCATTTCAGAAAATGTATCAAACTTATTTCTTGAGTTTTTTAAAGGTCCTTTAAAAACAATTGTCGTTCATATGTTTATGGGACCTATTGAAAAAACTCTTGATGTCAACATTATTTAAGCGATTTCCACCGTACCAATTATCTGAACAGTAAATTATATCAGCGTAAAAAATCCCTCTTCTGCAGTAAGTACAATGCCCGGGAAATGCACACCAGAACATGTCGCCCAAATTTCGCCCGATTGTGTCCGGTAAAATTACGCAACAATTTGTATCGTGTTCCCCGCGTGTAATTACCCAACGAGCTCTCGACACTGGGACCGGATCAAGTGCAAATTTCAGCTGAAAAGGAAGAACACTCTTTCATTTCTGCTCTGTTTATCAATGAGGAGGGGGGGGGGATTACTTTTGATCTTTTTTAACACTGCATTGAGTGGGGTCCCCCTCATTTTACTGTCAGTAAGCAGTAATTTTCCGCTTTCGTTGACATTTGTGTCCATTTTGTGCAGTTCTTACGCAGAATTGGCACCGACGAGAGGGCACACATTTTATTCTGGACTCAAGTTCTTTTTTTTCGTTTTTTTTTTTTACTGAAAATATAAATAAAATGTGCATGTGACAAGCGCATTACAATTTAAAACGCAGCCAGTGCCTCTCGCATCGACTCAATTGAAATTTAATTATTGATCATTAAATAACAATTTTCGTTTCTGTAAATTCCGTCTGCTGTCGATTCTCCCGAATCTGCTGGTGGCTGCTGCTGGCGCGGACTTATCTGGGGTTTGGGTCCTGTCAATTTGGTTGTTTTCATTTCATCTCGGGGTTCTTTTTTGCCGGGGATTGGAAAATGCAACTGTCGACCACCTGCCACAAACCAATGCAAAAAAAAAGAGAAACATTCCGATAATGGTAATGCCCCTCGGGAGCTGTCCCCGAGGATTGACACGTTTTTACTGGTGGCCACCACCCACCCTCCAATCAAGCCTCTGTAGGGTGAAATGAAATATTGATAGACGCTAATGAATATATTGTGGAAATAAATTCGCAACGATTCGAAAGCCGCACGACAAAAAATAAAAGCGGCATTTTTCCACATCGAACCAATCCGCTTCGGTGGAACGAAATTTGTGGTTTTGTATTTAATTAATGGGTAACATTTTGTGGATGTGTTCAGATTGTGCTCTGGACACGAGCGTACTGTACGCGTATGATTGCCTGGGATGGAATTTAAACATTGACAAAGCTTTAATTTCTTCTTTTGATAGTATTTTCTCAGATAACAGACCGTTTGAAAATCAATTGAATTTCCATTAAAAAAATTACATAGCAGCATCCATTTTTGGGTTTTTGCTTTAAAATTAACTTGGCTCACTCCAACAGATGCTGCTGGTGGTTTATTTGCCTTCGCTTCTCGCTCGGTTTTCCTCAGCCTTCGATTGGAATGGGTCGCCTAAATTCAAACGTCAAAATCTTTGGCGCTTTTGTTTTTTTATGGCGCTTGCTAATTATTCACATATTGCGTGATTATTTTTCAAGTGGGTGACTAACTAATGTGCAAAAGAACGTGCTGCCAGTAGTTGGAAGCATTTCATATCTTAAGCGCTTTGAAAACGTTAGCGCAAGTGAAAGATATTGATGGCGACTTTCGTTAAGCAGTTAAGCTCTCATTTGCGTGTGGATGTGTGTGCCAACAAAATGATGAGAAATGGTCACGCAGAATAGAAATTATGATCAAAAGTGCATGAAATTTGATCTTTTTGGCCAGTTAGCGTCATACATTTACGAGCTTACTCGAGGTGGTGCTGTTGCTGGTAAGATTATAGCTTAAATAGTATTTTTGGAGCTTTAATCGAGCATCAAACGCTCCATGTGACGAAGATAGGTGTTTGATTAGAAAGGGTATATTTCCCCTATTACATCGTATTAATTTTTTGATAGTAAAAGAAATCGGAAAATATCATTCAAGACTTTATGTAAAGAATTTAACAGGAATGTTGGGATAATTATTCGTGAAGGAACACTAGAGACCATTTTAGCCAACTTCATCGAAGAAGAAAAAAAACGATATAAAATTTCTTACGATCACAACGCTTAAAGATTTGATTTAAAAGCGATTTAGAATTTTGTTAATTTTCAAAAACGACTGGAATACTACTGAAATGGTAAAGTGTCTATAATGAAATCAAACATAACATGAGCATGAGCATGAGCATGAGCATGGTTGACTGCCAATGAGCTGCTACTCCGTTATTGACAGATCAGCTGAAGTTACACAATGAACCAACAGATGAGTAGTGGGAGCTAATCATCCTCACTGTATAACCCCTGAAGATCTCTGCTTTAAGTCAATACCGGCGCCCCCCCAAGGAGATGCAGTTCAACAAAGGTAGGAATGTTAGTCCGATAGTTGAAGTTGCAGACTCATCAGACACAGAGTTTGTCGCTCTGTACCTGTTGATACCGCATGAGACCGTTGAATCCACAGCATCTCCTTCAAGCATCACGGGTGGGGAATTGTGTTAGTAGGGAAAGGAAAGGGAAGGTCAGGATTCATCTTGGTAGATGATATGACCAGAATGTGAACCATAATCGTTGCCTTCTGAGCTACGACGCTATGAGAAGGACCTATCATTCACGTATTTTTTTTTACTTACCGCCGGCGTGCCATCCGAGCAACGATGCTTTGGGATGGGCTTTCAAAACGAAATTAAATTTGAATTAACGCATTATCCGGTGACGTACAATTTAAAATAGATCCGGATTCATTATTGGTAGATGATATGACCAGAAAGTGAAACATAATAGTTGCCTTCCGAGCTTCGACGCTATGAGAAGGTCTTTCAAAACAAAATGAAATTTTTAGCAACGTATTATTCGTTATCATGTAAACCTCAAATAGTGCTGATACACCGAACTGTTTTAACCGATTTAATGAAATTCTTCGCGCATGACTTCTTTGCAACAAACTTCACCACGAATTCTTGATCGGACTGCGAACAACCGGCTCAACAGCAGAAAGTCAATATAAACACGACGACGCGACGCCTGCTATCAATAGATTCCAGAAACTTCTAGCACTTTTCGCGGATTCTCGCGCGTCGACTCTCCGACCGATCTCCCAATGAAATCAAACATAACATAAATAATTACTCAAAAACTTATACCACCGTGAACAAATAATTTTCAGCAATTCTAACTGAGCAATTCTCTACGAAATCGGTCTTTTTTCTTTAATTTTAGTATTTTCTAATACGGCTGAACATTGTAAATCGGATTTTGAGTTGCTGAGATATCGACGTTAGAAGATGGTGGGTTATTTGGGTGAGACTTAGAAAACTAGGGCATCCAATTTGCCCAGGTTTTGAATTTCCCGAGAAACGGGAAAAATATTTTTGAAATCCTGGGAAAATGTTTTTTTTAAGATTTAAAAAAAAAACTACAAATTTCAATGTCAACAAAACTAGAGTTTTATTTAAAAAAAAGGTCCTAAAAGCTATTTTGTTTATAAAATTATTTTTAATTGGTCCTTTTCGGTACTGGGACCTGGTTAGGACCGAGTCGGCTTTTGTTAAGCTAATAGTAATTACAGAGATTTAAAAAAAATCTCTAGAAATAAAATGAAATCAGTCAATGTTAAGTTTTGGATAAGTTTTGAATATCTTATTCCATATAAAACATATTTTACTAATTAGAGCAATTCTCTACCAAAACCGAAAATTGATTTTATTTATTTTTTTTTATTTGGCTCAAACTTTGTGGGGGCCTTTCCTATGACCAAATAAGCTATGTTGTGTCATTAGTTCAACCATACAAGTCTCCATACAATTTTGGCAGCTGTCCATACAAAAATGGTATGTAAATATTCAAACAGCTTTAACTTTTGAGTGAATTTTCTGATCATATTGGTGTCTTGGGCAAAGTTGTAGGTATTGTTGAGGACTTTTGGGAAAAAAATAGGCACACGGAAATTTTTTTTTGCAGATTTTTTTAATCAACTTTTTTCACAAAAACTCAATTTCCCAAAATACGTATTTTTTTGATTTTCGAGATTTTTTGATATATTTTAGGGGACAAAAATTCGCAACTTTTGAGCCATAGAGAAAGAAGGTCAAAAAATCTGCCGCCGAATTATGAATTTTTGAAAAAATAGTGATTTTTGGAAAAATCGAAGTTTCATGCAAAAACAAGTTTGAGATTATTTTTTAATGCAAAATTGAATTTGCAATCGAAAAGTACTCTACAGATTTTTTGATAAAGGGCTCCGTTTTCAAGATATAGCCACCGAATGTTTGGTTTTGTTTGTGGGGGTCTTACAAAGTTTGAGCCAAATCAAAAAATACAAATAAAATCCATTTCCGCTAATTCTCTACATAGCTCAAAAGTGCTATTATTATATTTTAAGTTTTACTACTCGAGAAAGGAATAATTTAAACATTTTCACAATAATCTTTTTGCAATTCAAAAGTACATTTGACCGATTCTTTCGTGACGGGACAACGTTTGTACGCATATGTTTTCAGTTTTTTGCTGATAACTTCAAAATCTGTGAGAAAAGGTACCAATATTTATACAAATTTGGAAAGTACATTAAATTTCCAATAAGATTCACACCAGCAAACATTTAAAAACACAAAGTTTGAGTCAAGAGAGTTACAAATGTAGCGTGACGGGACAACATCGTACAATTGGATCATTTTGATTTTCATACACAAAAGTGAAGAACTCTGCTCTCCTAGTAAGTTTTTGGAAAAAACCCTTTTTTACAGTTGTTTCTAAAATGAAAAACGAAGATTTTGCTTACTGGATCACCCAATTTCGTCAAATTTTGTTGATTTGACAGGTACTTCTTTTCGTGACGGGACAACGCAGATATTTTGCAAAAGAGGGTTTTGCTCGCGTTGTCCCGTCACGAAATGAAGCAATTGTGAAAATCTCTACTGACTAGTCAACTTTAACTTATTTGGGGTCGCTGAGCTCGAATATGACTCCTAGAATACTCCAAAGTATTCAGGGAATGTGCAATCCAAAATGGCGGCCAATATGGCGGTGCTAGAATATTCGATATTTTATAAAGAAATGTAATCGGAAATGAACAGGTCTAATTTAACAAAGGGTTGCTGAACTCGAATATGAGCTCTAGAATATTCCAAAATACTCAGGGATGTGCAATCCAAGATGGCGGCCAATATGGCGAAGCTAGAAAATTTGATTTTTTTTTCAGGTGTGTAACAGGCAATCAATGGGTCAAATTCAACTAATTTGGGGTCGCTGAACTTGAATATGTGCCATAGAATACTCTAAAGTACTCAGGGAATGTGCAATCCAAGATGAATATGGTGAAGCTAGAAAATTTGATTTTTTTTGTTCAGGGTTGTAACAGGAAATCAACGAGTCAAATTTAACTAACTTGGAGTCGCTGAACTCGAATATGAGCCAAGATGGCGAAGCTAGAAAATTGAATTGCATTCCCTGAGTACTTATTTATTTAGTTTTCACCGTATTTGGCATTATGCCGCACAGACTGTTCTTAGGACTTTAGAATATTCTAAGGATTATATTCGAGTTCAGCATCCCCAAATTAATTAAATTTGACCTGTTGACTGCCTGTTACATTTCTGTATAAAAATTTCCAATATTCTAGGTTCGCCATCTTGGATTGCACATTCTCTGAGTACTTTGGAGTATTATATGGCTCATATTCGAGTTCAGCGACCCCAGATTAGTTAAATTTGACTAGTTGATTGAACTTAAAATCCTTTTATGGTGTTTTTTCCATTCTGCCGCCATATTAGACGCCATCTTGAATATCTCGCTTCCCTTTGAGACTCAGGAAAATCAAAAGGCAAATTTGGATTCTGGAGGGTCGATTTAGTCTAGATCGATCAAAAACTGGCCTGTTACACGATTTGCTTCTAGACACGAGAAATGAGCATCTTTTTTTTGAATTCGTGCCTTGACCAAAAAATTGGCGTGACGGGACAACGCAAACTTGCGTCAGCAATCCTTTTGGCCAATTTTCGATTTCTAATAAGCATTTTAAAGGGTTTTTTGAGTACGAAGAGAATCCAAAATATGATGCAAAACCGATTTCACGAACTATTGCAAATTAAACTATTGTCATTTTTCGTGACGGGACAACGCTTCCATATACCCCCTTTTCAAATGTCCTGTATAATTTTATACCTACAGAATCTGCTTCTGTCAATAAGAGGGCTTATGAAAGAGTCATTTTACTATAAAATACCGTTTAGATTGATTAAATATCTGCATTCCTTCCATTAATTTGAGCTATTATTTAAAACAGTTGGGAAAATTAAAAATTCCCAGTGCTCACATATATGTTTAGAATAGGAACTTTGGTGTGGAAATATGTTTTTTTGTGTGGTTCAAATAGTGGGAAAACATGTAAAATTATCAGAACCATCCAAAGTTCAACTTGAAAAAATTACCGCTTGGTAAACAAGTGCTAAGAATCGGTCATTTGTCATTTTGATTACGAGCAGTGCTTTAGAAATATTTATTTTTTGTTTTGTAAAATGAAACTTTCCAAATTTTTAAACTACACCCAGAACTGGGCATCGGCATACGAGAGGATAAAGAGCACGATTCGGTAGTAAAATGGTACTGTGTGCGGACTGAGAGGATAAATCCCGAAATTACCGAGAGTACTTTACTCATGGTTCATTTTCCAAAAAAGTTCATCTATCAAAAAAAAAGTTCCGGTACCGAGACTCGAACCCAAGACCTTCGGCATATTGAACCGTGCCTTTGCCATATGGGCCACCATGGTTCGGTGACTAAGTGGCGGTCGTTTGTGCATATAAGCCACTCATAGGATGAACTGTTCCAATGAACGAATGAACACGCGAGAGGACTATACTCTCGCAATATAGCACTTTCCTCACGTTTCTTTTCGTGAGGACTATCCCCTCGTTCTTTAACTCCAAAAGATCAGAAAAACCCCAACATAAACAATATTGATGTAAGAGGCGAAAGTTTGACCGTAGAGGGTTAGCAAAAAATGAATAGCATGAAAAAGTTCTTTCTCGGATGACTTATTAGGCCGTTCGATCAGCGACTAACGCAGTAGGCTCACCCTTAGACCAAATCCATATTTGAGCCACAAAACCCATCAGAGCGGTGTAACTTAGCCAAGATCGAGCGGCCAGCAAAATATTTACCAACCGGGGAGTTTCTTTTTTTTTACGACGAACGGTGCCACTTCCCAGAATTGGCAGGAGCCGTGTTATTGTTTGACAATAAACACCACCCCACCCCCGCTCACCCCTTTTGTGTCCCCTTTTGGTTGATGATTTTCCGCTGAATCTGTTGGTGTTAGTTCTGAGGAAAACGGCAGATAAACAAACGCCGGTCGAATGAGTTTCGGCGGGAACTGTTTGGGGGGCTGGGTGAGTGTTCCTCACAACTCAGTCAAGATAAGCGCATGACGGATGGCAGATGTTGTTGCTCGGAGTGGAGAGGCACGACGACATCTTTACCGACTGCTCTTGGTCCAGGGGAAAAAATAGGCAAATTTCCCATACCCTCACTGCTTTGATAAAGTGGTCGGGCAATAAGCCAAATTGGATGGACCTTAACGCCCTGGACCCTGGCTTGACGCGCTGGCATCGAAAGGATTTTTGATTAATCCTCGAAGGTTCGACCCTTTGTTGACGGAACGGATTACAGGAGATGGATTGGGGGCACTCAAGGTGATGGGAGTTGCTAAGTCGCAAGAAATTTATTTTTCTTAACGAAAAAGAAATTCCAAAGATTTTGGTTTAAGATTGGGATTGGGATTGGGATTGGGATTGGGATTGGGATTGGGATTGGGTTTGGGATTGGGATTGGGATTGGGATTGGGATTGGGATTGGGATTGGGATTGGGATTGGGATTGGGATTAAGATTGGGATTGGGATTGGGATTGGGATTGGGATTGGGATTGGGATTGGGATTGGGATTGGGATTGGGATTGGGATTGGGATTGGGATTGGGATTGGGATTGGGATTGGGATTGGGATTGGGATTGGGATTGGGATTGGGATTGGGATTGGGATTGGGATTGGGATTGGGATTGGGATTGGGATTGGGATTGGGATTGGGATTGGGATTGGGATTGGGATTGGGATTGGGATTGGGATTGGGATTGGGATTGAGATTGGGCCTTAAAGCTATATTGTTTTATGTTATAATGTGCTGTCCCTCTAGCATAGGTCCATGAACCCCATTCAAAATATATCATCACAACTTCAGGGTATTTCATTAGACGCCTTGTTATGCCAAACTCTGTACAAACATGACCCAGGTGCTTCGTGCAAATTTTCGGCAAATATTTCTCTCAGGTTTTTTTTTCAGGAGGGTTGCGAATAAAACCGGCGGAAAGCGAAAACATGTAACGGACTCGCTTTGACAGGTTCGCACGACTTTTCCCACCAAATAGGGGGGGTTGCCATCCTTTAAGGCCAAGTCGTCCCTAAAAATACCTTTTCGCACATGCACCACGTGGCGGCGGTGAATGGAACGCACGTGCTCAAGTCCGTACCGCGTCGCTTGTTCAGCTGAAAAATGTTTGCCAAGGGATGTGTTCAAGGGTTTTGGGATCCGCGTGGGTGGGGCCAAGTTTTGTGTAAAATATATTTCAAAATATTACCACCTCCGCTTCCCGCTCCACCAAGAGGTGTTGATTTTGTTGGACGGGCCGGGACATTCTCACACGGTGCGAGGAGTCCCGCGCTCGTCCCCCTTCTTTGGAGTCGAGTTTGTTTTTAGAGTTTCGAGGAACTGACGCAATTTGCCGGAAAGGCATTTGCGTCGACGGCGAGCCCCGGCTTAATGAGGCGTTGCCGAGTGGGAAAGCGGAATGCCGGGACTTAAAATTATACGTGAATAAAGTGGTTTGTTGCCGGGGCCGGGGCACTGCCCTTCCGGCAGACCCTCGAAGCAAGGGAAGGGAATTTGTTTCGCAACAGTTGAGAAGCGTTCTTGGGAATGGTACGTGTTCATGAATAATGTGAGCTTGAAATATTTTTTGGTGGTTCCGCTGTTTAGATTTTGATTGATTGTGAAATCATTCAGGAAATCACTGGGAGTGAAATTTTTACGAAAAAAGTTTACTTAAAAACTGAACTGTAACTTTCTTAAGCATTTATTTCCAAGAAGGTAATACTGTGACTGAACCTTTAAAAAATCGGGGTCAAACAGCTAAGAGGCAAAGTAAAGGTCTAACAAGCTATCTGAATGATGGAGTTTTAGTGATGGGCATTACGGAAAAAATAGGAAAAAATAGGAAAATTTTGTGAATTTTGTCAATTTTGTCAATTTTGTCAATTTTGTCAATTTTGTCAATTTTGTCAATTTTGTCAATTTTGTCAATTTTGTCAATTTTGTCAATTTTGTCAATTTTGTCAATTTTGTCAATTTTGCCAATTTTGTCAATTTTGTCAATTTTGTCAATTTTGTCAATTTTGTCAATTTTGTCAATTTTGTCAATTTTGTCAATTTTGTCAATTTTGTCAATTTTGTCAATTTTGTCAATTTTGTCAATTTTGTCAATTTTGTCAATTTTGTCAATTTTGTCAATTTTGTCAATTTTGTCAATTTTGTCAATTTTGTCAATTTTGTCAATTTTGTCAATTTTGTCAATTTTGTCAATTTTGTCAATTTTGTCAATTTTGTCAATTTTGTCAATTTTGTCAATTTTGCCAATTTTGTCAATTTTGTCAATTTTGTCAATTTTGTCAATTTTGTCAATTTTGTCAATTTTGTCAATTTTGTCAATTTTGTCAATTTTGTCAATTTTGTCAATTTTGTCAATTTTGTCAATTTTGTCAATTTTGTCAATTTTGTCAATTTTGTCAATTCTGTCAATTCTGTCAATTTTGTCAATTTTGTCAATTTTGTCAATTTTGTCAATTTTGTCAATTTTGTCAATTTTGCCAATTTTGTCAATTTTGTCAATTTTGTCAATTTTGTCAATTTTGTCAATTTTGCCAATTTTGTCAATTTTGTCAATTTTGTCAATTTCGTCAATTTTGTCAATTTTGTCAATTTTGTCAATTTTGTCAATTTTGTCATTTTTGTCAATTTTGTCAATTTTGTCAATTTTGTTAAGTTTTTGTGTTTTATTTTTTTGTTTTTTTTTTTTTTTGTTTTTGTTTTTTGTTTTTTGTTTTTTGTTTTTTGTTTTTTGTTTTTTGTTTTTTGTTTTTTGTTTTTTGTTTTTTGTTTTTTGTTTTTTGTTTTTTGTTTTTTGTTTTTTGTTTTTTGTTTTTTGTTTTTTGTTTTTTGTTTTTTGTTTTTAATTAAATCGATCTATCATGCTGCATAGTCTCGTAAGAAGAAATACGATATGAGGACTGATGCTGCCGATGCTGTCACTGCATCCATGGTAAAAGGATAACCTGCTTCGGGGCAAGATTCCTGTTCTCGATGCTGGTCCTCATTGCCAATGCAAAGCATTTTGCAATATGGAGAATGGAGGCTGCAGCAGCAGCAGCGACAGCAAGAGTTCTTGGAACTTAATTTAGAAATACCCGCAAGATTCTTCGAGGGAAATGGCGAAAGTTCCCAACAAAGTTCTGTTTTGCACAGATCTTGGCTCAAATGGGTGACTATTGGAGAGACATCGGAGGTTGTTTTGTTTGTTGAAATGTTGAAGGGTCTGATGCTGAACACGCTGCAAGGCACTTTACAGTCCCATGATGTATTCTGGCAGTGGCGCACGTGTTTGCACAGTCCATCAGTGACAGGTAATGGATTAATCCTTCGTCAACGAAACCCGCAGAGCTCCGACTTGTTGTGCAACGGCGCAATCTCCGTTCGAGCAGCTTTTACCAAGCTTTGGATGCTCAAGGATGTTCGGGAGCAAACCTTTTCTGAATCTCAACGAGTCCCAAGGACCTCACGCACACACGCTGGTCTAGCATTCTGATTAGAGTCCTCCCCTTCGAAGAACTAATCCTTTTCGTATACTCTCCATCAACAGCAGCAACAACAACCGAATCGGTACACAGAAAAAAAAAATGTAAATTTACCCAACACTGAAACCATGTTTTCAACGTAAACAAGCTCAATGTAAATTTGAAATCCGTTGTAAAAAGTTATATTGCATTTAAACAACCTTATCGTAAATTGAGATTCAATGTAATGCTTAAATCTCACGTAAATGGAAATTTTGATTCTGAGAAATCCTAAATTTGAAACTTGGAAACACATGTAAAGTTGTTTTTGATGTAAAACTTCGTCAATGTAAACTTACAGAGCATTTAAAATTAATTCAAAACCACATTTTCGAAAATGAAGCTCAAAGGAGTGACAAAAATCAGTGCCTGCAAAGTTGTGAATGTTTTGCGCGCAGCATTTTAAAGCGATTTTGGATCAAGTTCTCGATTTTATGGAAACAATATCTTGACAAGCGTAATACTGGGTGCAAGTAATACGAGACTATTGGAAAACAATGGATGCCGATTAGGTAACTTGGAATAAATTGTGGGAGGTATATCTAGCAAAACAATGTAAGAGCACCGTTGCCAAAGTGTAAACAAAGAGTCCATCCTGCTCGTTCTTAATGTGAACATCAACAGTTGAACAACAATCAGTTACTGACGTTAGCAGGATAGACTCTTTGTTTACAATTAGACATTGGCCCTCCATTGTTTTGCTTGATATGTTTGTTGTTTTAGTGATGAGATGGCTCAACTTTCAAAAATTGCGTAAGTATTTACAATTAATGCGCTAGTATGGTAATAAATTGTAAATTGAAACTTATTCAGGACACAAACATTCAGTCATTCAGCGTCCAACCGCTTGAGGCTGGTTCCGCTGTAAAATGGTGGAGGAATAATGTTCAAAATTAATGCCGGAAGCCGGAAGGCGAAGAGCAAACGGAATCTGGAACATGGAACCACGGCAGACTAGCTGGATGACCTTGTGGAAAACTTGGCGTGAAATACTGCACCGAAACTGACCGAGTAGGTAAGCTTCCTAAGAGCTAACGAGCGGGAATCGATCTTGAAGTTTGAATTCTGGTACCGATGGATTCCGGCATGTGCCACCGTACCGGGGCACTAATAGTCGATGGGACTTCTTCGCGGCATCGGTAGCGGGTCAGCGGGACACTTTTACGGGTAGCAATTTTTGCCAGCTGCTTGCTCGAAAACTTTTCCGGCGGATCACTACTGCAGCTGCATACACTTTTGCTGGCTGGTTTTTCTCAAAAACCATGATTTTTTCCTAATTTTTGCCACGATTAAAACGAAATTTCACACATTCAAGCGCATTTACAATTTTTAAACTTTCTTGTTTTGTATAAAAATTAGATTGTCAAAGTTGTCGGAGTTACAAACACGGCTATTCTAGCATAGCAATAATTTTGATACATTCAACTCCGACAAGAAGTGCACTGTAATTTGCAAAACACAGATTTATCAAAATGTGAGTAAAAAGTTTACGCGTCAGGATGAGTTAGATCCCGCACCCTTCGCCTCCCCAAACTTTATCGGAAATTGTTTCGCTTATATTTTCCAAAGAAGAGAAAATTATAAGGTAAACTTTAATTCCTGGAGTAACATTTGAAAAGGCGGAGCGACATTGCTCTTACGGCCTTTTAATACCCGCGTTTAAGAGCATTGTCGGACCGCTTTCAAATGTTGCTCCAGGCTTTAGTTTTTGTCATTCTATATTTTGCAAGAGATTTTCGACAGCAATGTTATACTTGACTTACAGTAATGTATACAAGTTTATTTAAAAATATGTTTAATTGTATATGGCTTTGTTTTAGCTTATCTTAAGTTGATTTAATAATTCTTGAAAAAGATAGGTTTAGTTTAAACATTTTTAAGACTTTTAAATTTTTGGTAATATAAAACAAATTGTTTATCCATGCTTTTGATATTTAAAAAAAATTGTATGGAAATTTTGTTACGATCCCCCCTCGTAACAAAAAAATCCGATTTTTTGCGTTACGTAATAAAAGAAAGCTCCCATACTAGTTAAAAAGTTTTTAATGTACCATTCTCTTAGGGGCTGGACATCAAACTTATTTCGCACTTAAAACTTTGCTCCTTGGGATTTTGACTCATGACATATGAAATATGAATTAAATTGATTAACATCTGATTCAGGCAAGCAAAAATCTATAATTTTGTTTATTGAAAACGGAAAAATAAGTGTTGAAAATTCCTTTAGCAACAATACATCATTATAGTTGCACCTTGTTTAAGATTAAACTACACAAGTTTTTAAAGTATTTGTCATTTCTATGATAATATTTTTAAAATAAAATTTAAATTAAAATACAATTGCAATCAGTTAAATACCTTTTTCAATTTTATTATATTTATGAAATTACGATTTTCTTCAGTAACAAAATGTTTTACTACCCCTCAACAGTCCAGTCCGTGCTATATAAACTTCTTACACAATTCTTCAAAAAAATATGTGCAGGGGATTAACCTGATCTCAATGTTTGTTAAAGCATACTTCTAGCAATAAAAACACATACATATTTTTATAAGATTTTTTTGATTTGATTATTTTACCAAATTTGTACCAATAAATTCTAAGCTTTTTGAATAAAACTGTCATTTTTTGCTCTCTAATATTTAAATGACAGCTGATAAATGACTTTTTCAGTTTTATAGATTGTAAAAAACGTAACTAATTATTTCAAATACAGACTCGATTATCCGAAGTTCGAATATCTAAAGGTTTGTGTGGGACTTCGGATAATCGAATCATAACCATTTTTTATTTTCTTACTTTTAACATTAAATTTGGTCAAAATTAAATATTTGATTGCATTTATAAAAATTAAATATTTTTTTTCTATATTTCATTACCGCAATCTTGGATTTAACAGTTCTAAATCATTTTAAAGCAGTTTATGGGTAATACTTCGGGTAATACTTAAGCTCAACCATCAAAAATAAGAAAACGAAAAAAACATTTTTTTCATGATTCGATTATGCGAAGTGAAATTTTTCCAAGGCCCTCGGATGATACAGTCTGGACTTATACAATTTTTCAAAGTTGACCCACAGACTCATGTGAGCTTTAAATTTGGCCCGCCATTAAAAAAATTGAGCACCCCTGCACTACGGCCCTTTTGCTAAAATTGATCCATAATGAAATAAAATATTAAGTTATGGATTCAGAGCTACCCCAAATTGGGTAAATACAACTTCGACAAAAAAATCAATATTTTGTTTTACCGGTCTATTAATATTCAACTGCCAAAACGTCAAACTTTGTTTGTAAACTTTTGGGCACTGTTCTGTGTTGCCTGCTGGGATCGCTGCAGACTGCTCGTGGTCCGGTTTAGTGGTTAAATTTAATTTTCGCCGCTGTCGGCTTTTTCGGATATGTCCGGACAAACAGTAACGGGGGAACCCCGAGGAACAATCGATCTGATGCAAGCTTTTGCGGAGAGTCCTGCAGCCGCCTGTCAGCAGCAGAAGATAAATCTCGAACTAAAATCGGTCGACGTTGGTGTGTAATATAGTGACGGAAAAAAGCGCGGGCCTTGTCAACTACCGGATTCACTGGAGGATTGTGGTTGTCTTATCGGTGGACAATCCGTCCATTGATGAAGATTGTTTTTAGTTCTAAGGTGACGGCAACGGCGGAGAACCAGAACCTTCACGGTGGCGCAGGACAAGGACTTACGGCGATAGCAGCATGTGTTGAAAGTAAACAGGTAAGTTCTAGCACGATAGTAAGTCGTTGCGGAATTACTCATGTTTGATTGCGATCTCTTCTTTCATTTTCTAGAATACCCAAGCTTGGAAAAAGTGAATACCAATTACAGAAGGTGGAGGAGCAGCAGATACCGGTTTAAAGCCGATGGCCAATACGGACAATCACGTCTCAACGACGGGCACCAATGAAAACAGCTTCTAATTCACAGCTCAGACAACGATCAGACTGGTGCTGGGCGTCGACGGGCAGAAACGCTGATCGACGCTGCTGAATGAATGCCAATGGACTACACCAAAAGGACCCACAAGGACCACCCAAACTATTATGTCGGGCACATTCAACAAGTCTAAAGAAGTGCACCGGGAAAGTAACCTCACGGCGTCGCGTCGCGTCTGCTGATGACAACTTTCAATGAATTATTAATAGAGTAAGTTAAGTTATTTTATTTTAAAGAGATTTATTCAGTTTTGCTTCTTGTTTAGTTTGAAATTTTTCTCTGACGCTCTGTTGGATTTGGGGTTCGGTGTTGTTTTCAAAATATTTGATTTTATTCTGTTATTGAATGCTATTCGATGAAATGTTATGTTATTTTTTTAAGAAAACAAAACAGCATTCCTATTGAATTAGCATTCAAATACAGCATGAAAACCTAAAACCATGAAAATTACATCGGATTCCAAATTCAGCGGAGCAAAAAATTTTTTTTGGCTTGGGTAAATTTACGTAGACTTCATCGGAAATTTACATGTTTTCATGGCGTTTTTGTTTCGCACGATCACATCGGAAGGCATTTAAATTTACAATGAATTTGATGTAAATTCGCATCATTAAAGACGTGCACTTTTGGTACATCATAAATGATGTAAATTTACCGGATTTTTTTTTTCTGTGTAAGAGCAGCATCAACACAGCCAAAATAAACATTCGTCGCTAAAATGGAGGAGGAGGAGGAGTCAAGCCCGGGTTTCGATTTCTAATCATCTCTTGTTTGATGTCGCTTTTCAGCTCTGGAAAACGATAAACAACAACAACAACAGATTGGGGGACTGATTTCCCAAGAACAACCTCAACGGTCGACGGTCGAGTCTCTCTTCTGTAGCCTGTCACACTGTGCTGTGTTTTGTGGTTGCTGGCCAAAGCAGAAACTCGATTTGTTAGTGACACGACAAAAGATTACCGCAAGTTCTCGTGCTTCAATGGTAAAGCTGCAGGGAATCGAGGTCGAACTTTTTTTTTAAATTTATTTGACCATTTTCTACTAAACTCTTTCAACAGATATTTTATTCACAATTTCACAATTACAATAGAAAAAAGCATAACCATTCCACTTAATCGTCCGAAAAGCACACAAAAATCATCACTCTAAGTCGCTTCCAAATGCTGCCACTTCCACTTAGATCCAATGATAAAGATAGTTGAAATTTACAGGATGTGTTCGTGTGTTATCGTTCGAACAATTTCCTACAACAAAAGCAAGTCTGATGGAGCGGGAGCACAAAATTGAAGATTGTCGACCGTGGCACTTTGCTGCATCGTACCACCAGATGTCGTTACATGTGCCCTGCTCGTCGATATGTTCCTGTCGTCTTATTTTATTGAAACTCGGAAGGGTTTTCCTTTTGCGAGTGACATGTAGATATCGGCAGAGGATAAGCTGATGTTGCAACAGTTTCCCCATTCCTGATTGATTTTATCTCTAGCAAATTGTGCAGGAGTTATTTTTTCTTGCATGAAATAATCGGCTTTTATGAGTTGGAGAAGTTTTTAATTGATTGCTTGGTTTGGGGTTGGTTCTGTTCAGCATCTTACAACAAATTTGATACAAGGTAGCTTAAGACGATAACGGTTTCCTACTCTGTAACACATTGTGCTGTAAAGAGATCTCATCACCTAGTCTTACAACGTGGAAGTAATTCTGTCGACTAGAGACTAGACGATTTCTGAAACTTCATTACAACTGTGGTACATAATGTATGAGCGCACATGTCGGCGGGCGATGATGATTCCAGGATGCAGCGTACAGAGTAGTATTTCGTTCTCCGAAATTAATTATGGCAAACACCAAATTACTTTCTGCACACGTGACAAAATGAGTATCACGTCCAAGAAAATATTTTTGATTTTCGAAGCACTAGAACTTGAAAATCATGATTTTACTGATTGATTTTTTTATGGGAAAACCCACTATTTATACACACAAAAAAATATTTCCGAATGTTACATCATTTATGATGTAACACTTTTGCACGTCATTAAACATTTTAATTTAAATGCAATTTGATGTAAATTTGCAACAAATTATACGTAAAAACATGATTTTACGTTTGATTCAACCGTTTACGTCGAATCTCAAGTTTACATCAACTGAGTTTACATGTGATTCATTTTTTCCGTGTCGAGTAAATTCACATTTTTTTTTCTGTGTATATTCATTTCTTGTAATTTTAATTTTTGATTTAATTTAACCACCACAATATCATTAAAATTGAGAAAATGCTCTGAAACTTTCCTAAAATGTGTGATTTTTTAACCACAAAATGGCGTTAAATTTAGCGGAGAATAAAAAAAATATATCAACAAGTGAAAAAAGAGGAGCAATTCTCTACCAAAACCGGAAATGGATTTTATTTGTATTTTTTGATTTGGCTCAAACTTTGTGGGGGCTTTCCCTATGACCAAATAAACTATTTTGTGTGGTTGGTTCATCCATACAAGTCTCCATACAATTTTGGCTGCTGTCCATACAAAAATGGTATGTAAATATTCAAACTTTTGAGTGAATTTTCTGATCAATTTGGTGTCTTCGGCAAAGTTGTAGGTATTGTTGAGGACTTTTGAGAAAAAATAGGTACACGGAAAAAAAATTGCAGATTTTTTAATCAACTTTTTTTTCACTAAAACTCAATTTCCAAAATACGTATTTTTTGATTTTCGAGATTTTTTGATATGTTCTATGGGACAAAAATCCGCAACTTTTGAGCCATAGAGAAACATGGTCAAAAAATCTGCCGCCGAGTTATGATTTTTTGAAAAAATAGTGATTTTTGGAAAAAAATCGAAGTTTCATGCAAAAACAAGTTTGACATCAATTTTTAGTGCAAAATTGAATTTGCAATCGAAAAGTACTTCACAGATTTTTTGATCAAGGGCTCTGTGTTCAAGATATAGCCACCGAAAGTTTGATTTTAGCAAAATATTTGCAGTTTTTCAATTTTTAAAAATAGTGACCATGAGTGACCATTTCTAAAAATATTTTTTTTTGAGGTGTTCAGAAAATTTGCTATAAAAATGTCTAAGAGACATTGAAGATTGGACCACGGGTTGCTGAGATAGAGCCGCTTTATGAAAAAGAAACACGAAAATTGAAGTTTTCCTTAGCTCACCAAAATAACCCACCATTTTCTAATGACAATATCTCAGGAACTAATGGTCCAATTATAAATGTTAATGCATGAAACATTCGTGAAATTTTCCGATCTTTTCGAAAAAAATATTTTTAAAATTTTAAAATCATGACTAGCATTTTAAATGTGCGTAATATTCAATGTTTTGAAGGTCTAGGACGTCAAATTAAGAAGTTTAATTTCCGAGTGATTTTATAGCCTTTCCTCAGTAAGATGAGGAAGGCAAAAATCTCGAAAATCAAAAAAATACGTATTTTGGAAAATTGAGTTTTAGTGAAAAAAGTTGATTAAAAAACGATACTTAATCCACCTTTAGGTGGTTGGTGCCTTCCTCACATTCATAAAGTCAATACATTCAGTAAAAATAGCAACATTCCCCATGTTTAACAAATCAATTTTATTACTGATTTCTTTAGATAGGGTTCGCAGACCTTCAATTTTTCTGGCACATCGGCAAGGTCTGATAAAAAAAACCTATCCAACGAAAGTTCACATGGAAGATTCAGGCAATATTTTTATCACAATATCTCAGATCCGGCCTCCAAAAAGTGTATAAATAACACTTAAGTGCTAATAACTTTTGATAGAGTTTTCAGATCTTCAGTGTTTTGGGCTAATTGGAAAGGTCTTTTAAATACCTTTCTGAAAATGTATAACATGATCGGGTTTCTTGCAAAAACCACCCTTTTTTTAATCTTCCGGACATACGCCAAAATCGTTTTTTTGCATAACTTTTGAAGTACTTAACTAAACTTGCTGATTTTAAATAGAGACCTATGGGACCCCAAAACGGATCGAATGAGACTAATACGGTCAAAATTCTTTCATCCAGTCCGGAGATAATCGAGTGACAATTTTTTTGTCCACCCTCCTACACACAGTAGTAGGAGTCGATATGTATACGTGAAGGTGGGTCTACGAGGTCAAACTAATAAGTTCATTTTTCGAGTGATTTTATAGCCTTTGCTCAGTAAGGTGAGGAAGGCAAAACCTGCAAATTTTTTTCCGTGTACCTATTTTTTTCTCCAAAGTCCTCAACAATACCTACAACTTTGCCGAAAACGCCAATTTGATCAGAAAATTCACTCAAAAGTTACAGCTGTTTCTTACAAAAACCACCCTTTTTAAAATCTTCCGGACTTTTGTTAAAATCGTTTTTTTAGCATAACTTTTGAAGTACTTATCTAAACTGCATAAATTTTTAATAGCGACTTATGGGAATGAGGCCAAAACGGACAAAATCGGTTCAGCCAATGTCGAGATAATCGAGTGACAATTTTTTTATCAACATCCCACCACACACACACACACAGTTATTTGCTCAGAATGTGATTCTGAGTCGATATGTATACATGGGTCTAGGAGGTCTAATTGAGGTGTTCATTTTTCGAGTGATTTTATAGCCTTTCCTCATTAAGGTGAGGAAGGCAAAAATCTATGAGACTTACTCAGTATCATCACACTGACCTTCAAAAAAAAAAAAATGACTGCGCAGGCTCAAATCGAGGGTAAGCACGAACTTTGAGCTCCTCAGAAATACGTGCACTTTGAAGTTTTCGAAAATATTGAGAAAAGGCCGAATGGTTTTTCTCCAAAGTTTGTTTGGATAATTAGGGCAGTTCGTCGCTCTTGCATACAACAACAAACAACAATGTATGCAATATGTCGGAGGACAATCCTGAAGCGGAAGTTTTGGCTTAAATTCTGGAGGCGACCACAACAATTAGTTTGTTGTCTGTAATTCCTACAAAAATTGATCGAAACATTATCGCCAAAAGTTGCACCGGAAAGAACTTGTTGAAGCAAAAACCACATCCCCAATCGAATGGAGCAGATGATCCGGGAAATTCGTGACGCCCGCAAGATCAACCACGTTTGCAATGGCTGCTGGGCTGGCGGAACTGATACTAACGACACCGTTGACATTCAGCTGTTCAACATGCGGAACCCAGACAAGAAGTGGATAGTTACGAGTACGTTGTGGGCTACTTGGAAAAATGAGCTATAGAGTGACTCGAGGTCAGCCAGAAGCTGATCATCGATCCATTGCATGACAAGATCACATTCCGAAAGCGGACGAAAGTGCTGAAAAGAATACAAGTAATGCCATACTGAGTGGGAATATCATCAAAACGTATGCCAAAACTCGAGTAACGATCCGAACCAAGGCGATGAAGAAACAGATCTTGAAGAACTGACAGATCTCAGAAACTGGCGAAACAAAATAGAACCTAAAATAAATGCGTGAAAGTTTTGCATCATTGCGGATCGGTCAAGAAGGATCGAGAAAACGCCTTTTGAAAGCTGTAATCGAACGCACGCTTTATTTTATCAACTCTAAGTAAGACTAGGGATATGGTGGACAAGCGTGAGTAAAATAAGATATCTTACAATGTAAAACTTCATATTCATGCCTATTAGACGTTTGTCTGTTGGCACTGTTTTTTACTTTTCTTTTGTAAGAAAGCCAGAGTTTTGGATATATGAAGATAAACAACAATTGCAGGTCAACAACCCACACGGAAGAACATCTGGCGCGGACGGTGTGTCTGGCGGCGGCGGGCGTGCTTCGGGGGCTACCTAAGACACCATTTATGCATGTTAGGTTCATGTCTTCGGACTTGGGTGCATTTGACAGAAAAAAACGGCGAAAGTTCGCCTCACGCACACTTATGCGTTTTTAGAATCTGTCATCAGAAAAAAAAAATCATTTCTTTTCCAACGAACCGTAGTTCGTTTCGGGTCGGTCTGCGTGATTTACGTTTTTTGTGTGATCAAATTTGATCTTTTTAATTAAATTAAATTTGTGCCCGTGTCGTTTGTCCCGCAAGTGCAGTTTTTCTCGCGATTGCCGTTGTTTCGCAAGTGCCGTTTCTTTACGCGAGTGCCAATTTTCCGCGAGTGCCGATTTTTCCACGAGTGCCCGGTAGTCTCGTGCCATCTGTCCACGAGTGAACCTCGTTCCTGTGTGTCCTGCGTTCTGTTCCTGATTGTTTTTTTATGTTCACTGTTGGACGGTAACGGTAAGTTTGCCAAAAAAATCGATGTTATGAGCATGAGCATGAGCATGAGCATGGTTGACTGCCAATGAGCTGCTACTCCGTTATTGACAGATCAGCTGAAGTTAAACAATGAATCAAAAATGATCAGTGGGAGCCAACCATCCGTTCACTGTTTAACCCCTGAAGACTCCGACTTTATTAGTCAATACCGGCGCCCTCCCAAGAAGCCTGCAGTTCAACAAAAGGGAGAAATGTTAGTCCGATAGTTGAAGTTGCAGACTCATCAAGCACATAGTTTTTCGCTATATACTTGTTGATACCGCTAGAGACCGTTGAATCCACAGCATCTCCTTCAAGCATCACGTGATTATATTTTTTGGGTTAGTAGGGTAAGGTATTGGCTTTTCGATGCCTCCCGAGCTACGATGCTATGGGGAGGACTTTCATAACAAACCCGTCGGCGAGCCTTCCGAGCAACGATGCTATGGGAAGGTCTTTCTAATTAGCACACCAAAACACTCGCGCACAGGTTTTTAAATACTGAATAAATGTAATTTTTCTTCACGATTACCCAGACAACATTGATGATATAGGAAGGACTTTTTTACAGTCATTTACAGTAATACTTAAACTTATTTTAATGCAACAATTCACACGACGTCGTGCCTCCCGATCAACGATGATGTAGGAAGGACTTGAGCAAGCCAATCATTATGAAACACGAAATAAAATTCTTTTCTTTTCACACACAATGCCACATAATTGACCGCGCGTCACCACCCAACAAATTGAACTGATTTTCTTCTGCTTGTGGGCAAGCCAACCAGGATGAAACACGAAATAAAATTCTGTTCTTTTCACGCACAATGCCACATAATTGACCGCGCGTCACCAACCAACAAATTGAACTGATTTTCTTCTGCTTGTGAGCAAGCCAACCAGGATGAAACACGAAATAAAATTATTTTCTTTTCACACACAATGCCACATAATTGACCACGCGTCACCACCCAACAAATTGAACTGATTTTCTTCTGCTTGTGGGCAAGCCAACCAGGATGAAACACGAAATAAAATTATTTTCTTTTCACGCATAATGCCACATAATTGACCGCGCGTCACCACCCAACAAATTGAACTGATTTTCTTCTGCTTGTGGGCAAGCCAACCAGGATGAAACACGAAATAAAATTATTTTCTTTTCACACACAATGCCACATAATTGACCACGCGTCACCACCCAACAAATTGAACTGATTTTCTTCTGCTTGTGGGCAAGCCAACCAGGATGAAACACGAAATAAAATTATTTTCTTTTCACACACAATGCCACATAATTGACCACGCGTCACCACCCAACAAATTGAACTGATTTTCTTCTGCTTGTGGGCAAGCCAACCAGGATGAAACACGAAATAAAATTATTTTCTTTTCACGCATAATGCCACATAATTGACCGCGCGTCACCACCCAACAAATTGAACTGATTTTCTTCTGCTTGTGAGCAAGCCAACCAGGATGAAACACGAAATAAAATTATTTTCTTTTCACACACAATGCCACATAATTGACCACGCGTCACCACCCAACAAATTGAACTGATTTTCTTCTGCTTGTGGGCAAGCCAACCAGGATGAAACACGAAATAAAATTATTTTCTTTTCACACACAATGCCACATAATTGACCACGCGTCACCACCCAACAAATTGAACTGATTTTCTTCTGCTTGTGGGCAAGCCAACCAGGATGAAACACGAAATAAAATTCTTTTCTTTTCACACACAATGCCACATAATTGACCGCGCGTCACCAACCAACAAATTGAACTGATTTTCTTCTGCTTGTGGGCAAGCCAACCAGGATGAAACACGAAATAAAATTATTTTCTTTTCACGCATAATGCCACATAATTGACCGCGCGTCACCACCCAACAAATTGAACTGATTTTCTTCTGCTTGTGGGCAAGCCAACCAGGATGAAACACGAAATAAAATTCTTTTCTTTTCACACACAATGCCACATAATTGACCGCGCGTCACCAACCAACAAATTGAACTGATTTTCTTCTGCTTGTGGGCAAGCCAACCAGGATGAAACACGAAATAAAATTCTTTTCTTTTCACGCATAATGCCACATAATTGACCGCGCGTCACCACCCAACAAATTGAACTGATTTTCTTCTGCTTGTGAGCAAGCCAACCAGGATGAAACACGAAATAAAATTATTTTCTTTTCACACACAATGCCACATAATTGACCACGCGTCACCACCCAACAAATTGAACTGATTTTCTTCTGCTTGTGGGCAAGCCAACCAGGATGAAACACGAAATAAAATTATTTTCTTTTCACGCATAATGCCACATAATTGACCGCGCGTCACCACCCAACAAATTGAACTGATTTTCTTCTGCTTGTGAGCAAGCCAACCAGGATGAAACACGAAATAAAATTATTTTCTTTTCACACACAATGCCACATAATTGACCACGCGTCACCACCCAACAAATTGAACTGATTTTCTTCTGCTTGTGAGCAAGCCAACCAGGATGAAACACGAAATAAAATTATTTTCTTTTCACACACAATGCCACATAATTGACCACGCGTCACCACCCAACAAATTGAACTGATTTTCTTCTGCTTGTGGGCAAGCCAACCAGGATGAAACACGAAATAAAATTATTTTCTTTTCACGCATAATGCCACATAATTGACCGCGCGTCACCACCCAACAAATTGAACTGATTTTCTTCTGCTTGTGAGCAAGCCAACCAGGATGAAACACGAAATAAAATTATTTTCTTTTCACACACAATGCCACATAATTGACCACGCGTCACCACCCAACAAATTGAACTGATTTTCTTCTGCTTGTGGGCAAGCCAACCAGGATGAAACACGAAATAAAATTATTTTCTTTTCACGCATAATGCCACATAATTGACCGCGCGTCACCACCCAACAAATTGAACTGATTTTCTTCTGCTTGTGGGCAAGCCAACCAGGATGAAACACGAAATAAAATTATTTTCTTTTCACGCATAATGCCACATAATTGACCGCGCGTCACCACCCAACAAATTGAACTGATTTTCTTCTGCTTGTGGGCAAGCCAACCAGGATGAAACACGAAATAAAATTATTTTCTTTTCACGCATAATGCCACATAATTGACCGCGCGTCACCACCCAACAAATTGAACTGATTTTCTTCTGCTTGTGAGCAAGCCAACCAGGATGAAACACGAAATAAAATTATTTTCTTTTCACACACAATGCCACATAATTGACCACGCGTCACCACCCAACAAATTGAACTGATTTTCTTCTGCTTGTGGGCAAGCCAACCAGGATGAAACACGAAATAAAATTATTTTCTTTTCACGCATAATGCCACATAATTGACCGCGCGTCACCAACCAACAAATTGAACTGATTTTCTTCTGCTTGTGGGCAAGCCAACCAGGATGAAACACGAAATAAAATTATTTTCTTTTCACACACAATGCCACATAATTGACCACGCGTCACCACCCAACAAATTGAACTGATTTTCTTCTGCTTGTGGGCAAGCCAACCAGGATGAAACACGAAATAAAATTATTTTCTTTTCACACACAATGCCACATAATTGACCACGCGTCACCACCCAACAAATTGAACTGATTTTCTTCTGCTTGTGGGCAAGCCAACCAGGATGAAACACGAAATAAAATTCTTTTCTTTTCACACACAATGCCACATAATTGACCGCGCGTCACCAACCAACAAATTGAACTGATTTTCTTCTGCTTGTGGGCAAGCCAACCAGGATGAAACACGAAATAAAATTATTTTCTTTTCACGCATAATGCCACATAATTGACCGCGCGTCACCACCCAACAAATTGAACTGATTTTCTTCTGCTTGTGGGCAAGCCAACCAGGATGAAACACGAAATAAAATTATTTTCTTTTCACGCATAATGCCACATAATTGACCGCGCGTCACCACCCAACAAATTGAACTGATTTTCTTCTGCTTGTGGGCAAGCCAACCAGGATGAAACACGAAATAAAATTATTTTCTTTTCACGCATAATGCCACATAATTGACCGCGCGTCACCACCCAACAAATTGAACTGATTTTCTTCTGCTTGTGAGCAAGCCAACCAGGATGAAACACGAAATAAAATTATTTTCTTTTCACACACAATGCCACATAATTGACCACGCGTCACCACCCAACAAATTGAACTGATTTTCTTCTGCTTGTGGGCAAGCCAACCAGGATGAAACACGAAATAAAATTCTTTTCTTTTCACACACAATGCCACATAATTGACCGCGCGTCACCAACCAACAAATTGAACTGATTTTCTTCTGCTTGTGGGCAAGCCAACCAGGATGAAACACGAAATAAAATTCTTTTCTTTTCACACACAATGCCACATAATTGACCACGCGTCACCACCCAACAAATTGAACTGATTTTCTTCTGCTTGTGGGCAAGCCAACCAGGATGAAACACGAAATAAAATTCTTTTCTTTTCACACACAATGCCACATAATTGACCACGCGTCACCACCCAACAAATTGAACTGATTTTCTTCTGCTTGTGAGCAAGCCAACCAGGATGAAACACGAAATAAAATTATTTTCTTTTCACACACAATGCCACATAATTGACCACGCGTCACCACCCAACAAATTGAACTGATTTTCTTCTGCTTGTGGGCAAGCCAACCAGGATGAAACACGAAATAAAATTCTTTTCTTTTCACACACAATGCCACATAATTGACCGCGCGTCACCAACCAACAAATTGAACTGATTTTCTTCTGCTTGTGGGCAAGCCAACCAGGATGAAACACGAAATAAAATTATTTTCTTTTCACGCATAATGCCACATAATTGACCGCGCGTCACCACCCAACAAATTGAACTCTTTGCCAAAAAAATCGATGTTATAATGAAAAAGTTGTTTTTGCAATCAGTAACTAACCAAACTTTTCGGCAGCCAATTTGGCCTCCAGAAGCTTTAGGGTAAGGTTTTCCGGCACTTTTCGATTTATAGGTTAGGTCTTCATGTCTCTGTGTGTGCGTGTGCGTGTGCCTTTGCACCAAAGGAAGAAAATTAAATTTCAACCTGACTTCTATTCTCAGCAAAACGTCCAATTAATGACCGAACATTGGGCCACTTTTCTTTTGGTTGTTTTGTTTTGTCATCAATTTCACGTCGCACCTACGAATCAGAATTACAAAATCTTTGATAAGGCTTTTACTTTTAGTCACAAAAAGTTTAAGCTAATTTTGTTTCTCACGTAAAAAGTTCCGTGCCGTGCCGATGCCGCAGAGTCTCGCCGGAGAACGGGTGAACCTTCTGGAGATCGCCGGGCATCTTACGAATCCTGTACGGACCGGGCTTAAGTCGCTGCTGTAAGGCCACCTGGAATCGCCTACGAATCCTTCAGTCGACCGGGCAGACACCGAATCAAAAACGGAACGTTTCCTAAAACCTGGTGGAGGCTTCAGAGCCATCCCGAACTACTTTTAAGAATGGTTGAAGAACCCTGTTATTTTGTAAGTGGCCTTTGTCTTTGTAATTTGTAATAAATAATTTTGATTGATGTTGTTTTTTTGGGCAATAAAATGTGTTATTTGATTTATTCAATGTTTTGTTTATTTTGGCATGCAACGTTTAGAGGAAAAAATAAGAAGAAGATCATTCCAAGAATTATGCCCGAATTATTGCCAGATATCTGCAATTATAGTTCCAGAAATCTTGCCAAAATCTGACGCAAAATCTGGAGTAGGGTAGAGTAGTCATCAATGAGACACGGGGTACAATGATAAAATGGCTCTCACAAGTCGTAGTTTCAACCAATCAGGCTCATATTTGGGGGAAATGTGTGTCTACTGGATACACGTCTGCCATAATAGTGGCTTTGGTTATGGATGCTCCCTTGAAAAGTTATTCATAAATGTTTGATTCTGGGGTGTAAAAGTAAATTATGGACAAAAATTACTTTTTCGCTCGTAGGCTGCCATTAACACCAAAACTAATATTTCTGCAAATTTCTTTCGACGTTCCATAGGGATTGAGTTGGGCTACAATGTCCTTTCATTAGGTTTGGCCAAAATTTAGAATATACCCAGAATTCAGGACTGTCTCATTGTTCCCCACTCATTTCAGCTCATGGGTAACAATGAGACACTTTGATTTTTCTTCATTAAACTTTTCAATATCTATGGAAATCTTTCAAAACATGAATTAAAAGTGATTTTTGGCATATTTATAGAGTTTTAACTTTATTTAACCAAAAATACAAAGTTATTTGGTATAAATATACGTATTTTACAAAATTTAAATACTTTTTAGTATAACTTTTGTTAATTAAAGTTTCATGTTGGCAAAATTGCTCTAAAATGTTCAAGGCAAGTCACCTGTAATGGAACAATACAAAAACATGATGTTTTACTAGAAAAGTATTGATTTTCGTAGAGTGGCTCATTGTTCCCCAGCTGTCTTATTGTTCCTGCCAAGTGCGTCTACAATGAGACAGTTGAATAACTCTGGCTGTAGATGTCGGATCGATCTCATATTTTGGTCAATGTTAGAACACATTAAAAGAAAGAAAATGCAACGAAAAGCTCATTAACACATGCTGATGAAAAAATGAGAAAAATCTTTGAAAGTTGAAAACCAAAAGTGTCTCATTGATGACTACCCTACCCTATGTCTGGCAGCCCCATCTGACTATGGGGTTTCAGGCGGCCATAAATCGAAAAACCGACATACTCTAATTATTTTTTTTGGTATTTTTTTTCGAAAATAAACATTCTAACTAAGAAAAATCCGGAGTTTGAAAGTTGTAGGTTCAAAATTCACTGAATTGCAGACCTTCAAAGGCGAAAATGGTAAGAAAAAACATGTTTTTTGACAAAAAAATGATTATTTTTCATAGTTGTGCTGTGTAGCTGTTTATGTATTTTTCCTGCATCATTATATATATTCAGAAAGGTAATTGATTCAACTTTTCAATAACATTTTACAAAACACACTTTTACAGGCTAAAAAATAATAAAAATCAAAAAAGATGGATTTTTATTCAAAATTTAGTTTTTTTCAACTTTGTTAATGGAGTACTTTTTTTGTGTGCATTTGTGCGATCTGAAAATTTTGCAGCTTAAAATTTGAACCATGTCCTAACTTGTCCCCAAATTTCAAAGTGCACTTATGTGCACTTTTTGAGTTATGCCATTTTGAACATTTTGATTCATGCAAGGAAATTAATGATTTCGCGTATACGCTTGGTTAAAATCACATTATTTACCTGCGGAGGCAGAAATGACGTACCTGCTATGTATGTTTTGAAATTGATTTGATATTCATGACTTTGTTGGTACTTAGGTACGTTTAATAAAATTAGAAATTTGTATTCAAAGTATTTTACAGTAACGATTCGTCGAATATTCATATCAGTTCGTTGTTGTGTTCTTTTGAAAGTATGGATAATAATACCGTAGGGACGATATAACGAAGCACTATTCTGAAAACGTGAGAACTGCTTTGGAGTATATTTGTAAGAATTACAACATTGCAGAACCATCACATGATCAACTCGGGGAAAAACCACAGAGGAAAAACTACGCACGTTGTTCTGTAGCTTCAAAACGAGGTATACAAAAGCCCATAGAAGAAGTTCATATTTTAAGTAATCTAACGACAATCGGTTACATAGTGATTTTGATTTAGAAGAATTTATCGTGGAAAACGTAAATTTTGCAAGTGGATCAACCAAAAACGTGGACGAGAATCCATACAATGTTCCATAAAATAAACCGTCTAAAATTCTAAAACACCGCAAAAATCAAATTTTAATTGGATGGGGAGGGGGGGGGGTTTCTTCAAAGAGAGGTGGATTTTAACTCAAGAAAAAGGGGAGGGAGATTGAACGTAAATCAGAAAACTTTAACATAGCATAAACCGCCATTCCGTGCATCAAATAGACAGAGCAAGAATATTAAAATTCACCACTTTAATGCATGTGGCCTCAAATATATGAAAAAATCGAAAATTAAATTTTTTTTTGGAAAAATATCAAATTTCATTTGTTTTCATTATACTAAGTACAAACAACACAAAAAAGTTACAAAAAAGCAAAAAAATATTTTTGGCCGCTCGCTTATATGGAAATACCCCATAGTGCATCTGTCAAAACGCAAAACCGATTGAACCGGGCCAAACGGTTCATTCGCCTCAATCGTGCCCGACCGGTTTGTGTCATATTCGCCAGAATTACTGGCAGAAATCTGGGAAAAATCTGGGGGAAAATCCGCCAGAAATCTGGCGCAATGCCCAAGACAAACGCCAGACGCGCGCCCCCTGTTTCCGTCTGGGAACCAGGAACCTCCCCACTCGGAAAATAATCTGGTAAATTTGAGTGTCTGGCGCAGGCGGACGTTTGTCGTGCAGTTCAGACACACTTGGCACACTTATTCTAGCCAAGTTTTGCGTAACGCCAGACGAATCTGGCGAAACCCGGGCAAAATTTCAGCCAGCTGTCTGGCAACAAAATCAACCGGTTCAATCGGTTGAACCGTGCCCGACCGGTTTGTGTCATATTCGCCAGAAATCATGGCAGAAATTTGGGGAGACAGCTGGCTGAAATTTGGCCGATTTTCGTCAGATTCATCTGGCGTTACGCAAAACTTGGCTAGAATAAGGGTGCCAAGTGTGTCCGAACTGCACGACAAACGTCCGCCTGCGCCAGACACTCAAATTTACCAGATTCCCGGTCGGAAAAAAATCTGGTAAATTTGAGTGTCTGGCGCAGGCGGACGTTTGTCGTGCAGTTCAGACACACTTGGCACATTTCTTTTAGCCAGGTTTTGCGTGACGCCCGACGAATCTGGCAAAAATCTGGCGGAATAACACACAGCTGTCTGGCACAAAACGAATCGGTTCAATCGGTTGAACCGTGCACGACCGGTTTGTTGCATATTCGCCAGAATTCTGGCAACATTCTTGGGCCAGTCGGGGGGAAAATCTGCCAGACGTCTTGCGCAGCTAAGTGCAGCGCCCAAGACAAAACGCCCGCCAGGCGCCCCCCTTTTCCGTCTGGGTTATTTTCCGAGTGGGGAGGTTTTGGAGTAAATAATCTTTGACACCATTTTCTAACATTTGGTTGGTGTCTCCACTTATTGCATCACTTGTCAGCTGTAAAAAATACCAGAAAAATAAAGCCCCACGTGTTTTCAACTGAAATTGTTTTCGTATTTTGCACTTCAGCTCATTTTCGTAAGCTTTCCCGTAATTTTTGAAAACTGCCGATGGCCGAAAAATAACGATTTCAAGCTAGAACTCTTCAGCTGGGTAAACTTTTGGAACAGTCAGCCAAAATATTAAGCACCACAACTTGATTTATAAGAAGCGAGTGAGTGTGTGTGTGTTTCCGTACTGCGTGGATAAATTATAAACACTTGGTGCGTTCTGCGTTTTGCCGGAAAAGTTATACTCCAGTAAAGTGTGTGTTGTGATGCTCGCGGTAAGATTTTCCGAAAGCGGTTGAACGCAGCTGGTGTTTGTGTGTTTGCCACGGTGAAATAATTCATTTTCATGTGCGCGGGGCTTCAAGTTAAGTTCTTGGCGAGCTTTTTGCGAGCGAGTTGAACAGTTCTTTGACTGAGAATGGAAATTTGAAGGAGGTTTTGAACAGGTAGGCATTCGATTTGGAGATATTAGTTTCTGAAAACATTGGTTAGTGTATTTGATACGTAAATGATATCTGATGGTGTGTGTCCTAACTAAACATCAAAGATGACAGAAGTTCAAAGGTTATAATGCCCCTAAACTATAATTCTTTAGCAAGGACTCAAACCAACATATTCATTCTAATTGACAGGGACATAAACCAAGCAAGTGTTTATTTCTACAAGATTTTACTCTAAATTGACTTTTAAAAGCGTTGTCTGTTTCAATACTCCAGCGGAACGTTGAAAAGTTAGTTTTCAGATTTAAGCTAAACTAATTTCGGGCAAAACTTTCTGCGTACATTTGGGAAAGTTCTTCGGAAAATTTGTTTGATCGCAATTAACCGCAAATCCGTTGCTGAAAAGTTTCCACTGCGTGAGAAATGGCACCTGCACCTGGCTGGTAGTCACGTGGCCCAGTGTCGTGTCACGCTAGGCGCCGAAGTGGGGCTAAATTGAGTGAAAGAGAACTTAATCAAAAGCTGCTAACGATGAGAAATCACAGCCAAGCCGGCAAGCGATAATTTACTCCTTCCTTCGCTCAAGTTTGCGAGTCACAGACAATCAGATGTGAAGCTGGTGAAATTTAAGTACGGTGGCGCCGTCACTGTTGATTGCGGCACGCTGTGAAACTACTTTTTGAATAAACAAAAAAAAAATAAACAAAATCGAAGATCTGCTTGTTCGCGCACGGAGTTCATCTTCGAAGCAGAAGGAAATATAGTGCGCGGGATTAAGGATGAAGTATGTCCCGGGTCCTATACAGTCGCACACCTTGGGCTAGATCACCGGAGAGGAACCGACGACGTCCCGCTCGATGATATATCTCAGCGCCTGACAGACAATTCCGAACTGTGTATAAGCGCAAAATTATCATGATTTATTCCGGGCAGACGGCGCGGCGGTGGTTCGAATCTCGACTCAAAACACGCAAAGAATCGGCTCTTTTTGGGGGGGCGTACGACGCGCACTCGCTGGGTGGGGCAAACAAGTGTTTTATGGACGCATAAATCAATCCGGAATTGCCATCATCCATTGTCGGTGCAGGGAGGGGGTGGGTGTCTTGGAATGACAATAATGTCGTATTTCCGTTGGAGTGACACTTTTTGAGTTATCATCAGCGCACGTGCAGCGCAAAAGTGGTGAAATATTGAGCATAAAGCAGACAAATTTTGGTTGCATCAAAAATTGTGGGGTTGAAATTTTGAATATGATTGTTTTTACTGAGCACTGGATGAGGATTGGTGTGACTCCGCTTTGTTGAATTAGCTGATGGTTGGAGTCGTAACTAAAAATGGGGATCACTATTAGGGTTTGTTCAAATATTTCGTCCTGAGATTTTCTGGATTTTGGACCTACTTTATTAAACTTCATAATATTAACTAGGGTCTTATGGGGTCCCAAGACGGATCGCAAGAGACCAAAACGGTACAAATCGGTTCAGTCAGCTTGGAGGTAATCGAGTGCATTTTTTAGGAGCACAGATTCACATCCAGACACATTCTACATTCCAAGTCTATATGTATACGTGAAGGTAGGTCAATGAGATCGAATTCAAAAAGTTCATTTCTAGAGTTTTTTTTTAATAGGTCCTATAAACATATGAAAGACAATAGTTTATAGGACCTTTTCAAAACAAACTCTAGATTTTTTTTAGTGATTATAAACCTATCCTTAGAAGGTGAGGAAAGCAAAAATCGTCAGTTTTTGATATTTTTTAATGAGTCTGTCTGTTTAATCCCAATTTTCGGCAATCAGTTCCACTCAATCTCGAAATATCGGCGTTTCGAGAAAAAAAAATGCTCGAAAAGTTTAACAGCCGCTTTGTGCTTGGCAAAATTTTAAGCTTAAATCGTCTGATGCTCATATCTTCATGAAACATTTAGGACTGATTGGAAATCATCTTTTAAGTGGATTTAATACATTTTCTGTTTAATGAAATTCTATGATCGTCTACATGGAGACTACAAGGAGACTTGCACTTGACTATGTGACAAAAAATTGACACCATAATAGCACTAATTGTTGTTCTGAAATTTAAAAAAAAATGTATCTAAATAATGCTCCAACATTGCTTAATTTCAGGTTTCTTTGTAAGCATCGGTATCGCAATGAACGTAGATGATTGGCGTTTATTTATTGAAGGATCTTCAAAATCGCTGAAAATCGTTTCCGGAACAACATGATCGGACGGGAAACCAAAGGCTTCCATGACTTCCTATAGCAAATTCTAAGCTTTCAAAAGAAAGCTACGAATTAACAAAGCATTTGAGCTGATAAACTAAAAAAAATCAACGGGAAGTGATTGATGTTTTCAAAATAGTGATATTTTTGATGAATTTGATGAATATAATGAATGAATCCAGTTGCTGTTTGTGAAGTTTTAAGGCATTTAGAAAGCATCAATAATTAGTTAACTGGAAGCTAATTAACTGGCAGATTTCGTGGGAGAAAGTATTTAAACTCCAATAACTAATTATTCGCAATATAATTACTTGAAATTTACGTCCGTGTTAGGAAGCGCAGGTTTGACCTGGAAAGACCTTAAAACCGGATAATATAACTGCTTAATTCTTATTTATAAAACAACAAAAAATAATTTCATTGATTTTATAAAAGACAACAGACGCAGCAGCTAGTATAAAATAATTTAAAAATCGTGTGTCAAAACATGGCTAATAATAAACTAACGCCATCTCATAGTCTATTGCCACTTGCAAAAATAAGCCTGAATGTAGACTGCAGTGCAGAGCAGCTTTAGCAGGAGCCGCGTTCTGCATCTCACAACCATGCTTTTGATGATGCTAAGTTTTTTTTAATAAATTGACTTTTTTTGCTCTGAATTTAACATAAACTTAAATGCAGCGATAATAAAAATAATTATCCGACCGAGCCAACACGTCTGCTGTCTTTAAATTTATCTTCATGTCCTTCATCAGTGTGCTTGCAGAGTTCAATCAGTTGCCCAAATACACCCACAGTAAAAAAAATGTAGTGTTAATGCACAGAATAATCTGATCAGAAACTTCTATACTGCACTGTTTTCTTGTAATTTGTACCACATTTTATGTTGTTCAATTTTCCATCTCTGCGCAGAATGTAATCACACTAGTATTTGTTATCTACAGACCACAACCTGAACAGAAAAGGTCAGTGAACAAACCCACCAAGTAAAGTGTTGTAAAATTGTGAAAATGGTCACCCTCTTATTGTTAAATTTTGTGTCTTGAATCTCAACTAAACCGATCCTAACAACTCCAAATCAATTGTCGATAACAAAAGTCTGCAAGAATTCTTTCGCACAGTGTACGCATTTCACCACCAGGGCACGAGTGACAGCTGAAGTAGATTTCAAACGGACGATCGACGCAGAATCATTTTTTCAAAGATTTGTGGTTGTGAAAACACGTGGAAGCAGCAAAAAAGCGGTGACTGCTGAAGATGGCCTGAGCTCGGGGGCCCTCCTATTCGAGCCATCCGGACTGTTGGCGGAGAAAAAGCTTCACTGGCTGTCGGAGACCCGCGAGCTGGTGAAGGCTTTACGCGATCAGGTAGTGGAGAACATGCTGGCGGCTTAGCACGCTTACTTTCTTCCAAGCGCTGTCACCAGCTCGTCGTCTGGCAATTATGAACAAATTAAAGTGTTGCTACAATTGCTATTCGCAATTGCATTCGGTGGCCAAGTGCTCCGAAGGAGGAAGCTGCCTTCGGTGCTCACTGAAGTACCACTACAACTTTCATGGGTTGCTCTAAGGTCGTTTCGAATATAAAATAAACGTTGAGAAACATGAACAAGTTGTTTAAAGTGACCGAAGCAGGACGTGCAACTGTAACGATAACGAAACGAGTTACGAGGAAGATCAACAGCACAGCAACATGACAACCGTGTTAGAGATCTTCAACAACCAACTACTGATTAACCGGCAGCTACGGCGGGCGGCATCCGCTGAGCTGGGGCTACAACGAACGATTTTGGTGTAACAAGAAGAAGATCATGAAAAGTGCTAGCAAGTAAGACAGAAAAAGAAAATCATGTCAAAATCATCAAGTTAAAAGAAACTTTATTCTATATCTCCTCTTAAATTATGTTAAAAGTGTTACTTCATCCTCTTAAGAAAGCGTAAATCAACTGAATCCCTGACAAATTGAATCTCAACCAATTTAGCACTATCCATCACCGGCGAATCCCACACATTCACACACACAAACACCTTTCACCTCTAACAATCCACGCGGGGAAACACACACACACAGACACACTTGAACTCGGGCTATCGTATGCCAGAATCTGCTTCCAGGTATCATATTTCAAAATATTTGACAAGACAAGGAAGGAGGTGTTGGGTGGTGGTGGCTCTCCTGGGTGCACACACACACACACGATGCAACTCGTTTCGTCGGATTTCGCCTGGCCAAGATTTGCATCACTTGCACACAAACGACGACGACAACGAACGGAAATCGAGCAAATCGGGGAAAAGCATACCGCAGAGAAGTAGAAGAAGCCATTTTCGCCCAGCTCTCGACTGTGTTGGGGAACGGAAGCAACGGATATCACCATGCACTCAATAAAACTCATAATCAATCATTTTCTTTCCGCTCGGTTTACATGCAAGTTCGATTTCCGTGCGCTGGGTCCTGGAACCATTCTGCTGACGCTCGCTGCAGTGTGCTGCAGATGGTGGGCGTTGTGCTAGCTTGGCCCAAAGAAGAGGTCCTTGCTAAACTTATCTTCTTGTGAAAGGTATTGCAAACTTTGCACTAAATTTTCCACCCTTTCAAAAAAGATTACTGACTTATATTGGTGCGTGTTTCGACTGAACTTCGATGCTTTCGAACACTTTAGAACAGTTTTAAACAGTGGAGTGTGTCTTAGATAGTTTTTTTCTGCTGTAGTTTGAGGTGTGCACTTTGTTGGAGAGCTTTTAACAACTTTCACGATTGTTGCAAAATCTTTGAAAGAAGCAATAAAATATTGAAAACTTTGCACCAAATTCTCCACCTGCGCAAATAATAACTGCACATAAAATATTTGCACACTGCAAATCAAACACTTTCTCCCCTTGATCGCCTAGAGTAGTGCGTGTCTTGACTGAGCTTTGTTGCTTTTCGACCACTTTAGATCAGTTTCAAACTAGGGTGTGTGTCTTGGATAATTTATTTTTCTGCTTTGAGGTGTGCACTTTATTGGAGAGCTTTTTACAACCACAGACAACAGACGTAGCGGCTAGAACAAAATAATTTGAAAATCGTGTGTAAAAACATGGCTG
Source organism: Culex quinquefasciatus (assembly GCF_015732765.1). Lineage (NCBI taxonomy): Eukaryota > Metazoa > Arthropoda > Insecta > Diptera > Culicidae > Culex > Culex quinquefasciatus. The sequence goes on from NC_051861.1 coordinate 96,736,921, forward strand.
CCGCATCCTGCTAATCTACTAGCGCCATCTGTTAGCCTATTGCCACTCTCTAAAGCAGCCATGATGGTTTTCTGAGAAGGTGTGTTTGAAAATGCATCACCCAAAAATATAAAAAAAATATATATTATTTCAATTTTTCGAAAAAAAAAATAAAAAGTTAAAGATAATGTTTAAATGCTATAGTAAATCTACCTAAATTATTAATTAACACGATTAACAAGCACGTGGATGTTTTTTTTTTTCATTTAATTATCGATATTAAAAAAATAGTCTAGTCTGATGCTTTTTTAAACACAGCAACCAAGGCCGCGCTTGAGGCTGTCAAATTCTTGCTGGTTGTGTTTACAAACAAAACCAATAGAGGTGAGCGAAAAGGAGTAGGAGACCCGGTGGAAATCGGGAGGATGAGCAAGCGTTTCTTGGAGGATGAAAGATCCAGAACCAGAAACGAAACAATCCGGAACAAGAGCTACTATCACGGCCAACCCCGTTAACGTTTTGGCCCCAAACGACAGCATTCCAAAGATTATCCCTGGAACCGACAAACCAGCTACCACGATCATTCCAACGCTCAGCTTCAAGACATCAACCTCTTCAACGCCCTCGAAACCCACCCCACCTTCAAGTGCCGCCATTTCCAGCGAACCCTCGTCACCATACCAAAAGCGCGTCAGATTCCCCCACCGGATTTCTAGTGCAAGCGATTCTCAAACACCCCCATCCCCTCCCCTTCCCATCCTCTTCCTTGATGCGCACCAGGTTCAAGAAGCGTAGCCCCGTCATAGAGGTCATTTTGCGAATCATGCTGACAAGAAACACAAATAAAATCAAAATCGGGTGCGGGGGGAGTGTGGCAGCTTCCGTTGCGTTGATGATGACACCGGGCGACCGTATTTTCCGAGGGGATCTTGATTGGAACGTCGGTTGTTCGCACACCTCCTCAATAACGACGCCGTACTCCAATCGGCAATCCGTCGGGGCTAAAATCGGTTCAGGAACCAGGTTGGCCACTTTGGTTGCCTCACATTTGTCAAGCAGCTGCATGCGCGAGTGATTTTACTGAAATCGGCTGAAATCTAGGCTGAGATCAACTTTTCATTCAGAACAAACGATTACAAACGTTGAAAACCAACAAAATGAAAAATGACATTAGGGGGAAAGCGATATTTTGACAGCGGGCAATGTGTCAGGGCAAAGCGACTGCAGCGCCACAAACGGATTGCCACAACTAAAAAATCTGTAGCAATGATTTACACAAGGGAAGAATCGAGCCCAAACGTCTGTTGTCTGTGTTACAACTTTCACAATTGTTGGAAAATCTCTGAAACCTGCAATATTAAAACGTTACTTAAACCACCTCAGTGATTGGTGCCATCCTGCAAAAATCAATTGAAATGCTTTCTGTTTGTATTAAATTGCGCCTGAATTCATGCAAACATAATGCAATAAAAGCGTTGCTTACGCTTCTGCCATTAAAAACCATAACATGAGGAAGGCTTGGGATGACGAGACCCAGACGGAAACGGGGGCGCCTGGCGGGCGTTTTGTCTAGGTGTTGCGCCCGGGGATGGCAACCCTATTCCGACCAAAGCAAACTGACAACAGTCGACATTAGCACGGTTGTCAAATGAGAGCCCACAACAAAAGCACTAGCTGTCAAATGGTAGCCCATAACAAACCATTGTTTGGGTTTTGATTTTCAATTTTCCCGCAATTCAAACGATAAATACCTGAAAAACACGTGAATTGTGTTGCTGATGGCAAATTCTATCATATCCTTGGAGATTCCATCCCAATATTGGCTGAAAATTCATATCGAAAAAGTGATTTTTCTGTTTACCTTTTTGCTTTTTTTCTTTTGGTCGATCAAACAGTGCGCCCGTACACTGTGTATCGGCATTACACATTTTTCAGTTTGGTTTTACACATTTGCATGGGACTTTTAAGTTTAACCAGGATAACACACTTCGTGTTACCAAAATAATATGAATAATACTGATTCTGAGTGTTTGTTTTCTGAACTTCCAAGATGGCGGCTTCTTCGCTACCCCCTGGTTGCGCCAGACTTCTGACAGATTCCCTCCCCCCCCCACACTGGCCCAAAATTTTCGCAAGAATTCTGGCGAATATGAAACAAACCGGTCGTGCACAATTGAGGTGAACGAACCGTTTGACCCAATTCAATCGGTTAAGCCGATCCATCCATTTCCCCTCTCCTTGGGATAGTCGTTTCGTTCTTCGGCGTTTCATTTTGCTTCGCGATATTTTGGATTGTTACTCCGTATAGAGCCCTAAGTTCTTCGTCAAAATCTCGATTTTGCTCTGGTCGGGAAGGGGTTAAGTCTGTGGACCGTCCTTCTCCTCGCCTCTTCCGGTGGATTCAACTGCAGTCCAAGGTGGGTGACCGTCGCTGGTGGACTCTCCAGCTTTTCTTGCACTCGTCCAAGGTCCCGGATGTGCGGATCATCCTCTGTCTCGCCTTCTCGGTTCAGTAGTAGACATTTTTGATTTTTTTTTAACTTTTAAAATTCTTATTGTGGATTTAGCTGGTAGCTGGATTTTCTGGCATCTTCTCACGGTCATTGGAAACGGTCGTGGATAGACCTAGGGATTCCCAATTGTTCAATTCTAGAAAAATTATGGATTGAAATTTTGATTTTCAATTACTACTTCGACATCAGGAACAATTGTTTGAACATGCTCGCAATTTTTTTATTCAGTCGGAAAAATGTTATTTTTCTTGAAAAAAGTTTCATTTTTAACTACATGTGTTGGATTTGTGGGACATTTGTAGTCGGCTACAACTAACTAATCTGCTACTTTTCGTACTACCCGACGTGACGCGTGACTTGCTAGCGGGATGACTTTCAAGTTTTTCTAAATTTTCCCCTGCTTTGCCAATCGGCTCGATCGTCGTTGACACTTCTCTTCGGCACTGGTAGGGGTGATGCGACGGTTATCCGACGAGGGGTTTCCGACAACCTCTTTAATATCAGGGCTGGCAGTTTCGCCAAATACATGACCACCCCTAATTCTGGCTCGATGCCGCCATCATGCGACCGCGTGCTCCGTTTGTTTGTCAACAAAGCTGCAGCTTTGACATTTTTATGCCCGCATCTGGCCCGCCACCTATTTCGTCGGTCGTTGAGCCGACGGTCGTTTCCAACGACCGAGTTCAGTTAGGAACTGATCTTACAATAAATAAAAAAATAAAATTTTGTTTGTTTTGAAACTTATTATTTTTAGTTTTATGGTTTGTTAAACATCCCCCATATAATCACCCCTGAGGAAACAGGCCATTCCGGGTTGAGGCCACTTTTCCCGAGCGGAATTGTAGTGTTAAATTTGTTTTTGAGATTTGAAAATACAAATACAATTCCAAATATTTGTATGCTAATGAAAAAATTATCCCAACATAGTGTACTTTTTCGAGGACAAAAAACGGCAGGTTAAAGAGGGGCCATTTTCCAATGTTTTCAGAGCTGAATCGTCATATTTCATTGGGGTGTCTATAGCAACTTTCTCTATATATATATATATATATATATATATATATATATATATATATATATATATATATATATATATATATATATATATATATATATATATATATATATATATATATATATATATATATATATATATATATATATATATATACAGCAATTCCATTTGAAAAGAGCCTAAACCAAAAAAAGTTCTCCGATCGGGCTCAAAATTTTCTGGAGGTTCCTTGGCCAAAATAATTAGACCCGTATTTTTTGTTTGGCCATTAGGGTGGCCTACATCGTGCTAGGGTGGTTCAAAAATGGCAATTTTCGTCATTTTCGCAAAAACCACTTTTCTAAAATCATATCTCGCGCCATTTCATCGATTTTAGCTGTCTAGACGCAAAGAAAGGTGATGAGTTTGGCTATTTGGGAAAAATAGTAAAAGTTCCAAAATCTAGCTTAACTATTGAAAAAGTCGTATGAAAACTTAAAATGGCGTTTTGACCGTGTCTGGACCAAGAGCCTATGTCTGAAAATATTTTATCGGATTCCTCGGAAAATTTCACATAACATATCAAAATTGGCGATGTCGAACCGTACGTTTCGAGATATGATTTTGAAAAAACTGCGTTTTCGACGCGCCACGCGCAAAACGGGAAAATGACGAAATCGGCAAAATCAACTTTTTCACTAAAACTGCGATAACTTTAAAATTTCAGCGATGACCTATAGATGTTATGGTACCAAAAGTTGCGTCTCTCAATTACGAAAATTTTGGTACCCAGACATGTATAGGTCATCGCTGAAATTTTAAAGTTATCGCAGTTTTAGTGAAAAAGTTGATTTTTGCCGATTTCGTCATTTTCCCGTTTTTGCGCGTGGCGCGTCGAAAAACGCAGTTTTATTTTCAAAAATCGTATCTCCAAAACGTACGGTTCGACATCGCCAATTTTGATATGTTATGTGAAATTTTCCGAGGAATCCGATAAAAATATTTTCAGACATAGGCTCTTGGTCCAGACACCATTTTTTTTCATACGACTTTTCAATAGTTAAGCTTGGAACTTTACTATTTTTCCAAATCTCACCTTCTTTGCGTCATTGGCAAAATCGGATAAGATATGAAAAAAAGTGGTTTTACGAAAATGACGAAAATTGCCATTTTTGAACCACCCTAGCACGATGTAGGCCACCCTAATGGCCAAAATAAAAATCTGGCCTGACCAAGCAAAAATTTTGAGCCCAGTTAAACTTTTTTTCATTATATATATATATATATATATATATATATATATATATATATATATATATATATATATATATATATATATATATATATATATATATATATATATATATATATATATATATATATATATATATATATATATATATATATATATTTAAAGACTCTCAATAGCATTGAGGACAATATTTGAAAACATCTTAATAATTTTTAAGCTCATATTTTCAGTTTCCTATTTTTTTTAATTCCAAAAGAAATTGATTTTCTAAAAAAATTGAAGAATCCTTCCATTGTACTGATCGAAATGAATTTAATCCTCTTGTCAACAACAAACTTTAGCGTTTATAGACTTAATCGATCAAATCAGAATGTAGGAAATAGTAAACAGAATATATTCTCTAAATAAAATGTATAGAAATATGTACCCTCCCTGCAAATTCTTAAAAATTGATCTCAGTTGAAAGATTCTCCAAATCTCTGAATTGCAATTGTAACATCCTGGAACAGAACTGCTAAATTCTAATAACAACAGAAATTGAAATTAACATTTTAAATATCAGCATTAGTTCAATTTTAGCAGAGTTAAAAGCAATTTTAAAATATAAAGGAATTTCCCAAAATCCTAGAATAAAGATTGGATGCCATGATGCCATTCAATTGGCCGAGATCGCAATGATTCAGGACAATAACAAATTGGAGAAGCAGGTAATAAGGATGACAAGTAGAACGAAATGAGGCAAACTGTCTGTTGATATTTTTGAGTATGGTTACTGATAGACGTCAAAGGCTGACTAACGATCGATTAGGAAGTTTTATGTTTTTTGAGAATCCAAGTGAGCAAGTGAATGTAAAAAAAGTTACATACGGCAAGACTTCATGATCACTACAAGACCAGCGCACGGTACCAAAGTACCCGTACAACTGGTGTCGAGTTGAGTTGAGTCCTGGGGCAGAAGTAGTTCCTCGGGAGCTTTTTATGAGAGCATTGTGAACCATGGCGGGTGGGTTATCGCTTCGGCTGGTGTTTGCATTCACACTAAAAGGGTTTCATTGCAACGAGGCAAATTGAACGAATGTTAGAGGGGGTAGCTTCTTTCTTGTCTCCTTGAAGAAGGTGCTGCATTTGGGAACGGGATGTAATGTTGGCTAATGTGAAGAACGCGTTCGCCTGTCTGTTATTTGTACTCATAATTTGTAAACGAAAACATAAAATATTTGTAATCAACTTAAAAACTAAAGAAAAATCAGCTTAACTCTTCACTTGCAACTCTACCCATCTTAAAAACTTGTCCTTCCATCATCTAATCCAACACTAAAATTCAATTAAAACGAATTGCAAAAGCGTCCTCTGTTCTGAGTCCCCAACCCGAATTTGTTCCTCCGGGATTCAGTCTCCAATTTCCCTAAATCACTAATCTGTGTTCTACTCTTTTTCTCATACTCTCAACTCATTCTGTCCGGGTGCCGTCACCACCGGGAAATCTAATGCTAATCCCTGAGTCAGGATAGATCCAGCTGCTGTGGAGGTGGGGGAGGGAGGACCGGATTTGTCCTAATCCATTCGCTCATTCGTCTGACGGCTGCTCTGCCCACACCCATAACTTCAACGTCATCTTCCTCAGTTTGCACACACACACACACACGTTCACAAACGGAAAAGTGCAGCAGTGGTGAAAGAGTGGCCGTTTCATCGAAAAGGTCATTTCGTCGAATGAGTCATTTAAAAATTGTCATTTTTCACAAATTGAATTTGTAAAAATTTAAAAATGTAAAAATGTAAAAATGTAAAAATGTAAAAATGTAAAAATGTAAAAATGTAAAAATGTAAAAATGTAAAAATGTAAAAATGTAAAAATGTAAAAATGTAAAAATGTAAAAATGTAAAAATGTAAAAATGTAAAAATGTAAAAATGTAAAAATGTAAAAATGTAAAATGTAAAAATGTAAAATGTAAAATGTAAAAATGTAAAAATGTAAAATGTAAAAATGTAAAAATGTAAAATGTAAAAATGTAAAAATGTAAAATGTAAAAATGTAAAAATGTAAAATGTAAAATGTAAAATGTAAAATGTAAAATGTAAAATGTAAAAATGTAAAAATGTAAAATGTAAAATGTAAAATGTAAAAATGTAAAATGTAAAATGTAAAATGTAAAAATGTAAAAATGTAAAATGTAAATGTAAAAATGTAAAATGTAAAATGTAAAATGTAAAAATGTAAAATGTAAAAATGTAAAAATGTAAAATGTAAAATGTAAAATGTAAAAATGTAAAATGTAAAATGTAAAAATGTAAAAATGTAAAAATGTAAAATGTAAAATGTAAAAATGTAAAAATGTAAAAATGTAAAATGTAAAAGTGTAAAAATGTAAAATGTAAAAATGTAAAAATGTAAAAATGTAAAATGTAAAATGTAAAATGTCAAAATGTCAAAATGTCAAATGTAAAATGTAAAAATAATAAAAACGTAAAATGTAAAAATGTAAAATGTAAAATGTAAAAATGTAAAAATGTAAAATGTAAAAATGTAAAAATGTAAAATGTAAAAATGTAAAAATGTAAAATGTAAAATGTAAAATGTAAAAATGTAAAATGTAAAATGTAAAATGTAAAATGTAAAATGTAAAATGTAAAATGTAAAAATGTAAAATGTTAAAATGTAAAATGTAAAATGTAAAATGTAAAAATGTAAAATGTAAAAATGTAAAATGTAAAATGTAAAAATGTAAAATGTAAAATGTAAAATGTAAAAATGTAAAAATGTAAAATGTAAAATGTAAAATGTAAAAATGTAAAATGTAAAATGTAAAATGTAAAAATGTAAAATGTAAAAGTGTAAATGTAAAATGTAAAATGTAAAATGTAAAAATGTAAAATGTAAAATGTTGAATGTAAAATGTAAAAATGTAAAATGTAAAATGTAAAAATGTAAAATGTAAAATGTAAAATGTAAAAATGTAAAATGTAAAATGTAAAATGTAAAATGTAAAATGTAAAAATGTGAAATGTAAATGTAAAATGTAAAATGTAAAATGTAAAAAAATGTAAAATGTAAAATGTAAAATGTAAAATGTAAAAATGTAAAAATGTAAAATGTAAAATGTAAAATGTAAAGTGAAAGTGTAAAATGTAAAATGTAAAATGTAAAATGTAAAATGTAAAAATGTAAAATGTAAAAATGTAAAAATGTAAAATGTAAAGTGTAAAATGTAAAATGTAAAAATGTAAAATGTAAAAATGTAAAATGTAAAAATGTAAAATGTAAAAATGTAAAATGTAAAAATGTAAAATGTAAAAATGTAAAATGTAAAAATGTAAAATGTAAAATGTAAAATGTAAAAATGTAAAATGTAAAATGTAAATGTAAAATGTAAAAATGTAAAATGTAAAAATGTAAAAATGTAAAAATGTAAAAATGTAAAAATGTAAAAATGTAAAAATGTAAAAATGTAAAAATGTAAAAATGTAAAAATGTAAAAATGTAAAAATGTAAAAATGTAAAAATGTAAAAATGTAAAAATATAAAAATGTTAAAATGTTTTAAATAAAATCAGATCTCTGCCATATTCGATGAAACAACCTTTCGGTGAAATGACCTAAATTTACCATAAAAATGAAAGGATATCCATCTGACTTGCCGCCATTTGGCACACTAACACCATGCGATCAGCAGCAGCCAGCACCATCATCATCATCATCGCCATCAGGGCCATCCATTTGAATCAGATTCAATTTGTTTTCGTTTGCTATAAATCAGCTTGTCAGTTTACACTTCCCAACAATTGAATTGATTTTAATCAGATCTCGGGTGCAGGGCTGCAGCGGGTGATAAAGTGCATGTGTGAGTGGGAGTGAGACGGGATGAACATTAGTTTTTCGGAACCAGCTGCAGACAGTCGTCGGTATTTGCTTCCGTTTTGCCGTTATGTTTGCAAATGGATGGAATTGAATGGAAAAGTTTGTGAGAGCTGAACATCGTTCATTGATTTTCTGAGATTGGGAAGAAGTGCTCATCACTTTTAGCTGTTATGGAGGTGATGTTAGGATCAATCCTTCTCTTTGAAAAATAAAAATATTGTTTGGATTATCCGTCATCATTCCAGTTTACATTGATTAAATTTGGAAAACTTTACCTCAGTGATTCAAACCAAATGCCCGCCCCAAAACAGGTGGTCGCCTCTCTGCCACTTCAAAACTGCTCACGAAACAATAATCTCGTTAGTCTCGTTAAGTGGACTGCTGCTGGGAAGCATTCCTAAATGAGATCATAACAGCAGCACACTACTTGGCAATAATACCCAACCAACCAACCAACCCCACACCAGAAAACACAGATCCACCCGCTTTCTCCTCCCAACAGGTTGCCGGATAAATTGAAAACCGCTCAAGTGGAAAACTGAGAACCTGCTGCAGATTCTACCCACCACCCTCTGTCTAAGCTACTTGAAGCTGCCTTGGGGCGTGTGCACTCTTAATTGAAATCAGATAAATCATTTTTAATTTGACAGCTGCTGCCAGGAGGTACATCGCAAGCCACTTTTATGGGAATTTCGCCTCGTTTTTCGTTGAGCTCTTATTTTTGGAGGGGGGTTTGTGTAATTTTGGTCCGTGTTTTGGCTGTGCGAGGTTTGCGGGTTAGATCTTGAAACTTGAAACTGCGGGTGGGAATTTTTTTGCAGAATTGGTCTAAAAATAGCAAATAATTTGTTTCATCATAATGGTAAATATGATTTAACGCAATAAATAAAATGTTTCTTCGATATTTTTTTACTAAGCATTCCTTATTTTCCCCAACGCCCCTTAAAATGACATTTTTCAATTTTGTTCAGTTAAGGAACGGAAAATGGCAGAGTTTTTTAAACAATTTTTTTTTCGATGAAAAAATCGTTTTTTTTTTTCGGAATTTTGGATACGCTATCAAATCGGGTGTCTAATTTTACATAAAAGTCTCTTTGACACCAAATTTCTATCTCATCACCGTTTCAGGCTGCAAATTAATAAAAAAACACCTCTTTTTTCGCATGTTCAAAAATGGAAGGGGTCGGACCGCCCCGCCGTCACGAGATATAAAAAAAACGGACCTCAGATTCGTGATCAGGGACAAAAGTTACCCCTTAGGATCAAGTTTCACGCAAATCTAAATGGGGTCGGGGCAACTATTCCCGATTTCGTGTGAGTTGGTAGAGAATTACTCAAAATCATTTGCAGAATTTAACAAAATATTCTTGGATAAAATATCAACTTAAAAATCAAGTTAGTTTGTAAAATATAGCATGATTTTAACCTTAGTTGTGACTTTACCTAAAAAAGCAATCATGTTAATACGATTTTTTTTCACGCAGATTCTTACTTGTTTGTTTCCATAACAAATAAGAAGTATCAAATTTTCAAAACTTTATATTTTTACCAGCTGATGATCGTGTTGTTGGTTGCTAAGATAAAGACTCTTAAAGTTTAAATTATGTGGAAATTAGTTTTGGCCAGTGTCAGCTACGGCCGTGGCAGGCATTTTCAAAATTTATGTCATTTCAAATCCTTGGAATTTTTGGGATACTTTTGGAATGGTCATAATTTAAATTTTAAAATTACAAGTTACATTTGTGTCCTGATTCACCTCAGATGCCTAAGGAGCCTTGATACCTTAGGAAAAACATGAAAACTTATATCAAAACGAAAAAAACTCCGAAGTACCGAATGTTTAGAGAATACATAACATTATATAGTTAATTTATAAAAAGCCAGGCAACTTGCGAATTTGTACCCCAAAATTTCAGAAATTTTCCTCAATAAGCTTCATTTAGGGTTTTTAGTACATTTATAATAATTTAAGTGCTTAAAAATATGTACTATCGATTACTAAGTATTAAATTGTTCTACAATTTTCACAACTAAATCTCAATTTCCATATCAAAACACCGGTACCGAAATCGACGCGCCCAGAAGATCACAGACCAATCAACATTTTGCCACTCTATGAGAAGGTTTTGGAAACTATAGTAAAGGAGCAGCTCCTGGCGTTTGTGGATCGGACGAAAGTTTTACTCGAAGAGCAGTCTGGTTTCCGAAAGCATCACTCCTGTGAGTCAGCGTTCAACCTGTTACTGCTGATATGGAAACAAGCAATTGAAGAAGGGAAAATTGTCCTATCGGTGTTCGTAGACCTGAAGCGAGCTTTCGAGACCATTGACCGAACCAAACTGAAAGCAGTACTGCGTCGCTACGGTGTTCGCGGTTCAGCGCTCAAATGGTTTAGCAGCTACTTGGACAGCAGAACGCAGGTGACTCGTTACAACGGCTCCACGTCAGCAGCCACGGTAGTAGATCTTGGAGTTCCTCAAGGCAGTGTGCTTGGACCGCTTCTCTTTATTTTATATATCAACGACCTGAAACAAGCACTGGGACGAGTTCAAGTAAACCTTTTCGCTGATGATACTGTACTGCTTCTGACCGGAACTAGCTTTGAAGAGTGCTTTAACGTGATGAATACTGAGCTTGCTAGTTTTACCGAATGGCTGAGACGGAAGAAACTGTAGCTGAATGTCAGCAAAACAAAATGCATGATAGTGACCACACGACCAAGCGACGGCGTAAGCAGAGCGGTTCGGATAGATGGCGAGGAAATCGAGAGGGTCGAGACGATCAAATACCTCGGAGTGATGCTGGACGAAAAATTGAACTTTAATGACCACGTTGACTACACAATACGGAAAGCAGCCCGAAAATTTGGAGTACTCTGCAGAATTAACCGTTACCTGACGACTGAAGCCAAAATAGACGTGTACAAATCCCTGATTGCTCCTCACTTCGACTACTGTGCCTCTATCCTGTTTTTAGCAATTCGTCAACAACTGAAAAGAATGCAGGTCCTGCAGAGCAAAGTGATGCGACTAATTTTGAAATGTGATCGTTTAACACCAACGCAAAATATGCTGGATTGTTTACAATGGATGTCTGTTCGTCAAAGGATCGAGTACAATACGTTAATTTTTGTGTTTCGTGTAACTAAAGGGATGGCTCCCAAATACTTGACAGGTGGTACGGTGGTATACGGGAGGGATATCAATCAGCACGACACCAGAGGAGCTGACAATCTCAGATTGCAGATGTGCAGGAAGGCGTGTACGCAGAATTCACTGTTCTACAAAGGATACAGCATGTACAACCAGCTACCGGAAGCAGCAAAGAACACCAGGAACATCAACGAGTTCAAAAACTTGTGTAAGAATTTCGTGCGTCAACGACCGATGGAGTAAAGTGAACCACGACGGTACTGTGAGGAAGAGCATGTTATGACGGCCATCTTCATTATCGGTACATGTCGCATGGGATCACTTTGGGCCTCATATGATGTAAGCTTGATCAAAAGTAACGCGAATCTGGGCGCGGTTCTAACCCTATATGCTCATATGTGTGTGGGATAGCAAATGATCTCAATACCCTAAATGGAAGCTGCAATTTGAGTGATAGACAAAAGGACTCTACATAGGATTTTGTAAGAGCGCCTTGAGATGAAGTAAGAAAGGAACGGATGGGCATACACGGAAGTAGAGTTCGATCAAAGGACACTCTCAATAATAGACGATAGAATTATCGAAAGATATCTGCTCGTAATCCTTCCATGCTACAAAAACTGTGTATGGGTAAGAAGTGGGCCATCCAAGGATAAAAAAAACATGTATTTTTTTCAATTTTGGGAAATTCCGGAACAAAAGTTTAAAAAAATCCCGGGAATTTTGTCGAAATGGACAAACTATGCATCTAAAAACAGATAATAAAACAAACTTTTCATTCTTTACATTGAAATTCTGCTCTTTTGTTACTTGATATAGAGAGTTAAAAAATTTAATAAAAAATTCTCACGACTAACGAAAAAGGACGAGAGAAGTCGAACGTGCATTACACGTCGTCGCGTTGTTCGGGAAAAAATCGCGTTTATTTGGTTGAAAATTAAGTTTCAGCCAAGCCAAACTAGTGTCATTCGATTCATGACGATGGCATCTATGCAGAGATGATAAAGTTTAGTTGAAAAAAAAGTGTTTTTATAGTTATTTTCGATAAAATTGTTTTCGATCATGCTCGTGGTGTTTGACGTTCGAAGAAATTAAAGAAGAGAGTGAGTGAGCGTTGGGTGTGTTGGTGTCTCTTGGCAGAACGAAGAGCTGAGAATGGCACTCATTGAGTGCATATTTGGTTGGACGATGACACCGCAGGCTGGAAATTTGCATGAGTTAAAATAAGGCGTTTCGTTGTTGTTTAGAATGTGTCCAAATATGTTCTTGGTTTTTGTACTGCACCGATCATTCGGTTTCGTAATTTTCCCGTCCCATCTTGATTCTGGGAACGTGTGCGGAAAAAAGAGCCAAAATGTCAAAACGAACGAACGTCACAAGCGTCACTTTGACCAGTGTGTTTACCGTCGATTTGCAGACTTTTTTGTATTCGTGGCAGACTTCTGCTGTTTAGGGGAGATGAGTGTAATAATAGTCTTGGAAATTTGATTTGGTTGATTGGACGACGGTGTATACGAAACGGGTTGAAAAACGTGAAAAATAGCGAAATTAGCGTGTTCGAAGGGTGTAGCTGTTGCGCTAATTTTCCGGTGACGCAAGATAGCACTGGAAACGTCAGGAGCGGCCGTGGCTGACTGGTTACGGTGTTCGCTTTGTAAGCGAATGGTCCTGGGTTCGATTCCCATCTGCTCCCAACGAGAAAGTTTAGGAAATATAAATCTTGAAACTCTGAACATGTACGAAAAATCAAAGTCGCTCGAGTCGGGGTTCGATCCCCCGTTCTTTGGATTGGTAAGCAAAAATGCTAACCACTAGGCCATCGCGACTTGGTGAGCTATGACTGGAATTAGGAATACTGTTACCTCCATCAACTATACGCGCTGGGTCCTTGTCCATTTGACAAAGGGTTCGGAAGTTCTAAATAACGTTTGAACCCGATTGGTCCAAACGTTCTTCAGGGCTGAGGCTTGTCGACAAAGCTGTGAAGTACCTCATGCTCAACTAGCCAGCGTAGAAATGGGTCACCGAAGCTCGGCAGAGCTAACACCTTCCAAATGCCTATGCGAGTTATTTGCATGTATAGAATGAGAGCTAAAAAAATACATGGAAACAACTCAATTTGTAAGAAGCGACCGCGTGGTCCCGTTTGGTTGGTTGCACACACACTGCACACACACGCAAGATAGCACTGGAAACGTCGCTTCATCTCATCTTTGAGTCTAGAGAGGAACGACTCAAATAGGAAAAGCAGCATCATCGAGGAACTTGGTGAGGACTTTCCAATTACATCATATTCTATTTTATATTATATTTGTATTATATATTATTGTATAACCGCACACTAGACACACCATACACAACATGCAATCATAAATCGGAGCGTTTGGTACGGTATGTCCACGCATCCTTCCTCCCCTGTAGATTCTCTGAAATGTGATCCGTTCTCAGAATCCTCTCTGCGGTAAACACAACGTAGTAGGGCTGGCCCTTTAATTTTAATAATACATTTTCGGGTGTTCTCGGATGTACTTCAATTATTAATATTGACAAGAAAAGTGCTTGCGGCGTAATCTAATCACAAGACTTTCCAGCATGCTTTCATCGGACTGGCTACGTTTGTGTTAGATTAGATTAGATTAGAGATTAATAAAAAATTCTCACGACTAACCAAATTTTTACAATAAAATGGTGTGCCTCAGCATAGCCTCAGAAACAATGTTGTAAAGGGTTGCTTATAAAACGACCATTGTTACAAAACTGATGAAATTTTTGATTGAAAATATGAAGTTGCTTTCTTAAATGACTTTTAAAGAATTTTCCTATTGCTCAAAAAATGCTAGTAAAAATATCGGAAACAAAAGATTTTTTTAAAAGATGATTTGCAACCAATCCTTAAAGATTCATGATAACAACTATTTCATGATTAAAGTTAGTAACAAACGATCACAGCTTGAAATTGCGCCATGCGCTAAGCGAATTGTCAAATTTTTTGATTATTTTTTATTCACGGGTGCTACGATATCGCGAGATTGGAAGAACCAAATTGGCTGAAAGTTGGAGTGAAGACTTTCCATACATATCTCATTTCCCATTCCCATTTTCAAATACAAAAATCAAAAACGGATCTTGATGTATGAAAAATGTGCAAAATATTTTTTCTTAATTAAACTTTTTGAAAGACCGTTTAACGAGACTTCACCTATATTTTGAGTCGATTTCGAGATTACAAAATTAAAAATAATAAATAAAACCGGAACCGTGGTGTTGGGGTAAGCGTGAATGCCTCTCACCCAGTCGGCCTGGGTTTGATCCCAGAAGGTCCCGGTGGCAAATTTTGAGACGAGATTTGTCTGATCACGCCTTCCGTCGGACGGGAAGTAAATGTTGGCCCCGGACTAACCTAAAAAGGTTAGGTCGTTAGCTCTGTCCAGGTGCATGAGTCGTCTCCCTGGGTCCTGTCCTGGTGGAGTCGCTGGTGGGCAGTTGGACTCACAATCCAAAGGTCGTCAGTTTGAATCCCGGGGTGGATGGAAACTAAGGTGTAAAAAGAGGTTTGCAATTGCCTCAACAATCAAGCCTTCGGACACCTAGTTTCGAGTAGGAATCTCGTAATCGAGAACGCCAAGGCAATTTTTTTTTTTTACTGTGAACAGACTCGGACCACTGCGACACTTGCGTATCTATTGTAGTATGATCTGTTCTCAGGTTTTCTGTTTTGCTGCTATACACAGCCTGCCGAACGATCGTCTTCCGTAGCGCTATTGTTTGAGCGAGACAGTATTGACGAATTATTCGAGCAGTTGCCCCTCTCTCATTCCCAGACCAATCCCCAAATGCCATGCCACAAGAGCACGAGAGACCGATCCGAGGACGTGGAGATGAGCGAGATTGAAATCTCGTTTATTTTGACCCATCTAGAGATCGTTACCGATCATATAGCCCAATCTTCAGCTCGAATTTTGCCTGAGAGCATGTGACCGAGTCGAAAGTAGCATTTGAAGCTCTTCTCTGTGTATTGTTGCAGAGTTCTTCAACGCTCAGACTCAGTCGCCAACAGATCGACCTGGCTGAAGTTATCCTGGACGGTTATCCTACGGCCGCTAACGGCGGCCATCTTTATGGCATCCAGGATAACTTCTGGTTATCCTACGGCCGATTATGACAAATAAAAATGATTAAAGGAAGTAAACATTATTTAAACAATTGCAAGGTTCAGTGTTAAAAAAATATAAAAATGAAAAACAAATAAAGATTAATGATGCAAAATTTGAATTTACATAAAAACGTAAACGCTCGCAAAAAGAAAAATGAATGAATGAAAATAAAAATTCAAATCCTCGTTGGGCCAGCTATGAGAGGTCAATACAATTATTTTAATAATGCAGAACATTATTACCTAGTTCTACAAGCATGTTTTTCAATTCGGCATGCTGGCCAAGTAATTATCAAAATGTTTCATGAACATATTTTAATAAAATTTGGAATAAATTCAAAGAAATTCTCAAAGAACCTCGTAGGGCCAGCTATGGGGAGTTGATAAAATTATTCTAAAAATGTAGAACATTATTTCCAAGTCCTACAAGCATGTTTTCAATTCGGCATGCTTGCCAAGTAATTTTAAAATGTTTCCAGAACATATTATAATAAAATTTGGAATAAATTCAAAGAAATTCTCAAAGAACCTCGTAGGGCCAGCTATGGGGAGTTGATAAAATTATTCTAAAAATGTAGAACATTATTTCCAAGTCCTACAAGCATGTTTTCAATTCGGCATGCTTGCCAAGTAATTTAAAATGTTTCCTGAACATATTATAATAAAATTTGGAATAAATTCAAAGAAATTCTCAAAGAACCTCGTAGGGCCAGCTATGGGGAGTTGATAAAATTATTCTAAAAATGTAGAACATTATTTCCAAGTCCTACAAGCATGTTTTCAATTCGGCATGCTTGCCAAGTAATTTTCAAAATGTTTCCTGAACATATTATAATAAAATTTGGAATAAATTCAAAAAATTCTCAAAGAACCTCGTAGGGCCAGCTATGGGGAGTTGATAAAATTATTCTAAAAATGTAGAACATTATTTCCAAGTCCTACAAGCATGTTTTTCAATTCGGCATGCTTGCCAAGTAATTTTCAAAATGTTTCCAGAACATATTATAATAAAATTTGGAATAAATTCAAAGAAATTCTCAAAAGAACCTCGTAGGGCCAGCTATGGGGAGTTGATAAAATTATTCTAAAAATGTAGAACATTATTTCCAAGTCCTACAAGCATGTTTTCAATTCGGCATGCTTGCCAAGTAATTTTAAAATGTTTCCTGAACATATTTTAATAAAATTTGGAAAGAATTCAAAAAATTCTCAAAGAACCTCGTAGGGCCAGCTATAGGGAGTTGATAAAATTATTCTAAAAATGTAGAACATTATTTCCAAGTCCTACAAGCATGTTTTTCAATTCGACGTGCTTGCCAAGTAATTTAAAAATGTTTTCAGAACATATTATAATAAAATTTGGAATAAATTCAAAGAAATTCTCAAAGAACCTCGTAGGGCCAGCTATGGGGAGTTGATAAAATTATTCTAAAAATGTAGAACATTATTTCCAAGTCCTACAAGCATGTTTTTCAATTCGGCATGCTTGCCAAGTAATTTTCAAAATGTTTCCTGAACATATTTTAATAAAATTTGGAATAAATTCAAAGAAATTCTCAAAGAACCTCGTAGGGCCAGCTATGGGGAGTTGATAAAATTATTCTAAAAATGTAGAACATTATTTCCAAGTCCTACAAGCATGTTTTCAATTCAGCATGCTTGCCAAGTAATTAAAAATGTTTCCTGAACATATTTTAATAAAATTTGGAATAAATTCAAAGAAATTCTCAAAGAACCTCGTAGGGCCAGCTATGGGGAGTTGATAAAATTATTCTAAAAATGTAGAACATTATTTCCAAGTCCTACAAGCATGTTTTTCAATTCGGCATGCTTGCCAAGTAATTTCAAAATGTTTTCCTGAACATATTATAATAAAATTTGGAATAAATTCAAAGAAATTCTCAAAAACCTCGTAGGGCCAGCTATGGGAGTTGATAAAATTATTCTAAAAATGTAGAACATTATTTCCAAGTCCTACAAGCATGTTTTCAATTCGGCATGCTTGCCAAGTAATTTTAAAATGTTTCAGAACATATTATAATAAAATTTGGAATAAATTCAAAGAAATTCTCAAAAGAACCTCGTAGGGCCAGCTATGGGAGTTGATAAAATTATTCTAAAAATGTAGAACATTATTTCCAAGTCCTACAAGCATGTTTTCAATTCATTTGCTTAGTAATTTTAAAATGTTTCCAGAACATATTATAATAAAATTTGGAATAAATTCAAAGAAATTCTCAAAGAACCTCGTAGGGCCAGCTATGGGAGTTGATAAAATTATTCTAAAAATGTAGAACATTATTTCCAAGTCCTACAAGCATGTTTTCAATTCGGCATGCTTGCCAAGTAATTTAAAAATGTTTCAGAACATATTATAATAAAATTTGGAATAAATTCAAAGAAATTCTCAAAAGAACCTCGTAGGGCCAGCTATGGGGAGTTGATAAAATTATTCTAAAATGTAGAACATTATTTCCAAGTCCTACAAGCATGTTTTCAATTCGGCATGCTTGCCAAGTAATTTTAAAAATGTTTCAGAACATATTATAATAAAATTTGGAATAAATTCAAAGAAATTCTCAAAGAACCTCGTAGGGCCAGCTATGGGGAGTTGATAAAATTATTCTAAAAATGTAGAACATTATTTCCAAGTCCTACAAGCATGTTTTTCAATTCGGCATGCTTGCCAAGTAATTTAAAAATGTTTCCAGAACATATTATAATAAAATTTGGAATAAATTCAAAGAAATTCTCAAAGAACCTCGTAGGGCCAGCTATGGGAGTTGATAAAATTATTCTAAAAATGTAGAACATTATTTCCAAGTCCTACAAGCATGTTTTTCAATTCATGCTTGCCAAGTAATTTCAAAATGTTTCCAGAACATATTATAATAAAATTTGGAATAAATTCAAAGAAATTCTCAAAGAACCTCGTAGGGCCAGCTATGGGGAGTTGATAAAATTATTCTAAAAATGTAGAACATTATTTCCAAGTCCTACAAGCATGTTTTCAATTCGGCATGCTTGCCAAGTAATTTAAAATGTTTCAGAACATATTATAATAAAATTTGGAATAAATTCAAAGAAATTCTCAAAGAACCTCGTAGGGCCAGCTATGGGGAGTTGATAAAATTATTCTAAAAATGTAGAACATTATTTCCAAGTCCTACAAGCATGTTTTTCAATTCGGCATGCTTGCCAAGTAATTTTAAAATGTTTCCAGAACATATTATAATAAAATTTGGAATAAATTCAAAGAAATTCTCAAAGAACCTCGTAGGGCCAGCTATGGGGAGTTGATAAAATTATTCTAAAATGTAGAACATTATTTCCAAGTCCTACAAGCATGTTTTTCAATTCGGCATGCTTGCCAAGTAATTTTAAAAATGTTTCCAGAACATATTATAATAAAATTTGGAATAAATTCAAAGAAATTCTCAAAGAACCTCGTAGGGCCAGCTATGGGAGTTGATAAAATTATTCTAAAAATGTAGAACATTATTTCCAAGTCCTACAAGCATGTTTTCAATTCGGCATGCTTGCCAAGTAATTTTAAAATGTTTCCTGAACATATTATAATAAAATTTGGAATAAATTCAAAGAAATTCTCAAAGAACCTCGTAGGGCCAGCTATGGGGAGTTGATAAAATTATTCTAAAATGTAGAACATTATTTCCAAGTCCTACAAGCATGTTTTCAATTCGGCATGCTTGCCAAGTAATTTAAAATGTTTCCTGAACATATTATAATAAAATTTGGAATAAATTCAAAGAAATTCTCAAAGAACCTCGTAGGGCCAGCTATGGGGAGTTGATAAAATTATTCTAAAAATGTAGAACATTATTTCCAAGTCCTACAAGCATGTTTTCAATTCGGCATGCTTGCCAAGTAATTTAAAAATGTTTTCAGAACATATTATAATAAAATTTGGAATAAATTCAAAGAAATTCTCAAAGAACCTCGTAGGGCCAGCTATGGGGAGTTGATAAAATTATTCTAAAAATGTAGAACATTATTTCCAAGTCCTACAAGCATGTTTTCAATTCGGCATGCTTGCCAAGTAATTTAAAAATGTTTCCTGAACATATTATAATAAAATTTGGAATAAATTCAAAGAAATTCTCAAAGAACCTCGTAGGGCCAGCTATGGGGAGTTGATAAAATTATTCTAAAAATGTAGAACATTATTTCCAAGTCCTACAAGCATGTTTTCAATTCGGCATGCTTGCCAAGTAATTTAAAAATGTTTTCAGAACATATTATAATAAAATTTGGAATAAATTCAAAGAAATTCTCAAAGAACCTCGTAGGGCCAGCTATGGGGAGTTGATAAAATTATTCTAAAAATGTAGAACATTATTTCCAAGTCCTACAAGCATGTTTTCAATTCGGCATGCTTGCCAAGTAATTTTAAAAATGTTTCCAGAACATATTATAATAAAATTTGGAATAAATTCAAAGAAATTCTCAAAGAACCTCGTAGGGCCAGCTATGGGAGTTGATAAAATTATTCTAAAAATGTAGAACATTATTTCCAAGTCCTACAAGCATGTTTTCAATTCGGCATGCTTGCCAAGTAATTTTAAAATGTTTCCAGAACATATTATAATAAAATTTGGAATAAATTCAAAGAAATTCTCAAAAGAACCTCGTAGGGCCAGCTATGGGGAGTTGATAAAATTATTCTAAAAATGTAGAACATTATTTCCAAGTCCTACAAGCATGTTTTCAATTCGGCATGCTTGCCAAGTAATTTTAAAAATGTTTCCAGAACATATTATAATAAAATTTGGAATAAATTCAAAGAAATTCTCAAAGAACCTCGTAGGGCCAGCTATGGGAGTTGATAAAATTATTCTAAAAATGTAGAACATTATTTCCAAGTCCTACAAGCATGTTTTCAATTCGGCATGCTTGCCAAGTAATTTTCAAAATGTTTCCAGAACATATTATAATAAAATTTGGAATAAATTCAAAGAAATTCTCAAAGAACCTCGTAGGGCCAGCTATGGGGAGTTGATAAAATTATTCTAAAAATGTAGAACATTATTTCCAAGTCCTACAAGCATGTTTTCAATTCGGCATGCTTGCCAAGTAATTTTAAAAATGTTTCCAGAACATATTATAATAAAATTTGGAATAAATTCAAAGAAATTCTCAAAGAACCTCGTAGGGCCAGCTATGGGGAGTTGATAAAATTATTCTAAAAATGTAGAACATTATTTCCAAGTCCTACAAGCATGTTTTCAATTCGGCATGCTTGCCAAGTAATTAAAAATGTTTTCAGAACATATTATAATAAAATTTGGAATAAATTCAAAGAAATTCTCAAAAGAACCTCGTAGGGCCAGCTATGGGGAGTTGATAAAATTATTCTAAAAATGTAGAACATTATTTCCAAGTCCTACAAGCATGTTTTCAATTCGGCATGCTTGCCAAGTAATTTAAAAATGTTTCAGAACATATTATAATAAAATTTGGAATAAATTCAAAGAAATTCTCAAAGAACCTCGTAGGGCCAGCTATGGGGAGTTGATAAAATTATTCTAAAAATGTAGAACATTATTTCCAAGTCCTACAAGCATGTTTTCAATTCGGCATGCTTGCCAAGTAATTTAAAAATGTTTCAGAACATATTATAATAAAATTTGGAATAAATTCAAAGAAATTCTCAAAGAACCTCGTAGGGCCAGCTATGGGAGTTGATAAAATTATTCTAAAAATGTAGAACATTATTTCCAAGTCCTACAAGCATGTTTTCAATTCGGCATGCTTGCCAAGTAATTTAAAATGTTTTCAGAACATATTATAATAAAATTTGGAATAAATTCAAAGAAATTCTCAAAGAACCTCGTAGGGCCAGCTATGGGGAGTTGATAAAATTATTCTAAAAATGTAGAACATTATTTCCAAGTCCTACAAGCATGTTTTCAATTCGGCATGCTTGCCAAGTAATTAAAAATGTTTCCTGAACATATTATAATAAAATTTGGAATAAATTCAAAGAAATTCTCAAAGAACCTCGTAGGGCCAGCTATGGGGAGTTGATAAAATTATTCTAAAAATGTAGAACATTATTTCCAAGTCCTACAAGCATGTTTTTCAATTCAGCATGCTTGCCAAAATATTAAAAATGTTTCAGAACATATTATAATAAAATTTGGAATAAATTCAAAGAAATTCTCAAAGAACCTCGTAGGGCCAGCTATGGGAGTTGATAAAATTATTCTAAAAATGTAGAACATTATTTCCAAGTCCTACAAGCATGTTTTCAATTCGGCATGCTTGCCAAGTAATTTTAAAATGTTTCAGAACATATTATAATAAAATTTGGAATAAATTCAAAGAAATTCTCAAAGAACCTCGTAGGGCCAGCTATGGGGAGTTGATAAAATTATTCTAAAAATGTAGAACATTATTTCCAAGTCCTACAAGCATGTTTTCAATTCGGCATGCTTGCCAAGTAATTTAAAAATGTTTTCAGAACATATTATAATAAAATTTGGAATAAATTCAAAGAAATTCTCAAAGAACCTCGTAGGGCCAGCTATGGGGAGTTGATAAAATTATTCTAAAAATGTAGAACATTATTTCCAAGTCCTACAAGCATGTTTTCAATTCGGCATGCTTGCCAAGTAATTTAAAATGTTTTCAGAACATATTATAATAAAATTTGGAATAAATTCAAAGAAATTCTCAAAAGAACCTCGTAGGGCCAGCTATGGGAGTTGATAAAATTATTCTAAAAATGTAGAACATTATTTCCAAGTCCTACAAGCATGTTTTCAATTCGGCATGCTTGCCAAGTAATTTAAAAATGTTTTCAGAACATATTATAATAAAATTTGGAATAAATTCAAAGAAATTCTCAAAGAACCTCGTAGGGCCAGCTATGGGAGTTGATAAAATTATTCTAAAAATGTAGAACATTATTTCCAAGTCCTACAAGCATGTTTTCAATTCGGCATGCTTGCCAAGTAATTTAAAAATGTTTCCAGAACATATTATAATAAAATTTGGAATAAATTCAAAGAAATTCTCAAAAGAACCTCGTAGGGCCAGCTATGGGGAGTTGATAAAATTATTCTAAAAATGTAGAACATTATTTCCAAGTCCTACAAGCATGTTTTTCAATTCGGCATGCTTGCCAAGTAATTTTAAAATGTTTCCAGAACATATTATAATAAAATTTGGAATAAATTCAAAGAAATTCTCAAAAGAACCTCGTAGGGCCAGCTATGGGGAGTTGATAAAATTATTCTAAAAATGTAGAACATTATTTCCAAGTCCTACAAGCATGTTTTCAATTCAGCATGCTTGCCAAGTAATTTAAAAATGTTTCCAGAACATATTATAATAAAATTTGGAATAAATTCAAAGAAATTCTCAAAAGAACCTCGTAGGGCCAGCTATGGGGAGTTGATAAAATTATTCTAAAAATGTAGAACATTATTTCCAAGTCCTACAAGCATGTTTTCAATTCGGCATGCTTGCCAAGTAATTTAAAATGTTTCAGAACATATTATAATAAAATTTGGAATAAATTCAAAGAAATTCTCAAAGAACCTCGTAGAGCCAGCTATGGGGAGTTGATAAAATTATTCTAAAAATGTAGAACATTATTTCCAAGTCCTACAAGCATGTTTTCAATTCGGCATGCTTGCCAAGTAATTTTAAAAATGTTTCCAGAACATATTATAATAAAATTTGGAATAAATTCAAAGAAATTCTCAAAGAACCTCGTAGGGCCAGCTATGGGAGTTGATAAAATTATTCTAAAAATGTAGAACATTATTTCCAAGTCCTACAAGCATGTTTTCAATTCGGCATGCTTGCCAAGTAATTTAAAAATGTTTTCAGAACATATTATAATAAAATTTGGAATAAATTCAAAGAAATTCTCAAAGAACCTCGTAGGGCCAGCTATGGGAGTTGATAAAATTATTCTAAAAATGTAGAACATTATTTCCAAGTCCTACAAGCATGTTTTCAATTCGGCATGCTTGCCAAGTAATTTTAAAATGTTTTCAGAACATATTATAATAAAATTTGGAATAAATTCAAAGAAATTCTCAAAGAACCTCGTAGGGCCAGCTATGGGAGTTGATAAAATTATTCTAAAAATGTAGAACATTATTTCCAAGTCCTACAAGCATGTTTTCAATTCAGCATGCTTGCCAAGTAATTTAAAATGTTTTCAGAACATATTATAATAAAATTTGGAATAAATTCAAAGAAATTCTCAAAAGAACCTCGTAGGGCCAGCTATGGGAGTTGATAAAATTATTCTAAAAATGTAGAACATTATTTCCAAGTCCTACAAGCATGTTTTCAATTCGGCATGCTTGCCAAGTAATTTTAAAATGTTTCCTGAACATATTATAATAAAATTTGGAATAAATTCAAAGAAATTCTCAAAGAACCTCGTAGGGCCAGCTATGGGGAGTTGATAAAATTATTCTAAAAATGTAGAACATTATTTCCAAGTCCTACAAGCATGTTTTCAATTCGGCATGCTTGCCAAGTAATTTAAAATGTTTTCAGAACATATTATAATAAAATTTGGAATAAATTCAAAGAAATTCTCAAAGAACCTCGTAGGGCCAGCTATGGGAGTTGATAAAATTATTCTAAAAATGTAGAACATTATTTCCAAGTCCTACAAGCATGTTTTCAATTCGGCATGCTTGCCAAGTAATTTAAAATGTTTTCAGAACATATTATAATAAAATTTGGAATAAATTCAAAGAAATTCTCAAAGAACCTCGTAGGGCCAGCTATGGGGAGTTGATAAAATTATTCTAAAAATGTAGAACATTATTTCCAAGTCCTACAAGCATGTTTTTCAATTCGGCATGCTTGCCAAGTAATTTAAAATGTTTCCTGAACATATTATAATAAAATTTGGAATAAATTCAAAGAAATTCTCAAAAGAACCTCGTAGGGCCAGCTATGGGAGTTGATAAAATTATTCTAAAAATGTAGAACATTATTTCCAAGTCCTACAAGCATGTTTTCAATTCGGCATGCTTGCCAAGTAATTTTAAAAATGTTTTCAGAACATATTATAATAAAATTTGGAATAAATTCAAAGAAATTCTCAAAGAACCTCGTAGGGCCAGCTATGGGGAGTTGATAAAATTATTCTAAAAATGTAGAACATTATTTCCAAGTCCTACAAGCATGTTTTCAATTCGGCATGCTTGCCAAGTAATTTTAAAATGTTTCAGAACATATTATAATAAAATTTGGAATAAATTCAAAGAAATTCTCAAAAACCTCGTAGGGACCAGCTATGGGGAGTTGATAAAATTATTCTAAAAATGTAGAACATTATTTCAAGTCCTACAAGCATGTTTTCAATTCGGCATGCTTGCCAAGTAATTTAAAATGTTTCAGAACATATTATAATAAAATTTGGAATAAATTCAAAGAAATTCTCAAAGAACCTCGTAGGGCCAGCTATGGGAGTTGATAAAATTATTCTAAAATGTAGAACATTATTTCCAAGTCCTACAAGCATGTTTTCAATTCATGCTTGCCAAGTAATTTAAAATGTTTCCAGAACATATTATAATAAAATTTGGAATAAATTCAAAGAAATTCTCAAAGAACCTCGTAGGGCCAGCTATGGGAGTTGATAAAATTATTCTAAAAATGTAGAACATTATTTCCAAGTCCTACAAGCATGTTTTCAATTCAGCATGCTTGCCAAGTAATTTAAAAATGTTTTCAGAACATATTATAATAAAATTTGGAATAAATTCAAAAATTCTCAAAGAACCTCGTAGGAGCCAGCTATGGGGAGTTGATAAAATTATTCTAAAAATGTAGAACATTATTTCCAAGTCCTACAAGCATGTTTTTCAATTCGGCATGCTTGCCAAGTAATTTAAAATGTTTCCAGAACATATTATAATAAAATTTGGAATAAATTCAAAGAAATTCTCAAAGAACCTCGTAGGGCCAGCTATGGGAGTTGATAAAATTATTCTAAAATGTAGAACATTATTTCCAAGTCCTACAAGCATGTTTTCAATTCGGCATGCTTGCCAAGTAATTTAAAAAAATGTTTTCAGAACATATTATAATAAAATTTGGAATAAATTCAAAGAAATTCTCAAAAGAACCTCGTAGGGCCAGCTATGGGAGTTGATAAAATTATTCTAAAATGTAGAACATTATTTCAAGTCCTACAAGCATGTTTTCAATTCGGCATGCTTGCCAAGTAATTTTAAAAATGTTTTCAGAACATATTATTATAAAATTTGGAATAAATTCAAAGAA